>NW_027507785.1:170214845-170267345 GCF_037356315.1 Lithobates pipiens | reverse complement strand
GACTGTTTGAGCGAACCGTTTGCCAAACAGTTCGCTCAACTTTTGAAATGAACGGACTCGCCCACGTAAGGAGGAGGCAAATCCGCCCATTTCGAGCGCGTGTACAGGTAGGCGGGGCCCGCGAAGGAGACGTCGCGGGCTCCGCCGCCTGGAATGTGCTTAAAGGGGAACCCCAACGCCGAAAAAAATCGGCGTGGGGGTTCCCCCAAAGTCCACACCAAACCCTTGTCCGAGCACGCTACCCGGCCGGCCAGGAAAGGGGGGCGAGCGAGCGCGCCCCCCCTCCTGAGCCGTACCAGGCCGCGTGCCCTCAACATGGGGGGGTGCCTTGGGGAAGGGGGGGCCGCGCGGCCCCCCCACCCCAAAGCACCTTGTCCCCATGTTGATGAGGACAAGGGCCTCTTCCCGACAACCCTGGCCGTTGGTTGTCGGGGTCTGCGGGCAGGGGGCTTATCGGAATCCGGGAGCCCCCTTTAAGAAGGGGGCCCCCGGATACCGGCCCCCCACCCTATGTGAATGAGTATGGGGTACAATGTACCCCTACCCATTCACCTGTGAAATAAAGTACAAAAAAAAAAACACAACACAGGGAAAAAATATTTTATTGCACAGCTCCGGGGGTCTTCCGTCTTCGGGGGTCTTCTCGCCGGACTCCTCCGCTATCTGTGTGTAGCTCTTTTACTAGCGGAGGAGTCCGGCTTTCTTCCTCCCCGCCGCCGGCCTCTTCTCCCGACTTCGGGGGTCTTGTCCCCCTCTTCGGTTCTTCTGCCGGGCCACCGCGCCTTCTTGTAGCTCTTTTACAGGCGGTGGCCCGGTCTTCTGTCGCCGCTGTCGTCGTCGTCGTCGCCGCCGCCGCCTTCCGTTCTTGTTCTTCTTCTTGTTCTTCTTCTTCTTCCCCAGGAGATGTTGACTCGACGAGCTCTCCGGCCGGAATGCCAGAGCCGCGCTGTGCGGTCACTTATATAGTGACAATGGGGCGGTGTCACATGGTATATGTCACATGGGTTGGTCACATGGTGACCCCGCCCCCTTACGATGTCATAGTCCCCATGTGACATCAACCCATGTGACCAACCCATGTGACATATACCATGTGACACCGCCCCATTGTCACTATATAAGTGACCGCACAGCGAGGCTCTGGCATTCCGGCCGGAGAGCTCGTCGAGTCAACATCTCCAGGAGAAGAAGCAGAAGAACAAGAAGAAGAACAAGAACGGAAGGCGGCGGCGGCGACGACGACGACAGCGGCGACAGAAGACCGGGCCACCGCCTGTAAAAGAGCTACAAGAAGGCGCGGTGGCCCGGCAGAAGAACCGAAGAGGGGGACAAGACCCCCGAAGTCGGGAGAAGAGGCCGGCGGCGGGGAGGAAGAAAGCCGGACTCCTCCGCTAGTAAAAGAGCTACACACAGATAGCGGAGGAGTCCGGCGAGAAGACCCCCGAAGACGGAAGACCCCCGGAGCTGTGCAATAAAATATTTTTTCCCTGTGTTGTGTTTTTTTTTGTACTTTATTTCACAGGTGAATGGGTAGGGGTACATTGTACCCCATACTCATTCACATAGGGTGGGGGGCCGGTATCCGGGGGCCCCCTTCTTAAAGGGGGCTCCCGGATTCCGATAAGCCCCCCGCCCGCAGACCCCGACAACCAACGGCCAGGGTTGTCGGGAAGAGGCCCTTGTCCTCATCAACATGGGGACAAGGTGCTTTGGGGTGGGGGGGCCGCGCGGCCCCCCCTTCCCCAAGGCACCCCCCCATGTTGAGGGCACGCGGCCTGGTACGGCTCAGGAGGGGGGGCGCGCTCGCTCGCCCCCCTTTCCTGGCCGGCCGGGTAGCGTGCTCGGACAAGGGTCTGGTGTGGACTTTGGGGGAACCCCCACGCCGATTTTTTTCGGCGTTGGGGTTCCCCTTTAAGCCCATTCCAGGCGGCGGACCCCGCGACGTCTCCTTCGCGGGCCCCGCCTACCTGTACACGCGCTCGAAATGGGCGGACTTTCCGAGCGGGAACAGTCTGCTCATTTCGAAAGTACAGCGGACAGGCCCACACACGGGCGGACTGTTCGCTCAAACACAGTTTCAGCGGACAGTTTTTCGGAATTTCCGAAAGACTTTGTCCGTCCAACTGTCCGCTGAAACTGTCCGCTGAAAGCCCACACACGAGCGGACTGTCCGCCCAAACACTGTTCAGCGGACAAGGTTGGGCGAACAGTCCGCCCGTGTGTACGCGGCCTAAGTGTTTAGCCCCGGTGCATGAGGCTCCAGTCTCTGATGGCAGGCTTTCAAATTCTATTTTACTTCATGGCTGAGGATTCATTTCTAAATAACTTTTTTTCAGCATGTGAATATCTGTGAAATATATGATGCAAGCCCTTGAAGTAAAAAGTTTGGAGACCCGTGCTTTAGAGGACAGATGCAGACGCCCATTAGCCAAATTCACACTTGAGTCTAGAAATCCTAACTGTCAAATTCACAAACGTAAGCAATCCAGAAAACAATACAAAATACCTTAGCTGAAGTTTTTAGCATACAAATTTCTCTCTCTCCCTCTTGGTAGAATCCAAAATCCCAGTGTATTTCTTAACCTTGAAATAATCACAGTACAGCCAGAATAAAAGGACACATTTACCTCCCTCAATTCATTTGTAGCGCTTTAAGCCCAAACACCGCTACCCTAGGAGTACTGGAAGCAGAACTGGCCAAAATCCTCTGCTAAGCGAACTGGGCATCTGAAATCTGTGTTCATTGTGTAGGTAATTCTGTGCTCCACAATAATATGCCAGTTATCAAACTTTAACATGTAGGTATTCAAAGATATTAATACCTATAGAAAACTTTATCTGAGACATGGTCGTAAACACAGCCACACCTTACCACTACAATACAGGGCACTTTCGCCGACTTCCTTCCCAGACCAATTTTCCGAGCTCTCGCAATTTCAATGACAATTGCGTAGTCATGCTACACTTTACCCAAATGAAATTTATATCATTTTGTTTGCACAAATAGAGCTTTATTTTGGTGGTATTTATTCACGACTCCTTTTTTTATTTTTTGCGATATAAGCGAAAAAAAGAGTGGAAATTTGGAAAAAAAAAAAACTATATTTTCTTCTTTCCATTTTAAAATAAATCCAATAAAATCGAATTTTGTCATAAATTTAAGACAAAATGTATTCTGCTACATGTGTTTGGTAAAAAAAAATTCAGTTAAGTGTATAATTGGTTTGTGTGATCACAGACAGATGTACGCAAATGATCATGTACATATGTGTGCAGGTGATCACGGACATATGTGTGCAGATAATCATTGGGACATGTGATTTTATTATTGGGGACATATGTTTTTATTATTTGAGACATGTGTGTTTTGGGGACTTCATCTATTGTGTGCTGGAGGAGAACAAGACCATCTCATGAGATTGTCTGGTGTGGACAGAACCCATTATTAGGCATGACTTAGAGACAGCAAAGAAAAATGACACTGTGCTTTAGATTGAGGCAACCATACACTAAGGAAGGATATGCTTTTGTTTATTTTTCAAATTAAAGTCTTTGCACTGCTGATTACCCCCCCTTCCCTGCTTACCTGAAAACAATCACAGCATGACAACTTGTCACAGTTGACACTGCCAGGTGCCATAGCGAAGTCACTGATGGCACTATCAAACTTTTGCTATGACAACTTTTCAATTAACCACCAGAAAAAGTATAAGCTATGTCTTAAAGACAACCCATAGCATGAACGTCAAAATGCATGCATACCCGTTTGGAATTTCTAAAATGTAGTCCAGTAGGCCATTGTCTGGCATCTCTAACCAAAAGACAACAATGGTGTTGAGGGAAATGTACACAGCTAGTTGTATGCCTCAAAAGGTCTGTTGATCAACCAAAATCACAACAAAAATTTTATACTTCCAAAGCTCTTTATTTAGCTGTCAGTAAAACAAATACACTAATGTTGTTTTCGCCCAGGGATTGCCTGCCCCCTTAACCTGTTTCAGCAATGATATCTTGGCCACAAGGATGGCATCTCTGAAAAACAACATGAAAGATGTTGCTATTAGGGGGATTAAAAGCCACCACTGACCACCAATGTAAAGTTAGCAGATTGGCACATAGTCTACTGATTGGGTGTTGGTACTGCAGAAAAGTGGAGAGTGGTGAGCTAAGCTGGCCATACACTGATCGATCAGTGTGTGGCCATACCCACTCATCAGAAATTGAATGACTTTTGTCAAAGGAACATGATCAGCGGCTGCAGCCAATCAGTTGCAGACAATGATAAGTGTATTCTAAGGCCCCATACACACTATTAGATTTTCTGCAGATTTTTGTCTTTAGATTTACCAAAACCATATGAGGTCAAACCTTAAGAGTTTCAGTTTGTATGCAATCAGGCAGGCCCTTGCACTACATGGTTTTTGGTAAAGCTGAAGACAAAACTCTGCAGAAAATCGAATAGTGTATGGGGCCTTAGAGCATGGGGTGTAGATGTAAGGGGGGGGGGGGGGGAACGCCTCCATTCACCTTGTGTGGATAAAGGAAGGGGTTACTTTTTTTTTTATGTAACAGTTTAAGATTAGCTTTAGTAAGAGGGGGGGGTCATCACAATTCTGATATGATTTATTTTACATACAGGCTTTCATACATTTACCTTTGAGTCCTTATTTTCCATTCTTTCTTGCTATGGTCCATTTAGTGAAATCTCATTGATAATGTGTAGGTTATTTTCTTTTTTAATTAAAATTATAGACTGCATTGGGGAGGTATCAATTATTTTTTGTGTACTGCAGCACTGACTTGGCTTGCTGCTCTCTTCTGGTATAATATAGCCCCCGGTCTCCCTTATAAAACATGTAAAGTGTATGTTTCAGGAGAAGAAAAAACATGCTTAAAAAGAACAGTTACTAATCCATAACAACCAAGTTATTAATAAAAATATCCAAAGTGGAAAAATAGTGAAAGAGGAACTTGGGGGTTCTTAGAATAACTGTTTACCTTGAGTTTTGTTCAAAGGTAACATTTATGAAGCATGCTAAGAAACCAAATAAATCCTGCTTTGCGTTAGACTTACCATGTCATTTTTATTTTCCAGAAAGATACTAAGTTTCTTCAAGAATGATACCACAAGAATTAGAAGTTCAAAATTATCTCGGTCTAATGCCTTCACCAACATAAGAACAATATTCTTGTTTCTCATCTTCAGTTCAGTGCGAGTATCCTCAGCAAGGTTTAGTAATAGATACAGAGCAACTAAAAAAAAAAAAAAAAAAAAAAAAATTATTTTATGCAAAATGTAGTAAAGGGCAAAATTTGGCATATATATATATATATATATATATATATATATATATATATATATATATATATATATATATATATATATATATATATATATATATATATATATATATAAGAATTACGGGAATGTAAAAAACATACAGTGCCTTGCGAAAGTATTCGGCCCCTTGAACTTTTCAACCTTTTGCCACATTTCAGGTTTCAAACAAAGATATAAGATTTTTATTTTTTGTGAAGAATCACCAACAAGTGGGACACAATTGTGAAGTGGAACGAAATCTATGGGATTTTTTAAACTTTTTTAACTAATAAAAAAAATGAAAAGTGGGGCGTGCAAAATTATTGCGTTAATACTTTGTAGAGCCACATTTTGCTGCGATTACAGCTGCAAGTCGCTTGGGGTATGTCTCCGAGAGACTGAAATTCTTGCCCATTCTTCCTTGCAAAACAGCTCGAGCTCAGTGAGGTTGGATGGAGAGCGTTTGTGAACAGCAGTTTTCAGCTCTTTCCACAGATTCTCTATTGGATTCAGGTCTGGACTTTGACTTGGCCATTCTAACACCTGGATACGTTTATTTGTGAACCATTCCTTTGTAGAATTTGCTGTATGTTTGGGATCATTGTCTTGTTGGAAGATAAATCTCCGTCCCAGTTTCAGGTCTTTTGCAGACTCCAACAGGTGTTTATCCAGAATGGTCCTGTATTTGGCTGCATCCATCTTCCCCTCAATTTTAACCATCTTCCCTGTCCCTGCTGAAGAAAAGCAGGCCCAAACCATGATGCTGCCACCACCATGTTTGACAGTGGGGATGGTGTGTTGAGGGTGATGAGCTGTGTTGCTTTTACGCCAAACATATCGTTTTGCATTGTGGGCAAAAAGTTTGATTTTGGTTTCATGTGAGCAGGGCACCTTCTTCCACATGTTTGGTGTGTCTCCCAGGTGGCTTGTGTGTGGCAAACTTTAGATGAGACTTTTTATGGATATCTTTGAGAAATGGCTGTCTTCTTGCCACTCTTCCATGAAGGCCAGATTTGTGCAGTGTACAACTGATTGTTGTCCTATGGACAGACTCTCCCACCTCAGCTGTAGATCTCTGCAGTTCATCCAGAGTGATCATGGGCCTCTTGGCTGCATCTCTGATCAGTCTTCTCCTTGTCTGAGCTGAAAGTTTAGAGGGACGGCCAGGTCTTGGTAGATTTGCAGTGGTCTGATACTCCTATTTCAAAATGATCGCTTGCACAGTGCTTCTTGGGATGTTTAAAGCTTGGGAAATCTTTTTGTATCCAAATCCGGCTTTAAACTTCTCCACAACAGTATTACAGACCTGCCTGGTGTGTTCCTTGGTCTTCATGATGCTCTCTGCGCTTTCAACAGAACCCTGAGACTATCACAGAGCAGGTCCATTTATACAGAGACTTGATTACACACAGGTGGATTCTATTTGTCACCATCAGTCATTTAGGACAACATTGGATCATTCAGAGATGCTCGCTGAACTTCTTGAGTGAGTTTGCTGCACTGAAAGTAAAGGGGCCGAATAATTTTGCACGCACCACTTTTCAGTTTTTTATTTGCTAAAAAAGTTTAAATTATCCAATAGATTTCGTTCCACTTCACAATTGTGTCCCACTTGTTGGTGATTCTTCACAAAAAATTAAAATTTTAGATCTTTACGTTTGTAGCCTGAAATGTGGCAAAAGGTTGAAAAGTTCAAGGGGGCCGAATACTTTCGCAAGGCACTGTATATACTCACCTAGATGGGTGCAGCATTGATCTGATGCGATAGCTGTTCCTCGTCGGGTCTACACCGAGAACTAATTGGCCAAAGACTGCTAATCGCCTATTTCTCGGGTTCACTCTGAGCTCACCGGTTCTCTGCTCTGCCCCACCAGCATCCACTGGAGCACTGGGCTGGGGAGGGGGTGCGCTGAGAGGCTGAGCCAGCTGCCAGTCAGGCATCTGGGTGGATTCCAACATTATGGTCAGGATCCCTGCAGAGCCTGGATTGGCTCTCTGTTGGCAGAATCTGGATCACAAAAGTACAGAACTATATGCACTGCTGTGACCCACAATAGAAGTATGGTACAAAAAGCTTTGGCCATACTTCTCCTTTATAATACACATACCATGTAAGGCTTTGGATTTCCTACCTCTAAATTTTCCTTTTTGAATCTGTACACATTTGCTAATTAAAGTGATTGCAAAGTCTCATTTTTTTTCCCCTATAAAAATAACAAACATGTTATACTTATCTGCTCTGTTGCAGTGGATTTGCACAGAGCAACCCGGATCCTCCTTTTTTTGGGTCCCTCTTCTGTGATCCCAGCCCCTCCCTCTTGTTCAGTGCCCCCACAGCAAGCAGCTTGTTATGGGGACACCTGAACCGAGTCACAGCTTCGTGCCCATTCAGACGTGGGGCCCCGACCCACCCCCTATCTCTCTTGATTGGTTAGCTGATATTGAGTGACAGCAGCAGCAACCAATGACACCGCAGCTGTGTCTCGGCCAATCAGGAAGGAAAAGATGGCTGAGACAATCATGGACATTGCTGGACAGAGAGGGACCTCAGGTAAGTGTTAGGGGGCTGCTACACACTGAAGGCTTTTATCGTAATCGCATTAAGAAAAAAAAAAAAAAAAAAAACTTTTGACTTTACAATCCCTTTAAACACAGCCAGTATTACTGTTGACACTAAATAGATTGTAGCATAGGCGTGAACAATTATTTTATTTACTTAAAAATCACATTTAGTCAAAAGCAGTAGTTTTGCTTATAGTAACCAATCAAATGTTTGTTTTAAAAAAATGGCCACACATATTACAATCTGAATGTGCAATCACATTTAGATTTACCAACAACTACTTAGGGCTGGGTCTAACTTAAAGTGACCATATCATCATAGGTTAGTTTGTACACAATGGAAAACAAGAAGCAATTATTATTTTCTGGGGCTTGTGTATTAAAGCTACCACTTTGATTCTTCCTAGATGCTGCAAGTATTAAACTTTTTGAAGGAAAGAGGAGGGGATTGGGTGGGAGGAGATTGAGCACATACCGGCTCCCCCTGCAAGATACCATGGCTCATACAGTATCTTGTAAGGACAGGAACCACAGCACCTGAGTAACAGGAGAGCAGGTACTTTACACACTTAGAAGTGAAAAAATACCTGCAGCGGCTGGGGAGAAGCAAAACACAAAGGCAGTCAGAAAGGTATGTGAACGGCAAAGTGGCAGATGCTTACTTTTGCAGTGCTATTAATAAATGGCACGGGCACTGTAAAGATCATCATCAGGCAGCCAGTGTACCAGTTTATGACTGTGAGCCGAGCCATTAGTTTGCAGACACCGTGTACATAGCTAATCCAAGCGGTTCTCTACCAAGTGATTGCTGTAAGGACGAATCACAAATGTAAACATTATAGTGTTTACATTGCAGAGCCTGCCCCTTCCTCTTACAACTATCTCATTAGGAATTCATAATTTATCATTAGTTCCAGATAATGGTATCAGTGGATCCAAGTTGTGGGATAATTTTTAACCCTCTCACTCTCATCCTTTTCCGATGTCTGCAGTGACCTGTATATTAACTTCTTTACTTCTTCCTCCCTCTGTGTATGACCTATACATTTAACCTCTTCAGGCCCGCGATATAGCCGAAAGACGGCTACAGCGCGACTCTCTCATTCTGGGAGGGTGTCCCAGAATCACACCCCCGGGATGCATATTGTGATAGCTGTGTTAGCAGATCGCAGTAAAGGGCCAATCACAGTAGCATTTTACCATGTGATCAGCTGTGTCCAATCACATGTAAGCAAACTTGTCGGTAATCGGCATTCCTTTTCTCACGCTCTGTCACTGCACGAAGACAGCCAGTAACCGACAAGCGTGACAGGGGCTATTTACACAGATGAGGACACATCAGTGCGCCTCATCAGCACACATCAGCGAAGGAGAAAAATGACTTACTTTGTTATAAAATTTTGCAAATAAAAAAATCCTTTCTCTTCAAAATTTTAGGTCTTTTTTAGTTTGTTAAGCAAGTGTTGCATGACTCAGTAAATGTCAAACTATCACAGTAATAAGAACTAAATAATCCTCTGGTAATGGGTATCACGGGCTAGTGCTGAAGTGGTTAAAAAATCCATTAAAGTGGTTGTATCATCCCCTGGCATATAAAAAGCTGCATCCTAGTGCCTGTGCTTTATATATATAAAAAAAACAAAATCAACGATTTCTACTTGTTTTAACAGTGTCTTCCAGCGATAAGATGACTCCAGGCTCTCAGCTTTCCCAGTCTGATATCTTCAGTGGGCGGGGCCGAGATTCCCCTGTTGACGTCAGCCAGGGAGGAGAGGAGCTCAGAGTCTGAAAGTTATATCATCGCTGGAAGACACTGTTAAAACAGGTAGAATTTTTTTTTTTATATAAAGCACAGGCACTAGGACACAGCTTTTTATCTGACAGAGGTGATGATATACAGATCAGTTATGCTGCGTACACACGACCAGACTTTCCATTGTAAATGAACTCTGACGGACTTTGACGGAGTTCCGCTGAAACAGACTTGCCTACACACGATCACACCAAAGTCTGATCGTTTAACGCGATGACGTATGACGGCACTAGAAAAAGGACATTCAATAGCCAGTAGCCAATAGCTGCCCTTGCGTCGTTGTTGATCCGTCGGACCTACATATAGACTAGTGGTTTTCTCGATAGGAACTGGTTTCGGCGGAAAGATTTGAAACATGTTCTATTTCTAAAGCCCACCAGATTTTTAGACAGAAAAATTCAGATGAAGCCCACACAGTCCGATCATGTGTCAGTGAGAAATGGCAGGCAGGGAGGGGAGGGGGAGGATAATGACAGAGGGAGACACAGGAGAGCTGAAGATAGCAGCGTATGATGGAAGCACGTCTGCTAACCACGGTGTCAGAGCTCAGCAGCCTTGATGTATCATGGTCAAAGTACAGAGGGAAAAAACATGCTTTAAAAAGGAACAGGATCTTAATTACATTTTTTTGGGGTTAACGCTTTAAAAATGTATATCTAGTTTTGTAAACTCTTGCACTACATAGCTGTTGGTAAATCTAAAGCAGGTTGCACAAAAAATAAATTAATTAAAAGGTGAATTCCCATCACACTACCCACTCCTCTGTACACTGCTGTCTAGCAGCATAATGTTGACAATATCTAGAGATCTTTGGTCAGAATGGTCACATGACAGCACAGATTGATTAGAGTCTCTTCTTACCTCGAGACAGAAAAAGAGACTCACTGGTCAGCACTGCCACATGAACACACTGACCAATGATCGGTAGCTATTGCCAGCATCATGCTACTACAAAGCCTACGGGGCTATGTACAGAGCTTAAAGCAGACCATCACTCATTTATTTCAGCTTTCCATCTATTAAATCTGCCCTTGTTTTTTTACTTTAGTTAGTAAAACATTTTTTTTTCTGCCAATAAATACCTTATACAGCCCACTTTCTGTTTCTTGTCTGGAAAAAAAATAATAGGCTTATGAAATTATGCACAGCGCTCTCTCACTCTGGTGAGTTTTCCAGGAAGAGAAGGGGATGAGTCATAAAAGGGCCCATGAAAGCTGCAGAGCTGGAGGTGTGCCTCTGTGTAAATACAGAAAGTGAACAGGCAGCAGCTTCAGCTGCCACAGTTAAAATGATTGCAGCCAGACTCGGCGGAGGAAAATTTCTGCAGCATATTTGGCAAGTACAGAATCGCAGTATATATAAAACAACATGCAAAGTGGTTGGATG
The DNA here is from genome assembly GCF_037356315.1 of Lithobates pipiens. Taxonomy (NCBI): domain Eukaryota; kingdom Metazoa; phylum Chordata; class Amphibia; order Anura; family Ranidae; genus Lithobates; species Lithobates pipiens. The sequence continues at coordinate 170,256,264 of NW_027507785.1, read as the reverse complement.
ATGTGAGCAGACTGCAGTTCCTCTTTAAAAAGTGTACAGATTGGTACACTTGGACAGAAGATTATCAGCACAGCAGAGAAGTGTAGTATGGACTGCAAGAGTGAGGAAGATGCTGGAAACTCTTTATTTTAACCTTTAAAAAAAAGGAAAGCCACTTGTCCCTTCTGTTCCTGATCCCTTCATGATTACACATAAAGTTAATAAAATGTACCTACCTCGTAAAAGTTGCTCCTGTTTAACAAGAAGTCCTTGATATTTTTTGTATGCCTTCTCATATTCTTTTTTTAAGGATGGAGTATCTGGATCATCATCCGGTATTCATATATGTTAAGGAAAACGGTAAAAAACAGTGTACTAAACAGAGGGCATCAAAATCAGCCATGGATTGCAAACATTTTGAACACCAAGGGGAGAGAGAGATTTCATGAAAAAACGTAAGCAAAAGGATTTAACAGAAAATGCCATAAGCAGGCTGATGGTTTAACAATGAAAAAAAGGAGATTTCTTTACTTTAAGATATAAAGTGGAACTTTAAGCATCCTAAACACCCCTCTCCACCTCACCCTTATAATTTTATTATGCATACATTCAGATCCATGGACATTCATTATAGTCTATGGCTGTAATTGGAGCAAGCTCATAGATGTGCAACCCCTGGATGCTAAAACATGCTATTCAGATATTCATGACTATGTATATAGAGGTTATGAAAGTCTGATTAGAGCCTCACTGGTCAGCACTGCCACATAAACACACTGAGCCTTTGCTATGGAAGCCTATAAAACAAAGTAAAACTAATGGCAAAACTTAATTTTTTTTCCATTTGGGACACAATAAGTTAAGGTAAGGTTTTAATGTCTGCCAGTTTTTTTTCCACCCGTGTCCCATTGGGGAGATTTCCCTGAACTTCCTGTCACATAAGCAATGTGTACACACATTAACATAAATAAACTCAAGTTGCAAAATATTATGAGCTCTTAAATAGTCTCAATATATTTGAAATAATTTTACATTTAGTAACTTTACAACTACTTTAACAAAAAAAAAAAAACACACACAAGTTAGCAATCGTATGAAATTAAACTATATTGAATGTTGCTGAAAGGATATCTGCTTTCTTCTTTTTGGCCAATTCCTCTTGCCAGAGTTCATGACGCTTTAACTCATGATCAATTATATTCATACAGAGGGCTCCTATCTTGTAATGTGTGATTAATCCATGAAACTGAGAAAAACTGGAAGAAAACATGTAATAAATAATTATGGTCAGCAAATTAGCAATTTCTAAATCTAAATATGTCCTTTACACTTTAGGCTTGTGCCCTAAGTCAAGTTAAGTTTGGGTCACATATACCCCAAAAAAAAAATAAGTTGTTTTAGGGAGCAAATAATATGGACATTGACTGCCTCATCACTCAAGCTGCAAAGCCACTACCAACGGCAGGAAAAAGTGGCTGTAAAAACTTCCTTTTAGTAGGTTTTTGCATTGGTGTTAATGCACGTTTAGCCACGCTAGCTTTTAGCAGCGTTTCTCTGCCTCTATTCAAAATCAATGGTTCCCTACGAGAGCCCATTGATTGGAATACAAGTCGCACCACAAGTCAAATCATGATGATCCGACTTGCGGTGCGCTGAGGATCTTGAAGGGCAACCCTCACCAAAAAAAAAAACTGGCGTGGGGTTGTCCCCTCAAGAGCATACCAGACCCTGAGGTCTGGTATGGATCCATACCAGTTCCTTATCCGAGGACGCAGCCTGGCTGGCCGGGGGGGGGGGGGGGGGGGTTGGGGGCGACGAGCAAGCCCCTCCTGGACCATATTAGGCCACATGCCCTCAACGCAGTACATTGTACCCCTACCCATTCACTCAAAAAAATAAGTGTCAGAAATAAAAAACGCACACAGGTTTTTGACAGCAATTTATTAAAGCAGCTCCGGTGTCTCTTCCAATTTCTTCTCCCTCCAGCGATGTCTTCATCCTCTGGTTCTTCTCCTCTGTCTACTGATGTCTTCTGCTTCTCCTCTCTCCACTGTCTTCCCCCTCTATTCTTCCTCCGATGTTCTCCAACCTTCTCTCCTGCAGTAATGCTGGGTCTGCTGTGTGCCATTACTTATATAGCCATGGAGCGGGGCCACCCGGTGACATCATCTGGAGGCCCCACCCCTTGTGACATCAACACCTGGGGGCATGAAGGGGCGGTAACGTCACAACGGACGGGCCTCTAAATAACATCACCGGGTGGCTCCACCCTATGGCTATAAAAGTAATGGCACGCGGCGGACCCAGCATTACAGCAGGAAAGAGCATCAGGAGAACAGAAGAACAGGGGAAGAAGACAGCAGGAAAAGACAGCGGAGAGAGGAGAACCAGTAGCAGAAGAAGACATCAGTGGAGAGAGGAGAAGAACTGGAGGACGAAAACATCACCAGAAGGAGAAGAAATTGCAAGAGACGCCAGAGCTGCTAAATTACTTTGTCAAAATCCTACGTGCCGTTTTAATTTTTGACACTTTCTTGGGGGTGAATTTGGAAGGGGTACAGTGTACCCTATACTCATTCACATAGGGCGGGGGGCCGGGATCTGGGAGACCGCTTGGTAAAGGGGACTTCCAGATTCCAATAAGACCCCCACAGACCCAGACAACCAATGGCCAGGGTTGTTGGGAGGAGGCCCTTGTCCTCATCAACATGGGGACAAGGTGCTTTGGGGTAGGTGTAGGGGGGCCCCTCCTGCCCCAAAGCACCCACCACCCACTTTCATGACCAGCTTGGCTGCGTTCTCAAATAGGGGTCTTTGGCGCTGGGGGTTCCCCTTACAATCCATACCAGACCGAAGGGTCTGGTGTGCTCTTTGGGGGGGGAACCCCACGCCAGTTTTTTTTCATTGTTCCCCTTCAAGATCCTCAGCACACAAGCCGCACTGCAAGTAGGATCAACATGATCCTACGCTTAACGTGGTTGTATCCAGTGTTGAGCCACGTTAAGCTTTTAGCAGCGTCAGGCATTTTTACAGCTGCAACGCCGGTCCTGGGTTTGTTTTGCAGCTTGAAAACGCCTTTGTCACTTACAGCTCCTAAAAGCCAGTGTGTGCATGGACACATAGAATAACATGGAGAGGCGTTTTTAAGTTGCAAAAAACAAAACAAAAAAAAGTCAGACGCTGCTAAAAGCAGCTGTAAAAATGCGCAACAGTTGGATAATAAGCATGCAGATCTTCAGTGTTCACAGACTGTATAACTGATTCTGTAGACAGCTATTAAAACAGTAGCATTGGTGTGTGCATGTTAAAAAAAAAGTTTATCTAGAACATTCACGGAAAAAATATTTAAATCTAGACTCCAGGTAAATGAAGGTTTTGTATTCAGTCTTAAAGGATTCTCTGTGATTCTATTATCCCAGGCCACAATTCCTGATATGCTTCAGAACCTATTCCATAGTATTTTCTAGGTAAATTGATTGCAAGGTAGGTCTTTAACCAAGTCAATTAATCAACATAATGTGCATAACCAATTAGTATACACATACTAAGGCCAAATAACCTACCAGCAGGTCTTGGAAGTGTGGGAGGAAACCAGAGTGTCTGTGGAAAACCCAGGCAAACACAAGGAGAAAATGCAAACTCCATGAAGACATTGTCTTGGCTGAAATTTAAATGAAGGACCTCATTGCTGCAAGGTATACAATTCACTATGCAACAGCCTCTTGCAATCCCCTATATAGCAGCACTCGGACAGAGTACCATGCTGATATAGGAGTAGAGGGTATAGTAAGCAAGATATAACGTCGGTCTGTTGAATCTTTCTCATTGTCAATCCTTGGAAGGCTGGGGGTGGAGAGATGACACCACTATGTTCCCTTTAGGGCTCATTAACACATACATGTTTAAACAACATTTATTCTTCATTTTTAAAACCTCATAACCAACCTTCAACGTCTGCCGTGAATATTACAATGGGCACCACACAATGCAATACACACAGGATCGCTTCCACTGCATGGTGTTGTATTAAAAATTAAAAGAAGTACAGGATTTTTATTTATTTTTTTGCAAATCATACTAACCTCGGTGGATGCAGCATGGGTGCGATGCTGCATCTGTCCCCTGGAACCTCTACATTGAGTACCGAACGATCAAAACATCGCCGATCACTCTGTTTTCAGAGAAATTGAGCATTATTGCCAATGGCAAAGCTTTTTGTTTCAGCAAAGTTGAGTTTTACCAAGCCAAGTGTCAAAAAGATCAAAATTACATGAATCCATCTTGCAGAGAATTCTTTTTGGATGTAAGCCATTTGGGCCATTCATCCAACCACTTGTCAATAAAAAAAACTGTTCTGCACACCGAGAGGGACTATTATGAAAAATAAAGCATTTTTTCACAAGAGTATTTCTGAACATGTAGGCGTGGAAGGGTAGAAAAAACCCTGTGGCAAGAAGTAGCAGAATTCCTCCCTGTGAGTTCTGCAGATGATCGGGTATCACATAATATTATTAACCCTTCAATTTTAGCTACTGTATTCTACTATGCAATGTCGCACCAAACATTTACAATCAAATGGAATATATTTACCTGGAGAAGCAGAAAAAGATGTAAATGATGTTAGTTGCAAGTTCTACACTCTGTTTCCAGTCTTCCCTTAACACTCTCGCTAGGGCTCCCAGGGCAGTTTCTAAAGAAGTAAACACATTTTCTTGATACATATCAAACGTTTTTTTTTTTTTTTTTAAATAAACTGGGTTCAAAGAACCACCATATTTAACTGATGCAGCGCAATGCAAGAGTTCACCGACCGGTGGTAGTTAACACTTGTCTCCACAAGCCTTTTTTTACACCTTATATTTACGTTCCAGAGTGTTTTTTATTTTAATTCTGCAGATGTCTCAAATACACACATACCTTTCAACGGTATAAAACCCAAAACCAAAAATGTAATATATTTCAGCATACCAATTATTTAATGTGGTGGCTGCATTCGTTTTCCTTTCTTTAAGCTTTTTTCCCCCTCGTGGTCTGGCCACTAACACACCTCCTGTATTATACAGCCACCACTCTGGATGAATAAGCATAGTGGGCAGATCTGAGCAGCAGCATTGTGATGAGGGGAGGGGTGTGTTAGATGTACTAGCAATTTTAAATACAGTAACAAACTGAAGCCGACCTCCAGCTAATATTTTATAATCCGTTTAGCCAGTTGTACACGGGCGTAATAATTTACTGATGTTTACTCAGGAACTTGTTGCCAAAGCCCATGAGTTTAAAAAAAAAAAAAAAAAAAAAAAAAAAACGGTATAAACCTGAATAATGTTGAGTATAGGCGACTAAAAGGTGCGTACATGTATAGATGAGTAAAATTCATTGCCAGTTTTGTAATATACTCATTTATACTCTCATGAACATGCTTATAGATGAGTAAACACACGTATGCAAGTAAATTACTGCGCTCAAAATGTAAAATTTTCCATTTTTGTTTAAGGCCCCTTTCACACGGACGATCCGTTCAGGTCCGCCTGTCAGTTTTTCAAGCGGACCTGAACGGATGCTCCATAGAGGTCTATGGAGCGCCGGATGTCAGTGGTGACAAGTCCGCTGACATCCGATCCGCTAATTTTCCATCCGTCACCTGATCTCCCATAGGGGAGAGCGGCGCTGTGACAGGTCCGTCCCTGCGCAGTGTGCAGAGACGGACCTGTCATCTTCCTGCTCAGCGGAGATCAGTCTGGCGATCCCCGCTGAGCAAGCAGATATCCACGGGGCGGATCAGCACTGATCCGCCCCGTGTGAAAGGACCCTTACTGTTCGAATCATCCCTGGATTACTGATCTTTACCTAGCTGTGTGCATGGTTCCAGAGACAACAATGTATCGAATTTTAAATTTTTTTGCTCCCATGTGCAAACTGTTTTTTCCTATTGGGATAAAACATTTACTTGAATAAATAAAAGCTGATCATTGTAAGCACATATGCCAGCGTTAAATGGTCTGTCTCATCCCTGAAACTGCAAGAGAGCTTTTCTGTTGAAAAACAACAGAGTTACTGGCTGGATCACCAGATGAAAATAGAAGAAAGCAAGCCTAAAAAAAGAAAACCAATACAGCCATCACATCTAAGAAATGGTAAGCTGCAATATAATAAAATGTTTGCTTTTTGGTTTAGTACCGCTTTAAAGTGTTTGTGGTCTACCATACATTTTTTGGTAGTAAATCTTAAGCAATACATACTGTATTTTATTTCCAAAGAAAAAAAAAAAATTCTAAAACACAATTTATATTTTTATCCATTTACAGATGTTTACCATAAAATATAGTTAAAGTCTTCTGATTAAAACAATATCATTCAAGTGGGATTGTTATGCAATAAAACAATTACACATTCTGATTTGACGAAACATGTAGGTTGGAGCTTTGTATCTCGTGTCATGTCGCTACACGTGCGGCCCACGGCCATCTTGTGGGTTGGAAACTATCCGTTCCTATGTTTTATAACATATTAGTTTTACATGTTTAAATGTGAGTAATCTGATTTATCTGCAACAAAGCTTTTTACTGTGCTGATATACTGCACCAGTTGTTTGCTTCTATTTTGAAGCATGAGACCTGAGGATTTACCATCCTTGAGAAATATACATGATTCATTTGCGAGTTGTCTTAGATTGGAAGAGTGGGTGACATGTGGCCAAAGCTTCCAATGTTGGCATAAAATGTCAAGACAGTTCAAAACGCCCCCCAAAATTACACCTTTTTGGAAAGTAGACAATCCAAGGAATTTGCCGAGCGGAATATTGAGCCCATGGAACATTTTATTTTTTGTAGGAAAACTTTTTTTTTTTTTTTTTTATACACAAAGTTTTCCTTTTTTTTTTTTACACAAAGTTTTCGAGCTAATGAGATATTTCTCACACATGCTATGAGTAGATGTGGAATTACACCCCAAAACACATCCTTCTACTTATCTCAAGTATGGCGATACCACATGCGAGAGGCTTTTTGGCAGTCTAGCCACGTACAGGACCCCAAAATCCAATAAACACCATCAGGCTTTTAACAGGCGTTATTTTCTCATTACGCTTCCTGACTACCTATTATAATCTTGGAGTCCCTGAAATGCCACCCTACAAATGACCGCTTTTAGGAAGGTAAGGTATTTGCTTTGCGTCATGTTGAGTGCAGGGAAGATTCTATTTTTTGCCACAAGTTTTTGGGAAAATTAAATTTTTTTTACTCAAAGTTGTCACTTTAATAAGATATTTCTCACACATTTCATGTGTATATGTGGAATTACACCCCAAAACACATTCTGCTAATTCTCCTAAGTATGGGGTTACCACATGTGAGAGACTTTTTGGCAGTCTAGTGAGGCGTCTAGCGAGTGTCGTCTCTGACGTTGTCTCTACTACAAGTGTGGTAGTGCCGGGAACGTCAGAGCGAGAGCAATCATTTTAGCACCAGACCTCCTCTTTACCTCCAAACTGGTAACCTGTAAAGGCTTTGCCTTTACAGTGTCATCTATGGAGATTTTTAAATACCGTAGCTTGTCACCATTCCACGAATGTGCATAATTTTTTTTATTTACTTGACGTAACACCATCTTTTAGATTTTACCAAAACATTGAGTATTATATTGTGTTTTGCTTTTGAGAATTTTCAGAAAAAGGCCTGGTCTTCTAGTGGTCAAGAACTATCTTCAGCATATCTTTCATGTTTTGTAAAAGAATGGAGCTCTGTAATTTCAAAGCCATTGATTCTAAATTTTTAGGGACTCTCTAATGACTGGCATAGTACAAATGGATTGGCATAAGGCCAATGTGTTACCTATATTTAAAAAAGTATTTCCCATTTAACTACAGACTAGTTTATCTTCTATAGTTGGAAAGATATTGGAGAGTTTAATAAAAGACCACATAGATGAGTTTTTGCTCGAAAAATAAAATTTTAAGCGACAGACAGCATGGATTCATGAAAGACACGTTAACAAACCTGAATTCTTTTTATGGGCAGGTAATTAAAACCTTTGACGGAGAGGTGGCTGTTGACACAGGATACTTGGATAGAAAACTGTCTAAAAGACCGAATTTAGAAAGTAGTGGTTATTGATTTATACTCTGAATGGTCTAGGGTTGTTAGTGGTGTTCCCCAAGGATCAGTGTTGGGACCCTTACTTTTTAATATATTTATAAATGATATAGGGTCTGGGATTAAAAGTACCATTTCAATCTTTGCAGATGACACCAAACTATGCAGTGGAATAAACGTCCATACAGGATGTCTCCAATTTACAAGATGACTTCAATGCACTGTTTAACCATAAATTTTTTTTTAAAGTGTCGACTATTGAGATATTTAGGTACCGTACTTTGTCGTCATTCCACGAGTGTGTGCGATTATAAAGTGTGACATTTTTGGTATCTATTTACTCGGCGTAACATTATCTTTCACATTATGCAAAAAAATTGGGCTAATTTTACGGTTTCGTTTTTTTTTTTTAATTCATGAAAGTTTCCCTTTTCCCCAAAAGTTGTGTTTAAAACACCGCTGCGCAAATACCGTGTGACATAAAATATTGCAACAATCGCCGTTTTATTCTCTAAAGTCTCTGCTAAAATATATATATATATATATAATGTTTGGGGGTTCCAAGTAACTTTTTAGCAAAAAATATGGATTTTAACTTGTAAACACCAAATTCCAAAAATAGGCTTAGTCATGAAAGGGTTAATAATAGTATACAATGCCAAGTTGCGGTTTCCAAAGCAAGCAAAATCCTCTCTTATTAAAACAGGTATGGACTGCAGAGAGAGATATCATTAGTAAGACCTCATGTGGAATATGCAGCTTAGCTTTGGGCATAAGTTCACAAAAAGAATATTGGGGAACTGGAGAAGGTATAGAGAAGGGCAGCCAAATCCATAAGAGGCATGGAGGAGCTCAGCTATGAGGAAAGATTAGAGGAACTGAATTTATGCTCTCTTGAGATGAAGAGATTAAGGGGGTATATGATCAACATGTACAACTACATAAATGGTCCATATAGTGAACTTGGTGTAGATTTATTCACTTTAGGTAATCACAGACGAGAAGGGGCGCTCTTTATGTCTGGAGGAAAAGAGATTTAACTTCCAAATATGGAAAGGCTTCTTCACAGTAAGAGTTGTGAAAATGTAGAATAGACTCGGGGTGGGTCAGAAAGTAATGGGGGGGGGGGGGGTGCCTTCCTCTCGATCAACTGTGGGTATAAGATTGTGTACATGGAGATTTGTACGTGTCTTTTTTTTTCTCTGTGGGTCGAACTGGACGGATTTGCGTGTTTTTTTTCAATAAGACTATGTGAAGAACAGAGTCCTGAAAGTGATGATTTGCCCCGCCACAGAGCCCTGATATCAACATCATCAAGTTTGTCTGGGATTTCATGAGGAGACAAATGGATTTGAGGCAGCCCACATCCACAGAAGATCTGTGGTTATTTATCCAAGCTGTTTGAACAACCTACCTGTCGAGTTCCTTCAAAACTGTTTGCAAGCATACCTAGAAGATTTGATGCCGTTTTGAAGGCAAAGAGTGGTCAGACCGAAGATTGATTTGATTGAGATTTCTCTTCTGTTCATTTACTTTCCATTTTGTTAATGGATAAAAATAAACTATAAACACTTCTATTTCGGAAAGCATTCCTAATTTGCAGCATTTCTTCCCACCTGCACACACATACAGTATATATTCACATATATATCCGATTGCTGCCCAAGAGTAGCCACCAAGTTCAAGAGTCAGTATCCAAGTGCATTCTAAACAGCACCTGGCACTCAAGTGGTTACATTTATGCATGCTAGTAAAGTGATATATTCATATAACTTCAGGGGAGATCTGTTCAGCTAGACACTAAGTAATGAGGTATATTGGTTTTAGACTTTTCCAGTAAAGGCAATGATGAGAAGAGGCTGATGTCACTGAAGGGTTCTACCTTCAATTCACACTCCAAGTTGCAGGGGTAGAACTGCTGCCACCTTACCGCTCTACCACCGTAGAAGAGCACAGAAACTGCCAAAGCAGATATGGTTTGAGAGTTAGTGTCCAAAACATAAAATGCTGACTCGATACTGAACACAAGTCTAATTGATCACACTGGTGAAAATATACACAAATATTTCCAAGCAAATCACCAGGGAAAGCTAAATTTCCCTCTTAAAAATTTTGAAATCTCACAAAAAAAAAGGAGTGGTAAAAATATTGGGACCAGTTAGGAATAGGGGATTTTAAATATGCATAAGTACGACTGAAAAGACCAGATGCAAAAGCAAAAAACAATTTGTTTTTCACCAAAATAAAACCTAGCAGTGGCAGATAGGGAGATCCCCCACTTCTGTGTTACTGTAACAATCGATCAAAAACAAACACACAATTCAATTTTTTCTTATAATCCTGGTAAACTAGTAATTGTAGAAAAAAAGAGAACACATGGTTAAAGTGGTTCTAAAGCTAAAATGTTTTAGAACTTGCTGTGCCCACCTTCCAATCTGAACAAATACCTCACTCCTGAATCGATCCATCGCTTTTTGCTCGGTTGCATTTTTCTCTCCTCTCTCCCCCTTAACACAGGGGCTTACAGGCAGCTGTGGGAGCCATTCGCTCTTGCTGCTGTCAGTCAAATTTAGTGGGGAGGGAGTAGGGGGGCAGAGCCTGAGTCACGTTGTGTATCAATAGCAAGCGGCTTGCTACGGTGGCAGACACAGAAGAAGAGCCAAGAGCGCTGGAAGGGGACCCCAGAAGAAGTGGAGGTTTGGGCCATTCTGTGCAATACCATTGCAGTACAATATGTTTGTTATTTTAGGGAAAAAGCCTTTAAAAAGCACTTTTTTTTTTTTTGCGTGACAATTAGAAACCTGCAAAGAAGACATATTTACCATTCAGCAATAATTCCTCTAAATTGTCTGGATTTCTAGCAAGCTGCAAAATTAATGCAGAGCCACGAACTTTATCAGGAATGTCTTCATACAGCAATTCAATGTATTCATCCATGTCATTAATGTTAGCGACTTCGTCAATCTGAAAACACAAAAAATGCATGGTGTTTGATATAGGAAATAGAGAACTTTCTTACACAGTTTGTACAAAAGTGCTTTAAACACTAACATACTCCTGAAGGATTTAGATTCCCCATTAAAGCGATATTAAAAAAGGTCATTTTTTTTTTTTCTTTCAAATAGAGGTTATAATTATCTGGTTTGTGCAATGATATTGCACAGAGCAGTCCTTTACCTCCTCTTATGGAGTTAGTGCTGTCCGATCCTCTCCTCCTGTGAGTGACCCCTCAGGAAGATGTGCTGAGGTGGCACCTATGTGGGTGAGCTTCTGTGCTGTGTGTGTGCATAGACACACAGAGCGTGTCTCAGCCATGCCCCCCTCTCTCTCCTCATAGGATTTGACTGACAGAAGCAGGAATTCTATGGCTCCCATTGCTCTCAGAGTCTCATGCGAGAAGAAGGACGAGAGCAGCACTACTCGCTTCCTGTGAGCTATTGCCTGGCACCCAGGGCCCACGCAGGGTCAGAGCCCCAATGCTGAAAATGTCCATATTTTTTTTACTTCCTCTGGCGTTTCGGAAAGCGGCTTCTGTCCCTGTCCCGTCAGACATGTAGCACTGAGCCGAGTGAAGTGCCTTGAAACTCCTACTTGGCTAGGTGCTACAGGGGTCTGTAAGTGGAGATTGCGTTAAAAAAAAGTCTGCACACACCTAACAGAGCAATGCTGGCTGCGCCGCTGTGAAGATGTGAGAGAATTGTGAAGGGAAAATGGGGGGGGGGGGGGGGCAGGCAGAGGTTGTACAGAGGTGACAGATAGGAAGGAGAGAAAACTGTGCAGATGTGAGAGCTGTGGAGGTAAAGGGAGGTTGTTGTGCAGAGAGGCAGCTCTGGTGAGGTTGGGGTGTTGTGCATAGGCGAGAGCTGTGGGGGTTGGCAGGTAGTGTATAAGTGAAAGATTGGGGGGGTTGAAGAGGTGACAACTGTGGACAGGGGAAGAAGAGGAGTACTATGTATGGAGGAGGAAGAAGAAAAGGTGTACTGTGGACAAGGAAAGAAGAGGTGAGCCGTGGACAGGGGAAACAAGAGGAGGAGTATTATGGAAGGAGGAAGAAGAGGGATGAAGAGGTGAGCAGTGGACAGGAGGGAGTGCAAAGGTGAGCTGTGGGTGGGGAGGGGGGGTTGAAGAGGTAAACAAAGAGGTAAGTAAAACATGGTTACTTTCAAAACCTTGCGCCTTGTTCAAAACACAGACTATTTGGATTCTTTGATAAGTTGGCCAGGGAGGGTTAGTTCTGGCACCTTTTCCCTGGGGAAAAAAAGCCCTGGCCAGTGGGGAGGTTATATTAAAGTGACCATGTTGCCTTAATTTTAAAAATAAATAAATAAACAAACTGATAATGTGCAGGCACCTTTTGCAGGCAGTCCTTTCAATGCAGTTCATTGTCCTATAAGTTCTTAAAAACGACTATAAAACTTTACCTCCATTCCTTCAAAAGGTGGTGGATCCTTTGGTTTGCCATTCTTCTTTTCCTTCTTTTCTGCTACAGAAGAAATATTTCCAAAAATTAACAAATGGTGAAATCAAAGCAGGATTATGACAAAGAATATATTGTAAGATCATAAAGATAAAAATCTATTTAAAAAAAAAAAAAAAAGGGGGGGAAACCATAAAATAAAAAAAATAAAAAAAAACAGAACCCGCACAAATACCAGCAGCCGCAACCACCCACACAGAGAAACGCTGAACCCGTGGGCGTGCACCATTAATCGCAATGGCACGATGCCCACACTGAAAATTGCAACAGTACTGGGAACCGAGGTTTCGGCACGGGCTGTCATTTCAAAATATGTTCAGGGACTTTTCCTTCCTGCATGTCATTGGGAAAGGCAGCCAATTCAAATGAATGGGCTCTCTTGTCTGCGTAAACAACTGCCCTCGCGGCCACACAGGTATGAACCTAGCCGAAGTGAACATTGCTTAAAAATATAATAACAATAGTTGAGAACATATCCATCAATGTGAAATGCAAATGTTAATACAATCATAATAAATATAAAAAAATATATATATAAAAACCCACACAACATTGTATAGTCCTATAGAAACTATAATAGGAATAAGCCATATGTTTCCATTGTAGTTCTATACATATCCAGGCTGTTAGTAGTTTGGTAGGAGTTCTCAGATTCTAAAATATACACAAGAAAAAAAACAACTATGCACTATAATTGATCTGCTTGGGCAGAGTACAATAGACACTAGAGGTCTAATAAACCCCTCATGTCTCCATAAAGAGAACCTGCATAATGCCATCACATAGGGGACTTTTTTTTTTTTATGTAATTATTTATTTGTTAAGCCCCACACATGTCTGCACAAAGACGCACAATAATCAAAAGCAGACAATTGTATACTGGGGGAAGGGGGGGGGTTCCAGAAGCAGCGCAGTGAGACTGGATTTGCACGCCAAAAGTCTGCAACTAGTTAAAGACTAACTTCAGTTGTCCACAATGCACCACAGTTGACCATGTGACCTATGCTAAGAAAAAGGCTGGAAATACATGAAAAGCTATCCATATGTTTCTTACCTTTACTAGTTAATCCATCTCTGCGATTCTGAAGATAGTAAAGTAACTGTTCTACTTCTGGTAATTTGGTTGGGTGGATGAGTTTACATTCCTCAACCACTTTCCGTGCCAGAGAGGAAATATCTGTATTGGCATTGAGACTTTTCAGACGAATGCTAAAGAAATAAAAAAGCAAAAGGTAACTCTATTAATTAGAACATACTTTATATACAACTGTTCCCTTGGCTAAACACATTGTCGGTGTCTTCAGTCTTTCAGGCTGAATGGCACCCAGTGTCATCCAACCACTTCCTGTGAATGCAGGATGTTATGGTCCATGATGTCAGTACTGTTCTCTACGTCAATAAGCAGAGCCCAGCCACAGAGATGAGGACCCATGCATTTCATGTGACCATAAATAAATGTGGAAAATGTAAGTTTATAAAAAAAATAAAAAATTAAAAAAAGCCGAACATTCATGCTGAGGAGGCCTTCAGGAGTGAAGGTGGGAAGAGAGGGGTATTTAACGCAAACATTTAAGGGCCCTTTCAGGCAGACCCGATCAGACCCTCCAGACTCCTCTATGGAGCGGCAGGTGTCAACGGACGTGTATCCGTTGACACCCTCCGACATCCCATCCTGTCAGCTAAAAACAGACGGCTGAGCAAGCAGATTTAAATGGAGCCGGCCCCATGTGGAAGAGGCCTAAGCATACATACTGTATGTGAATTTACCTTTGTATACTGTAAAATCCTTTCCCGTCCATCCAGGGAGCTCTTAAGTTTGTAATCTAGGCCTTCATTTCTCTGCCTGAGACTTGAGAGGCTCTCAAGGGTCAAAAAAATTGATTTTTCAATAAAACAATACTGATGCTAGCAAGTACATTTTATAAACTCTCCATAAGACAGGATTTGATCAGGAATCATTCGGTTCTCATTACAGGAGTAATTACTTTACGGCCTCTTGCACACAGATGTAATAATTTCCTTTCTTGTTGACAGAGAGATCCTAACCAAAATGTTTTGTTAAGACCTTGCATAAAATGTGCAAATTCATATAAGAACCAACAAACTATCCGAGTGTGCTTATACATGCGTAAAATGCTTCATACTCTTCTACTTGGCAATATACACGCGTGTGTGTAAATTACTGCACTCAAACATAAAACTTTGTATTTTTATTTTCAGTTCTGTACTCATCCCTGTATTACTGATCTTTACACAGCTGCGTGCACTGTTCCATAGACAACAATGCACCTGTGGAACCAGGCCATGTCAATTGCAATATGCACCCCATTTCATCAATTATGTCAGGATGTCTTTGCCTCTTTAACATCTGCATCAGTTTCTATTGCCCCCTGAAAAGCAATTTGTGGTGTATTGTCAGAGGATGCCTTCTAGGTGATATTAAGGAGATGACAGGATCACCACCATAGGTGCTCCCCCCATTTTTCTTTATAGTCGAATCAGGGTTTTGTACAGAGAAGTCATGCTGTAACTGCAAGCCAATCACTTTTAGTATGACACCACTGACATCAATGGGCATGTCTGACAGGCAGGGCTTTACTTCACAGCCGGGGAAGGTGTACAGTTCCTTCTGGCTGCATGTTATGTTATTGGTTGGTGGTCAGTAAAGCCACAGCTCAACCACCTGTGTTATAATCCACTGGTTTCCAGTATGAAAGAGGCTTATAGTAAGTCAGGTTGAAAAAAAGACACAAGTCCATCTAGTTCAACCAATAAAATAAAAAAATCATACAATCCCATATACACAATCCTATACCCACAGTTGATCCAGAGGAAAGCGAAAAACCCCAGCAAAGCATGATCCAATTTGCTACAGCAGGGGAAAAATTCCTTCCAGATCTCCCCGAGAGGCAAATCGGATATTCCCTGGATCAACTTTACCTATAAATGTCAGTATCCAGTTATATTATGTACATTTGGGAAAATATCCAGGCCTTTTTTAAAGCAATGTTCTTATCAGGACAGTACTAGAACAGCGAAAAAAGAAGGTAGATTTAATTCTAACTTACATTTTTTGACACTCCTTCCGTTCACCAAGCATGGGGTCACCCAACTCCCCAAGAATAGTAGCCTCCACTTCATAATGGACAATAAGAGCTTTTTCACTTGGATGGACATCAATGTTTCCTGCTTTCACTTTTCTATAAAATAAACACATTGTAAAAATAATGATAAAGAAATCCTTGGGGCAAAAGTCAGAGAGAATGCTTAGACGCTGCAATGAATACTGAAGGTCTTTACAGAAACACCAGAACATCTCACACACACACCTTAACCTCAGAACTGGACATCAGAATTTGTGGGAAGGTCAAGGAACATTTTTATAGCTCTTCGTCAAAATAGAATGAATACATTATGTACATGGTTTATGAATGGGCCAGAGTGCTCTTAATGGTGCCATGAATTGCAATTGGTCAGTGTTTATGCCCCTTTCACACTGAGGCTCTTCTAAACTGCCAGTAAAACACTGAGCGCGTTTGTAGAGCTTTTCAGGCACTTTTGAAAAGCTTTCCATTCATTTCAATGAAGAGGGGTGTTTTATCACCGCCCTGCCAGCGCACTGCCCCAGTATCAAAGCATTAATTGATTTGAATGGAAATAGGTTTTCGTGGGCTTTTCATGTGCTTTTTTTAGCGTGAAAGCGCATGAAAAGCGCCTCAGTGTGAAAGGGGTCTAACACTACTTTCCCACTGGGGCAGGCGTCAGCGGAAAAGCAGCACTATTTTTAGCGCCGGTATTCAGCCGATATCGGGCGGTTTTAACCCCTGCTAGCGGCTGAAAAGGTTAAAACTGACCCCAAATTGCCAGAGGTTTGGCCATTGATTTCAATTGGGCAGGGGTGCTTTAGGAGCGGTGTATACACCACTTCTACAGTTCTGCAAAGATGCTGCTTGCAGGACTTTTTTTACTATTCCAGTGTGAATGCACTCGGACTTTCGTACTGGAGAGGCAGGAGAGGCTTTTTACAGGTGCTATGCAGGCACTATTTTTAGCTCTGTAGCGCCTCAGTGTGAAAGTAGCCTAAGACCCCTTTCACACCACACCTTGCGTCGGCGGTAAAACGCCGCTATTTTTTAGCGGTGTTTTACCTCTGGATTTGCGGCGCATTTCGGCCGCTCGCGGGGCGCTTTTACCCCCCGCTAGCAGCCGCGAAAGGGTTAAACCTGCCGGCAATACGCCGCAATAGCGGCGTTTTGCCGGCGGCATTACAGCGCTGCCCCATTGATTTCAATGGGCAGCAGCGGTGAAGGAGCGGTAAACACACCGCTCTATCACCGCTCCAAAGAAGCTGCTGGCAGGACTTTTTTCTGACGTCCTGCCAGCGCACCGCTGTAGAGTGAAATCCCTCAGGGCTTTCACACTACAGACAATGGTGCAGCTTCTTAAGGGCGGATTGCAGGCGCTATTTCTAACGCTATAGCGCCTGCAAAACGCCCTGGTGTGAAAGGGGTCTAAGGGTAAGACGCCTTTCACACTGAGGTGTTTTTCAGGTGCTTTTGGGCTAAAAATAGTGCCTGTAAAAGGGCTCCCCTGCAGTCTCAGCATGAAAGCCCGAGTGCTTTCACACTGAGGCCGTGCGCTGGCAGGACGTTAAAAAAAATAAAACTCCTGCAAGCAGCATCTTTGGAGCGCTGTGTACACTGCATCTAAACCGCTCCTGCCCATTGAAATGAATGGGCAACGCCACCAAACCACCGTGATGCTTTGTGGGTCGTTTTAATCTCTTTTCGGCTGCTAGCGGGGGTTAAAAGTGATCCGCTAGTGGCCAAAAACCCCTGCAAAAATGGGAGTAAAGTGCCGCTAAAAATAGCGGCGCTTTACTGTCGTTGCCCCAGTGCGAAAGGGGCCTATAACAAATCTAAATACCCAAGTACAGTTTTACAATTATGACATGTGTTAGTAAAATTGAACATATCACAACTACTTTGTGCATCTGGGTGGATGATATTGCATTTTTTTTTAGGACAAATTGGGTTCTCTTTTGGTGATAAATGTTAAATGGATATCTCCTGCTTTATTTTTTTTTTAAAGGAAAAGGAAAACTGGACCAAAATAGTAAAAAAAAAAAAAAAAAAAAAAATGTAACTGTACATTTATTGCTACTACCACAGCCTTCCACCAAAGAACAACCCAAATTAAATTCTCCTGGTCCTGACGATCACAGCGATACTACGTGTAAATGTTAGCGGTTTGCACCCATAGTACAGCCCAAAAACAAATAGTGCCCATTTTGCTTATTTAAATTTTTTTAAGCCTACTTAAAACACTGACACGAAAAAAAAAATTGAAAAAAAAATGTAAAAAATACTGGACACTGACCCAATCATTAACCTTGGCACTGACCAAGACTAAACCTTGATCTAGGTATTTTTATTTTATTTTTACATTATTATTATTATTATTATTATTATTATTATTAATATTTATTTTATTTTTATTTTTTACACACACATACACACAAACACTTTTCTCTCTACAAGGAGAATGAGATACTAAGTATGTCTGTCCTTTCACAAAAAAATAAAAATACTAGGGCAAGCTTCAGACTGATTGGTCACTGTGATAGCCAACCAGAGACTATCACAACGATCAGGTGACCCAGAATCAAGAGTTCCAAGGCCTGATTCTTAGTATGGGGCCTGGAGCTCTCTGAGACAGCACAAGGTGAGATACACAAATATGCGACACCACAGAAAAAAGCCCAGTCCAGTGAGCCTGCATATTTGTGTACGGCTGGCGTGAAGGGGTTAATTTATTATCTGTAATAAATATCAGCTTGCTTTAACAAGGCGGGCACCCTGAAAAATATCTTGTTTGTAAGATGTAACATTTTTCTGAGCTGATGACCCACAATTAAAGTACACGTCAAGCCAATAACTTATTTCTACTTTTGAATGGAGTGGGGAAAGATCTATACTCTTATTGGGTTTGGTATAGCTATTTGGTTCTCCATTAGAGAGATTTACCCCCCACTTTCTGACCTGTTGACAACAGTTTCACCAGAAAGGAGATGGAGGAAAATCTGCAAGAGGGCAAAGGATAATCAAGTGATCATTTATAGTGATATGGCACGTTTTCTCAAGGGGTAGAGGTTACAAAAATCATACAGCACTTTCACAAAAAATAAATAAATAAAAATCTTTATTTAACAATAGCGCATATTTTCTTGAAGATCTATCCCTAGAAGCTTTTGCCCCTGAAAATATCCCCCATTGTTTAGCTTTAAATCAATCAATGGCAATTTGTATCTTTATTTCATTTCTTGTGGCCTTATTGTAATTTGAATTGAAAATCTGTATTTTCAACACAAATCCATATTTTATAAACAAAATACATCTGATATGATAAAATAAAAAATAAAATATATAGAATGGATCTGTGGTCCTCTGGACAAAATCATGCTGACATGCCAATTAATCTTTTTTTAAATTATTTTGACATATTAACACCCTAGGAATGTCCAAACAAACATTTCAAGATCTGTTACTCATAAGAGAGTTAACATTTTACCAGAACAGTGGCATTGGTTTGATAATTACAAATTGAATTGGAATAACATTATACACATATCAGAGCAGGTCTGCAGCCTGTCAACCAACAAAGATGTGGACAACATCAAAGCACCCTATGAGTATTCAAGTAGTTGCTATGAGACAACCTGCTGACAAGCACAAGCATTTGTAAAGTTCACAGTTCACTTCCTTCCTACAAGATTCTCACACGGGGCAGCATATGTCAGTATCTGTCAACAACAAGACCTGTTTAGATCTTGATTAATGGCCACTGTGAAAAACGTTTGTGCTGTGATTGTGAACAATATTTTCCTTATTTCCAATTCCCGACCACGGCTATCGATTATATATTGGATCAGACAAAAATGTACATAAGGAATTCCCAGAGCAGAAAACTTGGGCAGGCCAGCAGAGTCCATCTAGTTTGCCAGAGAAGGAGAGGATCTTCCAGTGGGCTTGGAGCCCTTGGGGGCCCCAACCAATCTTCAGGGGTGCTGTAAATTCCAGGAACCTTGTAATGAGTCAACACCTGGGACCATACATGTCACCCTAAGTGGATTCATTGCCAACTTGGCACCTGTATAATTTCAGTGCCACCAGGGTGGGACAAGCAGTATGTAAGTGTTGGTCATCTGCCCGACGAAGGGGAACTGGGTAGCTCCAAAACATTTCCCTATGTGTACAGTGCCTTGCGAAAGTATTTGGCCCCCTTGAACTTTTCAAACTTTTGCCACATTTCAGGCTTCAAACATAAAGATATAACATTTTTATTTTTTGTGAAGAATCACCAACAAGTGGGACACAATTGTGAAGTGGAACGCAATCTATTGGATATTTTAAACTTTTTTAGCAAATAAAAAACTGAAAAGTGGTGCGTGCAAAATTATTTGGCCCCTTTACTTTCAGTGCAGCAAACTCACTCCAGAAGTTCCGCGAGGATCTCTGAATGATCCAATGTTGTCCTAAATGACTGATGGTGATAAATAGAATCCACCTGTGTGTAATCAAGTCTCTTTATAAATGCACCTGCTCTGTGATAGTCTCAGGGTTCTGTTGAAAGCGCAGAGAGCATCATGAAGACCAAGGAACACACCAGGCAGGTCCGTAATACTGTTGTGGAGAAGTTTAAAGCCGGATTTGGATACAAAAAGATTTTCCAAGCTTTAAACATCCCAAGGAGCACTGTGCCAGTGATCATTTTGAAATGGAAGGAGTATAAGACCACTGCAAATCTACCAAGACCTGGCCGTCCCTCTAAACTTTCAGCTCAGACAAGGAGAAGACTGATCAGAGATGCAGCCAAGAGGCCCATGATCACTCTGGATGAACTGCAGGGAACTACAGCTGAGGTGGGAGAGTCTGTCCATAGGACAACAATCAGTCGTACACTGCACAAATCTGGCCTTTATGGAAGAGTGGCAAGAAGAAAGCCATTTCTCAAAAAAATCCATAAAAAGTCTCGTCTAAAGTTTGCCACAAGCCACCTGGGAGACACACCAAACATGTGGAAGAAGGTGCTCTGGTCAGATGAAACCAAAATCAAACTTTTTGCCCACAATGCAAAACGCTATGTTTGGCGTAAAAGCAACACAGCTCATCACCCTCAACACACCATCCCCACTGTCAAACATGGTGGTGGCAGCATCATGGTTTGGGCCTGCTTTTCTTCAGCAGGGACAGGGAAGATGGTTAAAATTGAGGGGAAGATGGATGCAGCCAAATACAGGACCATTCTGGATGAAAACCTGTTGGAGTCTGCAAAAGACCTGAAACTGGGACGGAGATTTATCTTCCAACAAGACAATGATCCCAAACATACAGCAAAATCTACAAAGGAATGGTTCACAAATAAACGTATCCAGGTGTTAGAATGGCCAAGTCAAAGTCCAGACCTGAATCCAATCGAGAATCTGTGGAAAGAGCTGAAAACTGCTGTTCACAAACGCTCTCCATCCAACCTCACTGAGCTCGAGCTGTTTTGCAAGGAAGAATGGGCAAGGATTTCAGTCTCTCGATGTGCAAAACTGATAGAGACATACCTCAAGCGACTTGCAGCTGTGATCGCAGCAAAAGGTGGCTCTACAAAGTATTAACACAAGGGGGCCGAGTAATTTTGCACGCCCCACTTTTCATTTTTTTTATTAGTTAAAAAAGTTTCAAAAATCCAATAGATTTCGTTCCACTTCACAATTGTGTCCCACTTGTTGGTGATTCGTCACAAAAAATAAAAATTTTATATCTTTATGTTTGAAGCCTGAAATGTGGCAAAAGGTTGAAAAGTTCAAGGGGGCTGAATACTTTCGCAAGGCACTGTACCACAAGAATAAAACTTTGGACCCTTTTTGAGGAATCTTTGGTGTGCTGGTGACATTTCTTCACTTGGATTGTCTGCGCTTCACAGCCTGTAATCATTGCAGCACCCATTATTATCAAATAGCCATTTTCAGGAACATGTGTTTGTGTGTGTGCGCACGGAATATTGCATATGAAGCAATATGTAAAGGAACATTCTTCCAACTGACCCCAAATGAAGGAATGTATTCCCCCTACTGCTTTTTAAGCTGTGCTGTATGTTATATAATTGTGACTGCTGCACTCCATAAGCTGTGTGTTACATTACACAGCTCTGACCACTGCACTTTGTAAGCTGTGCTATACACAAACAGTGCCTTTAAAAAGTATTCATACCCCTTGAAATTTTCCAGATTTTGTCATTTTACAACCAAAAATGTAAATGTTTGTTATTGGGATTTTATGTAATAGAACAAAACAAAGTGGCACATAATTATGAAGTGGAAGGAAAATGATAAATGGTTTTTAAAATGTTTTACAAATAAAGATGTGAAGTGTGGCATGCATTTTGTATTCAGCTCCCCGAGTCAATACTTTGTACAACCACCTTTTGCTGCAATTGCAGCTGCAAGTCTTTTTGGGGATATCTCTACCAGCTTTGTACATCTAGAGAGTGACATTTGCAGATTCTTCTTTGCAAAATAGATCAAGCTCTGTCAGATTGGATGGAGAGCGTCTGAACAGCAATTTCCAAGTCTTGCCAGAGATTCTCAATTGGATTTAAGTCTGGACATTGACTGGACTATTCGAACATGAATATGCTTTGATCTAAACCAGGGGTCTCAAACAGGCGGCCCTTCAGCTGCTGCAAAACTACAAGTCCCATCATGACTCTGCCTTTGGGAGTCATGCTTGTAACTGTCAGCCTTGCAATGCCTCATGGGACTTGTAGTTTTGCAACAGCTGGAGGGCCACCAGTTTCAGACCCCTAATCTAATCCATTCCTTTGTAGCTCTGGCTGTATGTTTAGGTTCGTTGCCCTTTGGAAGGTGAACCTCCACTCCAGTCTCAAGTTTTCTTCTAAGATTACCTCCATTTGGCTCCATCCATAAAGGCCACACGAACGGACTTTGACAGACTAGGTAGATAGATATGTAAAAAGTAGGGATGAACTCAAGTGTATTTGCATGCTCCATGTGCAGAGCCCGCCAGGAAGTCGGCACAGACGGTGAGACATTGCCTGATCTCTGCAGCCACACATTGGGGAATGTCTCACTGCCTGTGATTACTGCAGTGCTGCCTTCCTGGAGGGCTCTAAACATGGAGCATGTAAACACGCCGGAGCGCATCCTTAGTAAAAAGTATGCAGATTTATTACCACATGTTACACTTTAACCACTTCAGCCCCGGCCCAATTGTCAGCCTAAGGACCAGAGGTCTTTTTACAATTTCGCACTGCACTGCTTTAACTGGTAATTGCGCGGTCATGCAATGTTGTACCCAAACGAAATTTGCGTCCTTTTCTTCCCACAAATAGTGCTTTCTTTTGATGGTATTTGATTGCCTCTGCGGTTTTATTTTTTGCGATATAAATGGAAAAAAGACCGAAAATTTCGAGAAAAAAATATATTTTCTACTTTTTGTTATAAGAAAAATCGAATAAACTCAATTTTAGTCATACATTTAGGCCAAAATGTATTCAGCCACATGTCTTTAGTAAAAAAAAAAATGGCAATAAGCGTATATTTATTGGTTTGTGCAAAAGTTATAGCGTCTACAAACTAGAGTACATTTTCTGAAATTTACACAGCTTTTAATTTATGACTGCCTATCTCATTTCTTGAGGTGCTAAAATGGCAGGGCAGTACAACCCCCCCCCCAAATGACCCCATTTTGGAAAGTAGACACCCCAAGGAAATTGCTGAGGGGCATGTTGAGCCCATTGAATATTTTTTTTTGTCCCAAGTGATTGAATAATGACAAAAAAAAAAAAAAGTTTACAAAAAGTTGTCACTAAATGATATATTGCTCACACATGCCATAGTTATATGTGGAATTATACCCCAAAATATATTCTGCTGCTTCTCCTGAGTACGGGGATACCATATATGTGGGACTTTTTGGGAGTCTAGCCGCGTACAGCACCCCGAAAACCAAGCACCGCCTTCAGGATTTCTAAGGGTGCAAATTTTTGATTTCACTCCTCACTACCTATCACAGTTTCGAAGGCCATAAAATGCCAAACTAGCACAAAATCCCCCCAAATGACCCCATTTTGGAAAGTAGACACCCCAAGCTATTTACTGAGAGGCATGTTGAGTCCATGAAATATTTTATCTTTTGCCACAAGTTGCCGGAATATTACAATATTTTCTTTTCTTTTTTGCACAAAGTTGTCACTAAATGATATATTGCTCACACATGCTAAGGGCATAAGTGAAATTACACCCCAAAATAAATTCTGCTGCTTCTCCCGAGTACGGGGATACCACATGTGGGGGACTTTTTGGGAGCCTAGCCACGTACGGGACCCCGAAAACCAAGCACTGCCTTCCGGATTTAAATATAAAAACGCTACCAAAAAAACTGTTAGCGATCGCAGGGATCAGGCCTGACTCTGCGAACACTGCAGTTATGTGTTTAGTGTTTTTTAAGTGACGGTGATCGATCGATACTGCACTTGGGTGGGCTGGGCGGAGGGGCAAAACGCAGGTGCTAGCAGGTATCTGGGCTGATCCCGCTAACAATGCGTTTTTTAAAACCTAATTGATATCACGCGCCGGTTGATCAGGGGGTTAAACCTTTATTGGGTAATAAATGGTGGGTGCCCTGATGCTATAAAAAGCAAACTAACCAGAGTCACCCGTAACACTTATACGGTGATCACTGGTGAAAGGGTTAACTAGGGGCAATCAGGGGGTTAAAATCTTTATTAGGTAGTATATGGGGATCCCTGGCCCTATATAAAAACCTGACGGGGAACCTAAATAACTAACTGGCTAACCAGCGTCACTAATGCAGTGATCAGAAAAACTATCGCTTAGTGACAGTGGTAAAAGGGGGTGAAAGGGTTAACTAGGGGCAATCAGGGGGTTAAAACCATTATTGGGTAGTATATTGGGGTACCTAGCGCTATAAAAACCTGGCGGTGAACCTAAAAAAATAACTAGCTACTTAGCGGCACCAGTGACACTAATGCAGCGATCAGAAAGATGATCGCTTAGTGACACTGGCAAAAGGGGGTGAAAGGGTTAACTCTAGGGGCAATCAGGGGGTTAAACCTTTATTGGGGGGGGGGGGTAAGGGGCTACCCTGGACCTAACACTAACTGCCCTGACAGTTTTTACTGTCACAACTGACACTGAATGCAGTGATCAGTAAATAAATGATCACTGCAATCAGTGACACTGTGACTGGGAGGGCGATCGGGGGGGGGGGTTTGTGTGCTGATGTGTACCTACATGTCAGTGTAGTGTTGGTGCACACTTACTTTCACTGTTCTCCTCGTAGTCCGGTCAGCTTCCTGGCGGGCGCATATCGTTGTGAACACGCCCGAGCTCATCCATATTAGCTGCTGCATCCCAACTGACAGCAATGGGGCTGCCAGTAGGCGACGCACAGCCCTCACATGGGCGCACACTGTAATACGTCCCGTGTGAGTGAGGACCAGTTCCTAAATGAGGACTTTATATGTAAATACAGAGCTGCAACTGTGAGACAATTATTTAGAGTGCAGCTGCAGGCGCAGGCCTCATTTATTTGAATAGGTTGCATTTGGTGGTATTAGTGCCCATCGAACACGACAGGGGAAATAATCTTTGCTGTGGCATGTGATCAACACAGAGCTGCTGCATGGTATGTTTTATGTCTGTTTTTACTGCCCCCCCTCCCCAAATGTCCACATAAATGAGTGGCTTGGCTTATTAACGCAACAGATGATGCAAAAATACAGCAGACATTGCATGGGAAGAGGTGTAAATGCACCCTTGGTGAATACACCCTGCAAAAGACACAGATTACACCCATAACACACAAAAATGCCATCTTCTACTGGCTAAACACAGGTGTACATTGGCTCACACTGCGATCACTAGAAGTATGTCTAACACACATGAATGTATGGACCGTGTAATAGAAGACACTGGGCCCCCAGAGCACGATCCTTAGTCATACAATGACAGCTCACCTCTTCAGATATCGGGCGTCCTCTGGCTGCATCTCTGTACCAGCAGGAGGTCGGTGGAGCCGCCCAGGGATACGAGATGATGACCGGGAACCGACAATAGTTTGCATCTATTGTTGCCAAGGGAGAAGGAGCTGCCCAGACTGCCAGGGTCGCCGGAGTGACGTTCAGTCACGTGATCGAATGCAGTCAGCTGACGAGGAAGTGAAGGAGGTGGGCGAGCAGGAGGCTGGGAGCTCTTCTGGAACACCGGTGTTGTGCCGAGAATGGTTTCCCCGTCGAAATCTGTTCCCTCTGGCTCTCGGCTCAGATTGGAACTCCGCCTGTCCAGCCCTCTGCACTGCGGCTCCTCCTCCTCTACCCCAATGCAAATCATACTTCTACCGTCCCCGCTCCCGTGCGCATCTCATGTACAATATTATGAGTCCATACACACAACACACAAACACACACACACACCACACACACACACACGTGTATTCAGTGGCGGCCCGTCCATAGGGGGCTCACGGGCACCGCCCCCCCTATGGACAGTCAAGAAAAAAAATAATATATTTTTTTAAAAGGTCCATAAGTTCACTGTGTTGGGGCGCCATACACAGTGCACTATGAGAAGCGTCACGTCTATGCAATCACGAGATTGCAGATGCGGCGCTTCATTTGCGGGCTTTAAACCCGCCTTGTGGCGCACTCCATCGCGCCCGTAGCTTCCGCATTAGTATGCATATAATATGCATTGCTATTGCCGGGGTGCTTTGAGTGACACTCAGTTATGATATCCATCTATCTCTCACACACTATATCTATTTATCTATCTATCTATCTATCTATCTATCTATCTATCTATCTATCTATCTCACCCAGTATCTATCTATCTATCTATCTATCTATCTATCTATCTATCTATCTATCTATCTATCTATCTATCTATCTATCTATCTATCTAAACCATGAAGGGCCCCCCTGAACCCCAGCCAGGGCCCTTCGCTCCGAGTCCGGCGGTGGAACTCCAGGGCGTGGTCACAGGTATGACCTTTGTGAGCCCTGTAGTTCCACCACTGGCATCAGTAGTTTTTTTTTATTATTTTATTTTTTATTTTTAGGTGCTACATTGGGGGACTGTCCCTAGGCAGGATGGGGTCCCGGTCCCCAGAAGAGATGAGGTCCTTTTCTCCAGGGCAGATGAAATTACTGCCCACAGGTGAGAAGGGGTCCCTGTCCCCAGGGGAGGTGGGGGTCCCTGTCCCCACATAAGAAGAGGTCCCTGTCCCCAGGGGGAATGTAATGGTGTGTGGGGGATGGTGCCCTCTCGCTCACCATGACCAAGCTGTAGGCCGCGCACTCATCCATGTTGGCCTGGGCTCCATCCACTGTGCTGGACGGGCGATCAGCATATCTCCCAGAAAGACCTTTCATCATCTGTTTATGATGGGGGAGGAGGGGGCTGGCAGACAAGCCTGCAGTGTCCTCCGGGGGGCTCTCATAGGGCTGCACTGCATCTGTGTGCTTAAAGTTTGTTTACCTGGGAGAAGTATGCAGTGCAGTGTAGGCTGGACTCGGGGGGTGGGACTCTGGCTGGGGAGAACAAACATTGGACTGAGCGGCAATGCATGGAGCAGGAGAGGGGTACTCTGAGGAGCCGGCTGAGGACACAGGTCATGCAGGGAATGCACAACTAAAGAGCAGCCAGTGCGATAGTCGAGCATGGAGCTCTGCTAGTCACCCTCCACCTCCAGCCACCCGTGTACATGGTGCACTGGTACTCCTAGCTGCCTATGCTGCTGCCAGCCATATGTAGAGGGGGCTGCATGGGCCCCCTGCATCACAGGGCCCGGTTGCGGCCGTGACTGCTGCACCCCCTATAGTTACGCCCCTGTATATAGTACAATATTATTACTCTTCCATATACAGGTGAGCGACCCGTCATATGATGTAATGGGAGTGATGTGTGGGACATCACGTATGTCACCCGCATCTGACGGAGCACCGACACCATCTTTGTTGAAGGCAATAGCCTTTTTAAAATGATAAAATTGAATAAAACAAAATAAATAAAGATCTCCGCACTGTATAAAAAATTCTCCTAATATTTATTGCATCCAATAGGAAATATTCCAGTTTTATCAATATGTAGTATTACAGTCTATAGGATTTCATTATAAGGAAGATATCGGATCATTTCCAGCTCTGCTGGATCCCCAAAATCAGATCCATCCTGTGAACAGTGCCTGGCGCAGCCCAGATTAAACGTTTTGCAGCAGCTGTAAAGTGAAGTTGCTCTCTTGCAGCTTAGCAACGCTACGATGTCATAGTGACACTGATTACTTTACCCCACCGACAATTGCAGAAATCAGTAAAGGACTCATGGATAACATCGTCCATCAAGTGCTCGCAAGTGCCGGTCCCATTTAGCCACTGATTTCCCTGGAAGGAAGACATAGACAGACTGCACCACTCAAGCTGACAATCCTGCCATCAAGTGCTAAGGGTGGCATTAATGCTGATAACACAGATTCCACCACTCAAGCCGAAAAGGAGACGCCACGTCACCTGCCGCCCAAGAACAAGTAGCGATAGCACTTCATCAAGCAGCGATAGCACTTCATCAAGTGATTACTTTACCCCACCGACAATGGCCGAAATCAGTAAAGGACTCATGGATAACATCGTCAGTCAAGTGCTCGCAAGTGCCGGTCCCATTAAGCCACTGATTTCCCTGGAAGGAAGACATAGGCAGACTCCACCCCTCAAGCCGACAATCCTGCCATCAAGTGCTAGGGGTGGCATTTATGGTTACACAGAGACACCGTCACTCAAGCTGACAATCCTGCCATCAAGTGCTAAGGATGGCATTAATGCTGCCACTTCACCTTGCCAGTGTCCAAGTGATCATATCACCCGACCACCAAGTGATAACATCATTCCATCATCAGATGAATAAGCTCAGGAAAAACAGAACACTCAGGCACCTCAAAACTTTTTGGCGTCGTTCAAGGGACAGCGTACTAAATGAATAGACGCCTGCCTTTTGATGGAGAACATCTCTTTGGTGCCTCTAACCAAAACCCTAACCCTTAGGCCGCGTACACACGGGCAGACTGTCTGACGGACTTGGTCCGCTGAAACGTGTTTCAGCGGACAATCCGCTCGTGTGTGGGCTTCAGCGGACTTTTTCAGCGGACAGTCTGGCGGACGAAGTCTTTCGGAATTTCCGTAATATTGTCCGTCCAAACTTGGTTTCAGCGGACAGTCCGCTCGTGAGTAGGCTAGTTCGACGGACTAAGTATGGCGCATGCTCAGAAAGGATTTACACGGCCGAAGGTTGCATTGCAGTGTATTGGACGTCGTATTTCTAGTATGCCAAGAATAAGAATATGTACAAGGGAATGTAAGAGATGGCATCACTAAGGGAGCTAGGGAGGAGGTGGAATCCTTATGGGTAGAGCTCCAAAGGGTTCAAGCTAAGGGGAAAATAATACTGGGAGTATGCTATAGGGCCCCTAACCTGAGGGAGGAGGGGGAGACAGATCTCCTATCACAATTTGGATTAGCAGCAGGGATGGGAAGTGTTATCATAATGGGGGATTTTAATTATCCAGACAGACTGGGTGGAGGGAACCGCGCATTCATCTAAGGCTCGCCAGTTCCTAAATGTCTTGCAGGACAATTTCATGTACAGATGGACAGAATGGAGGAGAGCAAAAAAATCCCAAGAAATTCTTTAAGTATATAAACAGTAACAAAGAGAGGCCAGACCATATTGGTCCCATAAGGAATGAGGAAGCACATCTGGTTACAAAGGATGGGGAGATGGCAAAGGTATTGAATTTATTCTTCTCCTCAGTCTTCACGAAGGAATCGGGGGGCTTCAGTAACCAAAACTGCAGTGTTTATCCTCATGACAAATCACAGGAAGCACCTCCATGGTTAACAGAGGACAGAATTAAAATTAGACTTGGGAAACTTAACATTAATAAATCACCGGGATCAGATGGCTTGCACCCGAGGGTACTTAGGGAACTCAGTCAAGTAATTGCCAGACCATTGTTCCTAATTTTTATTTACAGTCTATTGACTGGAATGGTACCAGCTGATTGGAGAAAAGCCAATGTAGCACCAATATTTAAAAAGGGCCCAAAATACATCCCTGGGAATTACAGACCAGTTAGCCTAACATCAATAGTATGTAAACTCTTGGAGGGGATGATAAGAAAAAGAGGTTTAACCTTAAACTACATAGAGGGTTCTTTACTGCAAGAGCGGTAAGGATGTGGAATTCCCTTCCACAGGTGGTGGTCTCAACGGGGGGCATCAATAGTTTCAAGAAACTATTAGATATGCACCTAAACGACCGCAACATACAGAGATATACAATGTAATACTGACATATAATCACATACATAGGTTTGACTTGATGGACTTGAGTCTTTTTTCAACCTCACCTACTATGTAACTATGTAACCCTCCCTGTAACCCCAATACTATCCCTCCCTATATCCCAGAGAATAACCCACCCTGTAACCCCAATACTATCCCTCCCTATATCCCCAAGAATAACCCACCCTGTAACCCCAATACTAACCCTCCCTATAGCCCCAAGAATAACCCTTCCGGTAACCCCAATACTAACCCTCCCTATAGCCCCAAGAATAACCCTTCCTGTAACCCCAATACTAACCCTCCCTATATCCCCAAGAATAACCCTCCCTGTAACCCCAATACTAACCCTCCCTATAGGCCCAAGAATAACCCTTCCTGTAACCCCAATACTAACCCTCCCTATATCCACAAACCAGCACATTGTACATGTAACATAATATAAGTAGGGGATGGTATCGAGACTGGTTACAGTACAAAATAACTTGTCCCCTTTGTCGTCTCTGGGGGAAAGCCCTTCTCCCACTACCCCCTACCATGGGGGGCAGCAGTATTTGTTAGAAATGGGAGAGATTATAAAGAAGAGTGAAGAGAGTTAAGAAACGAAAGAAAGAAGGTTAGAAAGAAGAGAGGGGGAAGAAAGGGATGGGGAGACTCGGGCGTGGACGCCCCACCGAGGGGAGTCAGACCAGGCCCAGGCATGCAGCTTGGAGCGCAGGAAACTCATAAGAGATCCACGGCTCCCATATTTTTAGAAATTTAGCATGGGAATCATGTACAATACTGGACATGCATTCTTGAAGTAGCATAGCAGTCATGCGTGTTTTAACCCCTTGGAAATCTACCCGTTGTGCCTTCCAGGCTTGGGCAATGGTCCGCTTGGCCGCTATAAAAAGGTAGGTAGCCAGCTTCTGCTGAGGGCCTCGCAAACCAGGTATCGGACAATGGAGCAGAGCTAGCTTAGCGTCCCTTCGGATTGTTAAATGAAAGAGTGTCTGCAGCAAACCAAAACCCTAGACCAGAACCCCACCAGCCTTGGGCAGGCCCACCATGTGTGCATAACATCACCCCGCTGCCCACAGTTGCGAAAGCATCTGTCAGTACTTCCAGGCAAAGCCTGGGCTGTGCAGGCTGGTACCCAGTACCATGGGAACAGTACTTTGTATGCAGCCTCCAGGGTGTTCATGTTGAACGAGCATTTGGCTACCATTCTCCAGGCCTTGCTCCAGTCCTCCAAGTCTACTGGGGCCTGAAGGTCCTTTTCCCATTGAGCCATATAAGAGAGGAGTGCTGATGGCGGGCGTCCATTCAGGGATGCATAAATAGCCGAGATAAGGCCTGGGGACTCAGGGGCGTGTTGGCATACATGCTCTAAAAATGTTTTTTGCAAATGGGTAGGTGGACGTGCGGTGCAGTGCTGCAATCCAGTGCTTTAATTGGATGAAACGATAATACTCACTAGCCGGTGCCCCTTGCGTTTCCCGAATACCCTCTCAGGAGGGGAAGAAGCGTGAGGAATGAAAATTTTGGACTCGTGGGTAGCCATGTGAGGGCCACCAGGAGAATGCTTGGGGCTCCTCCAGACCTGGGGGGAAAAGAGGGTTATAGGTGATGGGGAGCAGGGCTAGAAAGGGGGACATCAGGTTGCCGGAAAAGCGAACTGAGTCCCAAACCTGCAGACCGTGTAGCAGCATGGGACTCAAAGAGGGAGGGCGCAGTGTCCGGGGGAGCCAGAGCAGTGCCTGAAGTGAACATGGGTCACAGTCAGGCACTTTCAAAAGCACCCATAGGGGAACATCCGTGGTTGCATGGAGCATAGTTAATGGGGAGATCTGGGCCACTGTGTAGTATTTAGAGATGTTGGGGACCCCCATGCCTCCCTGGAGCCTATCAGTAAAAAGGGTCATTCTAGGTACCCTGGGGCGTTTGTGCGCCCATATAAATTGGAGGATCTTATTCTGCAGGAGTCGAAGGAAAAAAGTGTGTACTTGGACAGGCAGAGTACGAAAATAATAAAGAACTTTGGGCTATGAGAGTGTGGGAAATTGCCAAGCCTGCATAAGGGTGGACACCGTACGCAACAGGGGATAGTAGTTGGCAGAAAAAAGGGAAGAATAAGATGGTGTTAGTTTGATACCTAAATAATCAATCGAGTGGGATGCCCAATGATAGGCGAAATGGTCCTGGAGGCGCTGCACCAGTTCCAGTGGGAGGTTGACGTTCAGCGCCGTGGTCTTGGAGGGGTTAATTTGAAGGCCCGAGAAGGCCGAGAATCGGTCCAATACTAGTTGCAGGTTGGGCAAGGAGATGAGTGGGTCTGACAGAGTCAAAAGGCCGTCGTCCGCAAAGAAGTTCACTTTATATTGAGAGCCTGCGTAAGGAACTCCCGAGATGCCACCATTGGCCCTGATTGCCGCCGCCAGCGGCTCCAGTGCCAGGATAAAAAGCGCTTCCCCGAAGTATGGGGAATGGGTCAGAGAGAAAGCCCACATATTTTACCGACACCGACGGTGCGGAATAGAGGGCCTGGATCCATGTCAGAAAATGTGACCCAAATCCCCATTTGGTTAAAACAAAATAAAGGTAATCCCAGGAGAGCGAGTCAAACACTTTATAAATATCCAGGGAAAGCAAAAGTCCCGGGATTTTACGCTGACGCAGTATATGAAGCAGATGAATAACCTTGCGGACATTGTCCCCTGCCTGGCGACCGGGCACAAAGCCCACCTGATCCCTGTGAATGAGGGCCTGAAGGTATCTGTTGACTCGCATGCTCAGAACTTTACTCAGGTCAACATTCAGCAGGGAAATGGGGCCGAAAGACTGCGGGTCTGTGGCTTCCTCAGGTGACTTGGGGATCATAGAAATGTGAGCTTTAAGTGAGTCTGGCGTGGGCCGTTGTCAGGGAAGTAGGCGCAACCTCGCGAGATACGTTCGCGTTAACGCGCGTCAGCGCTCACGGAGGCGCAAGGTAGTTCCAAGACGAACGCCCGACGCTACGTCTGATCAAGCGGGCGTACGCGGTGATGATACGAACGCATAACGTACTCGACGTAGCCGGACGAACGCCTCGACGCGCTCACGACATGACCTAGGCACCTTGCCTATTTAAACGTTCGCCTGACAGTGCTGCATCGCTGGATTATCGTCAGCTCTCCTGTGTACCTGTGCCCGTGATTCTTGCTGTCTGACCTCCTGTGTACCGACCCGGCTTGCTCGACCTGCTCCTGTTGTTCTCCTGGCTCTTACCCCTGGCTTGTACCCGACGTTCCTTGTCTGCTCCCTGCACCCGATCCTGGCTCGGCTTAGACTCCTGCTCTCCGGTCTTCAGCTCAGTACCCGTTACTCTGATCCTAGGACTGATTTCCTGTGCTTGAACCTCGGCTTGGCCTTGACTCTCCTACTGGACTTCTGTTACCCCACTCTTGGACTTCCTAGCACGGTTGCCCCCGGAGACTTGTTTACTCTGCTCTTGTCTTCTGCTGCTGCTACCTGGCAACCTGTGCTACTGTGGGCATCGCATCCCTGTGTCATCTTCAGGGTTGTGCTGCACTCGGCCGCAAGGGGAGCCCTCTCTGCAATTTGGCCTCGTTCCTGAACGTGACAGCTGTGCTCCTTCCCGCCAGGAGTTGAAATAAGAAGTTAGGGGGGGGGGCGTGAGCAGGGGTGCGAATGTCTTATAATAGAGACTGGTAAAGCCATCCGGGCCCGGGGCCTTGGATGGCTTAAGGGACTTGAGGGCTTCGGTGACTTCCTGTTCAGTTATAGGAGCATTCAAATTATCCTGGGCCACCGAGGACAATGAAGGAAGACTAAACAATTGGAAGAAACTCTCGGCCTTGTCCCGATCAAAGGCAGCTGGTCTACTATATAGAGAGGAGAGGAAGGAGGCAAAGCCAGCCACCACCTTAGATGGATTTGACGTAAATCCCCCTCCCCTCTCACCTGTAATCACACTGGCCTGCTCGGGCGCCCCACTGAATTAAGTTTCCTAGCCAACATAGAACCAGACTTCTTAGCAACTATAGAATTTATACTTGGACCAGCGCAGGGCCTTCTCAGCCTGAGTAGAGGCGAGCAGGTCCAACTCAGTGGCCAAGTTGTCACGGGTCTGTCTATTGGCTACCGTAGGACGTGCCTTCCATGTCGCATCTGCTGCTTCTAGCAAGGAGGTCAATTCCCGTATCCACTGCTCTCTGGGTTGATTCGTATGGGAAGCGATCTGAATCAGATGTCCCCTGACCATCGCCTTGTGGGCTTCCCACAAAGCAACCGGAGAATCGACCGAGCCTACATTTTCCGCAAAATAAGTTTGGATATGTGTTTGCACCTGGGTACAGGTGGCTTGCATACTCAGGAGAGATTCATTAATCCGCCAGAGATAGGCTGGGTCGGAGAATCCTGCCAAGGAGATTTCAAGAATGAGGTTGTCATGGTCAGACCATGGGGAGGTAGAAATAATAATCTCATGTACCAACGGCAGGGAGCTGACTTGCAGAAACACATGGTCTATTCTACAAAAACTCTGGTGGGGGTTGGAGAAAAAGGTAAATTCCTGGGACAACGGGTGTTGCTTGTGCCACATGTCCACCACGCCATATGATTGGAAAAGATCGCACAGCACCCGTTCTTGAGAGGCATCGTGGGACGGAGGCACTTCCCTGAGACTACGTCTGTCCAGAGTGGAGTTAAAAACAGAGTTGGAGTCTCCCATCAGAATCAGCAGGCATTTTTGATGCCTGGTGATCACTTGATGCAGATGCAAAAAAAACCTCTGCTGGAATGAATTAGGAGCGTAGTATACAACCAAAGTGACCTCCTGGTCCCACAGGGTGCCTTGCAAGATTAAATATCTACCCGTAGGGTCCGCTATTTCCTTAGAGCAGTTAAATTGGAGGTTACGCCAAAAAGCCATCAGCACCCCTCTATGCTTCTCAGAAGCATAGGCCGTAAAGAACACTGGGTAATGGGAGGACAAATATTTGGCAGATGAGGATAGGGAGAACCTGGTTTCCTGCAGACAGAATTTAAATTAGACTTGGGAAACTTAACATTAATAAATCACCGGGACCAGATGGCTTGCACCCGAGGGTACTTAGGGAACTCAGTCAAGTAATTGCCAGACCGTTGTTCCTAATTTTTACTTACAGTCTACTGACTGGAATGGTACCAGCAGATTGTGTCGCCGCTGAATGTCAGCAAGGCGAGCCATGGCCATGTAAGATCTTCTGAAATGGGCCGAGCTTTTCCTTGCCTGCCGCAAGATGTCCTGGACCCCAGGGTATTTGACAACGAATCGCTGCACGATCAAGTTTAAGACGTGTGCCATGCATGGCACATTTGTAATTTTGCCCTGTTTCTATGAGCTAAGCAGATTGGCAATGTTGTCACACACCACTTTACCAACTGTCAAATTGAACGGTGTTAGCCACTGATCTGCCTGAGAACGCAAAGCTTAAAGGAGTGCAGGGCCAGTGTGGCTCTTTGCTTCCAGGCACAACAGACGTAGCACGGCATGGCAACGTCTCACCTGGCATGTCGAATAGGTTCTGGGGATCTTGGGCGGCGCAGCAGAAGAGACACTAGCAGTGGAAAAGGAGGAGTCAGCCGAGGAGGACGGAGTAGGAGGAGGAGAAGAGCCAGGCCTGCATGCAATCCATGGCGGTAAAACCAAATCTACACGGGTGCCACGGGTTACATGCTTGACGGCCGTTAGAAGGTTCACCCAGTGGGAAGTAAAAGTTATATACCTTCCCTGCCCATGTTTGCTAGACCACGTGTCTGTGGTCAGATGTATCTTGGCACCGTCACTGTGTGCCAGAGATACATTCATTTGCCGCTGAACATGGCCATATAGCTCTGGGATGCCCTTCTGTGAGAAATACTTCCTTCCTGGGACCTTCCATTGTGGTGTTCCAATGGCCACAAATTTTTGAAAGGCCTCCGAGTCCACCAGTTTATATGGCAGTAGTTGGCGGGCTATCAGTTCTAACAAGCCAGCGGTCAACCGTTGGGCAAGAGGGTTATCCGGCGTCATCATTTTTTTATGCTCGAACATTTGGCCCATGGAAGCCTGCCTTTTTCCAGGAAAACGTGAGGACAACATGATGGAAGGTGGAGTGGAGGACAATTATGAAGAGAGAGGAGAGGGAGATAAGACGAGGCTGGACGGTGAGAGCCTGGAGTGTGGCTTTGTGGGTTCCGTTGCTCCCACTGGGCTCGGTAATGGCAGCTCATGTGCCTTCTTAAGGCGGTCGTCCCTAGGTGAGTGCTGGGCTTACCGCGACTTATGCGTTGACTGCAAAGATTGCAGATGGCAACACTATTGTCAGCAGCGGACACGTTAAAAAAAGCCCACACTGCGGAGCCATGTGCTGGCGTCCTGGGAGTGCCAGATGTGACCATACATGGTTGATGCCTCGCTCCTGATACATTAGCAGTCTGCTTTGTCCCTCCTGTGCAATCTAAGTTCTGCCTGCTTCTCCTCCCTATCTGCTGGTCCATATCTCCCTCTGAACTCCCCTCCTCTTCCTCTCTTGTGGGCACCCACGTGACATCACTATACACGTCATCATTGACATCACCTTCCTCACCGCTATAATTAGAGATCTAGGAGTAGGCAGCAACACCGGGGACCAACCTCCTCCTTGGGCTGATCTGGGTACTGTCGTCAGACTCCTGAGTGGCGGTTGTTGCAACCGCCTCTTCCTGATCCAATTCCAAGAGTGGTTGCGCATCGGCAATGTCTTGTGATGGATCAGAAAATTAATTCCTGTGACTCAAGCGGAGGGTATATGGTGGTGGTGTTGATGGTAGTGTCTTTGGGGGTGCACACAGCAGAGAGTGAAGAAGAGGGTGCAGATCGAGAGGATGAGGAGGGTGCAGAAGAGTAAGGCTGAGTAAGCCACTCAACCAAGTCTGGTGCGTCCTTTGATGTAATCAAACACACCTTCTGCAATTTCCCACTTTAGATCAAGCCCTGTTGCTCCTGCCCTACCCCTACCACCCCTGTGGAAGGGCCTGCCTCTTCTTCTGCCTGTCATTTTTTAAATGATCCTGTGACAAAAGTCTCTAGAGAAGTGAAGTATATGTGGAATAAGGTATATAACACCCCGCTTCAATTGGTCGTTTTGGGGGGCCACTGGTCTATCACACCAGTTATAATACTTTTTTTTAAATTGCGTTTGTCACTCTTTGTAGTATCGCTGCAGAACCGCTCAGTAGTCACAATGCTGCACAGTGGAAATGCACTATACTACAGTATGCTTTCTATATTTGCAAGTATTTTATACGTGTATTACACCCCTATATACTGCACACCAAATAGTACACCTATACCAGTCCTTAAAGGACCTTTGTGGACCTAATAGTAGCTAGCTAGTAGCTAGTGAATTGCAGACTGTCCCTGCTCCAAACACCAAACTGTCCCTCCCTACACTGAGAAACGACAGCTGCAGAATCGGTCAACAGCACAGCAGTGCAGTGCACTATAATATGCTTTCTATATTTGAAAGAAATTATATTATACGTGTACAACCCTATATAATGTACACCTATACCAGTCCTTAAAGCGGAGCTCCACCCTCTTTTTTAAGTCCTCTGCATCCCCTTCTTCTCTGGCCCCTTAAACAAATTTGGCATATATATATTTTTTTTTTTTTAAACTCACGGTTTTATAGTTATTAGTTGTTTCAGCTTCCTGTTTCCGGCCGCGGCCTGAGCGCGTCTTCCCCCGTCTGCTATGCCTCCTGGGAGATGTTTTTATCAATCCCAGAAGGCAATAGGGGCTGCTGGGCCGTAGTATCGCGTTATTTCCAAACAGGAAATGACGCGATACAAGGCGGCGCCGGCCGGCGCCATTTTACTAAGGGCTAGGTGGCCTTTGTTGCCAATGTTAATCCATCTTGGCAGCAGCGTCGTTCTCGTCGCCGCTGCTGCTACCGCCGCCGCCGCTGCTGCTACTACCGCCGCCGCTGCTGCTACCGCCGCCCTGCTGCTACTACCGCCGCTGCTACCGCCTGTCTGGAAGATAAAGAAATAAAGCAAGCTACTGCTCAGCGGTAAGAACATGGGCGCTGTGCGGTGACAGGGCGCTGTGCGGTGACATGGGCGCTGTTGCGGTGGGGAGGAACGTGTGGTGGTGTGGTGGTGGTGGTGTGGTGGTGGTGGTGGTGGGGGGGGGGGGGGGTTAAGTGCTGTGCGGTGGGAACATGTGCTGTGTGGTGGGGGGGGGGGGGAACGTGCGCTGTGTGGGGGGGGGACGTGCGCTGTGTGTGGGGGGAACGTGCGCTGTGTGTGTGGGGGGGGAACGTGCGCTGTGTGTGGGGGGGGGAACGTGCGCTGTGTGTGGGGGGGGGGGAACGTGCGCTGTGTGTGTGGGGGGGGGGAAACGTGCGCTGTGTGTGGGGGGGGGGGGAAACGTGCGCTGTGTGTGGGGGGGGGGGGGAAACGTGCGCTGTGTGTGGGGGGGGGGGGAAACGTGCGCTGTGTGTGGGGGGGGGGGGGAACGTGCGCTGTGTGTGGGGGGGGGGGGAAACGTGCGCTGTGTGTGGGGGGGGGAAACGTGCGCTGTGTGTGGGGGGGGGGGAAACGTGCGCTGTGTGTGGGGGGGGAACGTGCGCTGTGTGTGGGGGGGGGAAACGTGCGCTGTGTGTGGGGGGGGGGGGGGGGGAAACGTGCGCTGTGTGTGGGGGGGGGGAACGTGCGCTGTGTGTGGGGGGGGGAAAACGTGCGCTGTGTGTGTGGGGGGGGGGGAAACGTGCGCTGTGTGTGTGGGGGGGGGGGAAACGTGCGCCGCGTGGTGGTGGTGGGGGGGAAACGTGCGCCGCGTGGTGGTGGTGGGGGGGGAAACGTGCACCGCGTGGTGGTGGTGGGGGGGAAACGTGCGCCGCGTGGTGGTGGTGGGGGGGAAACGTGCGCCGCGTGGTGGTGGTGGGGGGGAAACGTGCGCCGCGTGGTGGTGGTGGGGGGAAACGTGCGCCGCGTGGTGGTGGTGGGGGGGAAACGTGCGCCGCGTGGTGGTGGTGGGGGGGAAACGTGCGCCGCGTGGTGGTGGGGGGGAAACGTGCGCCGCGTGGTGGTGGTGGGGGGGAAACGTGCGCCGCGTGGTGGTGGTGGGGGGGAAACGTGCACCGTGTGGTGGGGGGGGGACGTGCGCCGTGTGGTGGTGGGGGGGGAACGTGCGCCGTGTGGTGGTGGTGGGGGGAGAAACGTGCGCTGTGTGGTGGGGGAAACGTGTGCTGTGTGGGGGGGGGAACTGGCGGAGCCTCCATGGGCTCTCCCGAGCTGGATCAGGAGGGGACAAGGGACAGGAGTGGGCAGAACATCCCCATTCCCTGCTGCTCTGGAATGTGTGCAAAGATCGCTGAGACTACTGGCAGCCAAGCTTGTGTAAGGTAATTTTCTATTTATTTTTTCATTGTCAGGATTTCTAAGTACTCTCACCTCTCCACCCCCCCACCATACACTATACATACGCCCCCCCCCCCGCAAAAACTATACATAACGCCCCTCCCCCACCATACACATACATACGCCCCTCCCCACCAACCCACTATACATACACCCCTCCCCACCATACACTATACATACACCCCCTCTCCCCACCATACACTATACATACGCCCCTCCCCCCCACCATACACTATACATACACCCCTCCACCCCCACCATACAACCCACCCCTACCATACACTAAACATACACCCCTCCCCCCACCATACACTATAAATACACCCCTCCCCCCACTATACATACACCCCTCCCCCCACCATACACTATACATACACCCCTCCCCCCACCATACAACCCCCCTACCATACACTATACATACACCCCTCCCCCCACCATACACTATAAATACACCCCTCCCCCCACTATACATACACCCCTCTCCCCACCATACACTATACATACACCCCTCCCCCCACTATACATACACCCCTCCCCCCACCATACACTATACATACACCCCTCCCCCCACCATACAACCCCCCCTACCATACACTATACATACACCCCTCCCCCCACCATACACTATAAATACACCCCTCTCCCCACCATACACTATACATACACCCCTCCCCCCACCATACACTATGTACACCCTCCTCCCCCCACCATACACCCCCCCCCCACCATACACTATACATACACACCCCTCCATACACCATACACTATACATACACCCCTCTCCCCACCATACACTATACATACACCCCTCCCCCCACCATACACTATGTACACCCTCCTCCCCCCACCATACACCCCCTCCCCCCACCATACACTATACATACACACCCCTCCATACACCATCCATATATACTGTCCTGTGCCCTGCTGACACCGTCCTCTGCCCTACTGACACCAATTACCCTACTGACACCATCCTCTGCCCTACTGACACCATTTACTCTACTGACACCAATTACCCTACTGACACCGTCCTCTGCGCTACTGACACCATTTGCCCTGCTGACACTGCCCTCTGCCCTGCTGACACTGCCCTCTGCCCTGCTGACACCATTTACTCTACTGACACTGTCCTCTGCCCTGCTGACACCATTTACTCTACTGACACCAATTACCCCACTGACACCGTCCTCTGCTCTACTGACACCATTTACTCTACTGACACCAATTACCCCACTGACACTGTCCTCTGCCCTGCTGACACCATTTACACTACTGACACTGTCCTCTGCCCTGCTGACACTGCCCTGCTGACACTGCCCTGCTGACACTGCCCTGCTGACACCATTTACTCTACTGACACTGTCCTCTGCCCTACTGACACCGCCCTCTGCCCTACTGACACCATTTACTCTACTGACACTGTCCTCTGCCCTACTGACACGCCCTCTGCCCTACTGACACCATTTACTCTACTGACACTGTCCTCTGCCCTGCTGACACAGCCTTCTGCCCTGCTGACACTGCCCTCTGCCCTGCTGACTCTGCCCTGCTGACACTACTGACACCATTTACTCTACCAACACTGTCCTCTGCCCTACTGACACTGTGCTCCATGGGACATGTGTTGTGCGTTAGGGGGACATGTGGGGTGGGGGGACATGTGCGGTGAGATGTGATGGGCTTGGGGGACATGGGAGATGTGTGGTGTGAGGGGACATGTGAGGTGAGGTGAGATGTGGTGGGGGGGTGGGCTGTGCAGGGGGACATGGGAGATGTGCGGTGGGGGGAGGTGTGGGGGCAGATGTGGGGTGGCGGGACGTGTGCTGTGCTGGGCAGGTAGATTTTGTCTCTATACCCCTCTTCCTGCGTCACCCTCATCTGCTCTCCCTTTTGAACTTACCCACTACCCCTTATCATAGAATGATGAAATCTAGTCATTACCTTTTTTATTTATTTATTTATTATTGCAGAAGCTGTAGGACTGTAGAAATTCATCTTTACTTGGTGTACGCCATTTACAGGTAAGCAATGAACA
>NW_027507785.1:169954975-170214645 GCF_037356315.1 Lithobates pipiens | reverse complement strand
CCTACTGACGTTAACCTATCTCCTCAAACCTTTCGCATAACTCCATGATTTTTTAAACTCTTTCCATGACTCCCCATTTTTCTTTCAACCCATACTCTTTTCTTCTATTTCGCATTCAGACATTCCATCTTATATATTCCTTCAACTTCATCTATCCACTCCCATATTTGTGG
Source organism: Lithobates pipiens (assembly GCF_037356315.1). Lineage (NCBI taxonomy): Eukaryota > Metazoa > Chordata > Amphibia > Anura > Ranidae > Lithobates > Lithobates pipiens. Next base: position 170,214,472 of record NW_027507785.1, on the reverse strand, counting down.
ACTTTCAATTTCACACCACTTTTTCGTATAAGCCTCTTAGCCGCATTTAGCAGGTGTGGTATCAACAACTTCCTATACTGTTCTACTCCTTGTTCAGTTCCATGCAATAAAATCACCCACGGGTCTTCTATCATATCTTCTCCAGTAATTTCTGTTATTAAATTTAGAATCTCTCGCCAATACTTTTTAATTTTGGGGCAATTCTACCATATATGAGCCGCTGTCCAAGTTCCTTACATCCTCACCAACACTCTGGAGTTTTACCAGATTGAATTCTACTTATTTTATCTGAGGTAGCATACCATCTACTTAAACATTTTGTAATTCATTTCTTAAGTACATTTGTGACGCGGCTCTGGATACGCTTCCTCTGCTATGCAGGGCTTCAGTGTCTGCAGTGGTGCTGAGGCACCTGATTAGGCTAAAATGCTGGTCGGTGAACCAGGCATCTAAAAAAAAGCTATGACGGATCTACCCTTCCTTGGGGAGAAGCTCTTTAGAGCCTCATTGGATGACATTTTTAAGAATGTCACAGGTGGGAAGACTACCTTGCTCCCACAGGCCAGGAAGACTAAGGAGCCACGTTGCAGGCAAGGCCCCTCATTTTCCGCTCAAAAGGCTTTTTCATCCGTCCGGGACTCCGGCTAAGAGCTCCCAGTCAGACAGGACGACCTCTGAGTGACAAAAAGCATCCCTGGAACTGCAAGCCTGCGAGCAAAAGTGCTAGGGCATGAAGGTTTGTCTGGCCCGTCATACGGGTGGGGGGTCGTCTTCGGCAGCCCCGGTGGCTACAAGAGTTGGCCACCAAACAGATTCTTCCCCTCCAGCATACCCTTACTCCCGGCTTGCTGGGAGGCCCTATTGGGGTCAGTATGGGAACTGCTAAGCCGCAGGGTGATAGTGCCTGTTCCGGAGTCGGAAAGGTTTCAGGGGTTCTACTCCAATCTGTTTGTAGTCCCCAAAAAGGAAGGGTATGACCAATCTTGGACCTAATAGCCTCAATTGCTTTGTTAAAGTACAGATGTTCAGACTGGAATCAGTTCACTCAGTAGTCGCTGCACTCCATCAAGGGGACTCCCTGGCGTCTTTGGAAATCCAGGATGCGTACCTGCACATACCCATATGCCTCAGGCATCAGACAGTTCTGCGACTTACCAGGTTGTGGCTCTCCCTTTTGGTTTGGCATCAGCGCCCCGAGTTTTTACCAAGGTATTGGCTCCAATTTTGGCGTTGTTGCGACAACGCAGGATTGCAATCGTAGGTTACCTGGACGATCTCCTTCTAAGAGCAGCTTCCGCCTCAGAATTAAAGGAGGATGTGGCGATCTCCATGCAAACCCTGCAGAAAATTTGGGTGTATGTGAACCTAAAAAGTCGGTGCTCATACCAACTCATTGCTTAGAGTACCTAGGCTTACTGCTGGACCCCATGGAAGCGGGAGTTTTTCTCTCCCTTCAGACAAGCTGCAGACTCTCAGAGCGCAGTAAAACTATTGATGAACCGCAGGTGGTCATCGCTGCGCTTCTGCATGCGAGTTATGGGTCTCATGGTGGCCACCTTTGAGGCGGTACGTACGCCCAATTTACCCCAGAGTCTTGCAGAAGGAGATTTGGGTGAGCCAGGGACAGGCTCGGGTCAGTCAGAGACTCCCTGCTCTGGTGGCTGAGGTCCCCGGCACTTCGGTCTGGGAAGTCGTTCCTACCCTAACATTGGACTGTGATTACAACAGACGCCAGCCTGACCAGCTGGGGTGGAGTACTGGGAGAACAGTTGACCCAGGGCCTCTGGTCAGGGGGAGGAATCCAAGTTGCCGATCAATGTGCTCGAACTCTGAGTGATTAGGCTATGCCTCTCCACATGATCAATGAGACTATGAGGGTGTCCGATCAGGATTCGGATAGACAACGCCACGGCGGTGGCATATGTCAACCATCAAGGAGGAACAGGAAGCTCGGCTGCAGCACAAGAGGTCACTCACATCCTTCAGTGAACAGAGCGACATGTACCGACCTTGTCGGCCATTTTCATCCCGGGAATAGAGAACTGGCAGGAGGACTACCTAAGTCGCCGGATGCTGGACCCAGGAGAATGGGCGTGGCATCCAGGGGTGTTCTGGCTACTGTGCTTGCGGTAGGGCACACCAAACGTGGATCTTCTGGCCTCCCGTCTCAATCGGAAGGTGCCGAGATTCGTAGCCAGGATAAGAGACCCTTGGGCAGACGCATCAATAGCGCTGGTGGCTCCATGGGATCAGTACTGACTGATCTATGCTTTTCCTCCGCTAAAGCTACTACCACGTCTGCTCCGCAGAGTGGAGACTGAGGAGATTCCAGTAATACTGATTGCCCCAGATTGGCCTCGGTGTCCCTGGCGCGCCGACTTAGTACACCTGGTTGCGAAGGCTCCCTGGTGACTGCCGTTGCGAGAGGACCTTCTGTGTCAAGTTTCCGATTCTCCATCCTGCTTTACCAACGCTGGTTTTAACAGTATGGCTGTTGAGAGCCAGGTGCTAAGGAACCGAGGTATATCGGATTTGGTGATTTCAACTATGTTAAGGGCATGGAAATCTTCTTCTCAGGATATATACCGTCATATCTGGAAGGCCTATATCTCCACGTGTAAGGAGATGGGGTGGCATCTGCGCACCTATTCTGTTTCCAGGATCCTGCTGTCCCTACAGTGAGGAGTAGACCAGAAATTGGTCTTAAGCACCAGTGAGGGACAAATATCAGCCTTGGCTGTTTTTTTCCAACAATCCCGGGCGTCTCACTCTCTAGTGAACACTTTTACTCAAGAGGTCCGGCATGTAGTCCCTCCGGTACGTCCACCTTTACCCCCATGGGATCTGAACCTGGTGCTATTGGCACTTCAGAAACCGCCATTGGAGAAAATCAGGAAATTCCTTTGTTGACTCTTTCTCAGAAAGTAGTTGTCCTAGTGGCCATTACTTCGGCCAGGAGAGTTTCGGAACTGGCAGCTTTGCCTTGCAAGTCGCCCTACCTGGTTATCCACCAGGATAAGGTGGTGTTGCGTCCGCAACCTTCTTTTCTGCCAAAGGTGGGTTCAGCGTTTCACATCAATGAAGACATTGTGTTACCATCTCTGTGTCCTAAACCGACACATCCTAAAGAGGTGGCCCTTTATTCCCTGGATGTGGTCAGGGCTATAAGGATATATTTGTCTGCCACGGCTCCCTTTTGGAAGTCAGATTCTCTGTTTTTTTTGGTAGCTGGTCCGAAAAAGAGGTATGGTGGTCTCGTCGACCACCATTTTGGTGCCTTGAAGGGGCAGGTGCCCCCCTTTCCTGTCAAGGCCCATTCCACCAGGGTAATTGTGTAAGGTGGCGACTTAGTCGTCCGTTCACAATTTTACCAAATTCTACAAAGTGGATGTAAGCGCATCGTCTGATGCCTGCTTTGGCCGCAAAGTTTTGCAGCCGGCCGTGTAATGTTGCAATTCTGCATTCCTTTTTTTGTTTAAAGAAAATACAGTTACTTTTGAGTATAATGCGCTGTTGCATTGTTGACCGTAAGTTCTGATGCGGCTAGATAAGGTGGTGACTCCCTTGTTAGGGAGCACTTCTGGTTGTGGGCGAAGTTTTTTTATGCTGTTCCCACCCCTCGTTATGACACTGCTTGGGGACAGTTGTGTCAGTCAGTGAACGAAAGAGAAAATAGGATTTTTGTACTCACGGTAAAATCCTTTTCTCTCAAGTTCACTGACTGACACAGCACCCTCCCCTCCTATTGGTTTACGTTATACTGCTTGTTGACGTACTGAGCTGCAGGAAGCAGGCTGAGGGGATGCTACTGGAGGGACCGCCCCCTGGGCGGAACTGCAAAAGTTCTGTTTTTTCACATGTATAACATGTTCTGCCTAGTCCTCTCCTGAAGGTGGCATAACAACCCTATGGTCAAGATTAATGAAGCTGTGTCAGTCAGTGAACTACAGAGAAAAGGATTTTTATGGTGAGTACAAAAATCCTATTTTTTGTGCTCACCGTAAAATCCTTTTCTCTGAAGTCCATTGATGAACACAGCACACACCCCTCCTATTTATGTGTGTACTGCTTTTTGACAAACTGAGCTGCTGGATGCAGTGTGAGGTCCATCAATGAACTTCAGAGAAAGTGATTTTACGGTGAGTACAGAAATCCTATTTTTTTTTTCCGACGGATGTTGGCTCAAACTTGTCTTGCATACACACAGTCACACAAAGTTGGTCAGAAATTCCGAACATCAAGAACGCGGTGACATACAACACATACGAGGAGCCAAGAAAAATTAAGTTCAATAGCCAGTGTGGTTCTTCTGCTTGATTCTGAGCATGTGTGGAATTTTGTGCGTTGGAATTGTGTACACACGATCAGAATTTATGACAACAGTTTTTGTTGTCGGAAAGTTCGGGAAATTCCGACAAAAAATGTCTGATGGAGCCTACACACGGTTGGAATTTCTGACAACAAGCTCACATTGAACATATGTTGTTGGAAATTCTGACTGTGTGTATGCGGAATAACTCATTAAAATATTGCTCCATTTCACTAAGTTAACCTAATCGTGTACAGTAGTGAGACATAATACTCATAAGTGCAGTTGAGTATCTCATCTACCATATACGTTATCTCCCCTTCTCTATTTCTCACTTTGGGGAGATAGATAGCTGTTGTTTAACCACTTCCCTACACAGCCATATTAAAATGACGCTGGCAGGTACACTCTCTCCCTCCAGGTGGGTGTCATATGAAGTCTACCCTTTCTCGTGTGCAACCGGGGATCTCGCAGCATGGCAATTGGGGATGGGGCGTGTCCCTCGGGACACAGCCTATCCCCGATCAGTGTAAAGAGCCAATACAAATGACTCTTTACCACGTGACCAGCTAGGTCCAATCACAGCTTTCACATGCATTGTCCTCATGCGTGCAGAATGAAAATCAGGGATGTGGCGTGTCACTCTGACACAGTTCATCCCCGATCGGGGTAAAGAGCCAATGATATTGGCTCTTTACCACGTGATCAGCTGTGTCCAATTACAGCAGGTCACAGAATGTAAACAAGCCATTGTACCTAGCTGTTACCTGCTTCTTCTCACAATGATCGTGTGTGAGGAATAGAATGCGGTAACAGCTACTTACCACGTACAGTACACACCAATACATACTGATTGCCCCCAGTAATAAAGAGTACCTGTGACCAGCCTATCAGAGTACCTGTAACCAGCCCATCTGAATACCCGAGTACCTGACACAACCCCTTGAAGTACTCAAATACCTGTCGCCAGCCCATAAGAGTACCCCAGTACCTGTCACCAGCCCATCAGAGTACCCAAGTACCTGTCCCCAGCTCGGAGTACCTGAGTACCTATCTGCAGCCCACCAGCGTACCCGAGTATCTGCCTCCAACCCAGATTACCCGAGTACCTGTCTCCAGCCCATCAGAGTACCCAAGTATCCATCTGCAGCCCATGTCTCATAGAATATGTTCCAAAATGGGGTCATTTTGTAGGTAATTCCACTGTCCTATTGCTCCAGAACCTTCAAAAGTGTGATAGGTAGGAATGAAATTAGAATAAATTTATGCTCCTAGAATGCCTGATGGTGCTCCCTGCATGTTGGGCCTCTGTATGTGGCCAGGCTGCGTAAAAGTCTCACACATGTGGTATCACCATACTCAAGAGGAGTAGCAGAATTTATTTTGGGGTGTAATGTTTGCTATGTACATGCTATGTGTTAGAAATATCTTATGAATTGACAGCTTTGTGTTACAAAAAACAAGTTTTGATTTTCTTTCCACAGTCTCCAAAAACTTTTGGAAAAAATTACATGTTCAAAAGATTTATAATGTATCATAGAATATACATTGGGGTGTTTGCTTTTCAAAATTGGGTCATTTTGTGGGTAATTTCATTGTCCTGGTGCTCCAGGGCCTTCAAAATGTGATAGGTGCAATTTATGCTCCTAGAACGCCCGATGGTACTCACTGCAAGTTGGACCTCTCTATGTAGCCACGCTGTGAAAAAGTCCCACACATGTGGTATTGCTATACCGAGTACCAGAAGGTTTGCTTGCCTTATGGGAAAAGGAGCTGCTATAGATGGAGGTTATTTGGGGGGGGGGGGGGGGGTTTTGTACTGTTCTGATATTTCAGGGCCTCCAGAAATGAGGCTGTCAGTGCATCAGGTGTGATCAGTTTTCAATGATTGGCACCATAGCTTGTATACTCTATAACTTTCACACAGGCTAAATAATATCCACTAATTTGGGTTACTTTTACCAAAGATATGTGGCAGTATAAATTTTGCCCCAAATTTATGAACAAAAATTACTTATTTGCAAAATTTTATAATAGAAACGAAAAAAAAGGTTTTTTTTTCCCAAAATGTTCGCTCTTTTTTCACTTATATTGCAAAAAATAAAAAACCCAGTGGTTATTAAATACCACCAAAAGAAAGCTCTATTTGTATGAAAAAAATCAAAAAATTTTGTTTGGTACATACAGTGTTGCATGACTGAGTAATTGGCATTCAAATTGTGAGAGCACTGAAAGCTGAAAACTGATCTGGGCAGGAAGGGGGTATAAGTGCCCTGTATTGAAGTGGTTAACTATAAATGCCAATAATTTACTGGCTTGGTTTCCTTGTTCATAGTTTTGCTGATTCTGAATGAAAATTTTCCTTAGCATTAGCTGCCACTTGTATCTTCTACTGCTGTGTGCATTTCTCTACCTTTCTTTTTTACATTGAGGGGTCCCATTTATTATCTGCCTCCGCTTGAGCACATATTCCAGCCAACCCCTCCTCTCTCCACTTCTATTAGTTCTCCTTATATATGCTATTGTAGATCTCACGGCTCCCCTCAAATAAGCCTTAAATGTATCCCAAAAGGTACCATCCATTGGAGAGTCCCCATGGGCTTCTACAAATATTAAATAAGTGTTCTGACTGACATTGGACTGCAGTACATACCTAAGGACAGCTTGGCCCTGTATAAATCTGGAGGCTTTGAAGCCTTGGGACTGATCTGTGGGACGTGTTCCAGCTTGGCCACGCATCTGCGCCCTTGGATCGTCTGTGGACGCTGCAGGGAACCCTTGCTCGAGGTAGCCACACCAGCCCAACCTCCGATTGGGACAGGAAAGTCGCCATCCCTGCTGGGGACAGTTTTGAGAGTCCACCTGCTATCACCCGGCTTGTGCGAGAAGCTGCTCCTCTCATCTCTTTGGCTGCTCCAGGACTCAACGCTCCGGTTATCCCTCGAGGCCGTGGTCGGGCCCAACTGCACTCCTTGATGATGGAACTCTCTGGGGGATGCTGGAGTCGGGTAAGCCTGAAATGGGTGAAAGTAGTCTGCCAGTGTGGGCTGTGATACCTGTGGCCAGTACGGGAGGCAAGGTTGCTTTGCCAGTTGATGTTAGCTCAAAGTGCAACCTGCTCCCGGTTGAAGAGTGCTCCATTAAATACGATTCAGATATACCTTCTGATCTGATTTCTGAACTGTTCTAAGACAGTTTATCATGGACTGGAAAGTGGACTGATAGTGAAGAGGAGCAGGCATGTGATTTAGGGGAAAATGAGGTTCTTCCTGTGCAAGCTACTTGCGTGAAGATTGAACTGTCTGCCAGTGCAGCACCACGCCTGTGCTTTACTAATTCCTTTGAGAAAGATCATTGGGTGGGTTAGGGTCCTAAAGCTCTTGGTGTGCCTCCCTCTGAGAGTGACATGTTGATTTGCAGTTGAGAGACTTCAACATGTGCTGTTCGTTGTCAATGAGGAAAATTATTCTCATTCCCCGGCTGTATTGTGGACAGACTGAGATTTAAAATGCAAGAGGACCTGGGGATGGACTGATTGTGTGTGAGGAGGAGATTACCGGTACGAGATTACGAGATTACAGTAACAGCTCGTTACCGCCTACAGTATACACCAAATACACTGATTGCCCCCCCAATAAAGAGGACCTGTCACCAGCCCAGCTGAATGCCCGAGTACCCGTTATCAGCCCATTAGAGTATCCGAGTAATTGTCACCAGCTAATTAGAGTACCTGGGTGCCTATCTGCAGCCCATGCCTCATAGAATATACGTCAGGTTTTTGCTTTCCAAAATGGAGTCATTTTGTGGGTAATTCCACTGTCCTGGTGCTCCAGGACTTTCAAAATTGTGATAGGAAGGAATAAAATTATATGTGTAATTTATGCTCCTAGAATGCCTGAAGGTACTACTTCAATGGCGGACCTCTCTCTTTGGCCAGGCTGTGTAAGTCTCACACATGTGGTATTGCCATACTCGGGAGGAGTAGCAGAATGTATTTTGGGGTGTAATGTACATGCTGTGTGTTACAAACATCTTATAAATTGACCACTTTCTGTAAAAAAAATAAAAAATATTTTTAATTTTCTTTCCACGTTTTCCGAAGATTTGTGGAAAAAAATTAACCATTTAAAAGACTCATTATGCCTCATAGAATATACCTTGGGGTGTTTTCTTTCCAAAATGGGTAATTTCATTGTCCTGGTGCTGCAGGGCCTTCAGAAGTGTGATAGGTGAAATTTATGCTCCTAGCCCGATGGTGCTCCCTGCATGTTGGACCTCTCTATGGAGGCACGCTGGGAAAAAGTCCCACGCATGTGGTATCGCCATACCGACTTTCCAGAAGGTTTGCTTGCCTTATGGGAAAAGGAGCTGCTATAGATGAAGAACGCAGTAGCCAGCTATAGTGTCTGACCACCCGCATTAAGGGAAAGCGTGGCATTGGCACACCAAAGAAAGAGTAGGTTGGATCCATCTGTGCTGTAGATTTACAGGTTAGAAAAAGCATTTTGAAATAAATTTCTCATGTATGTCAACCAGAGCTCCTTATCAAGAATACCATGTATGCATATTTGTTGTCATAGTTGGGCTATACCTGGAAGATCACCACTACCACCGTAATTGCTGCTAGCTTTTGGGTCCTGAGTCAAGCTGCCCATTAGAGAACACTTTGCATTTGCTCAAAACATCCAAGCTTGATCAATATATCTATGCAAAAGTATGCATATCTAAACTGCTTTAACTCCCCCCCCCCCCCACCCCAAATTAATTTTTATGCCCCCACATACAAATTACACACATGCATCAGGTGTGCCTATGTACGAAATGTGTTATTGTGTTACACACAGGGGCGGACAGACAGGGGTCTCAGTGTGACCCAGCCCCCTATGCTCCAGGGGCAGCGGGGGCTGCATTTACTGGCCCCTTCCTTGTCTTAATGAATAGAGTCAGTGATCCAAACCGATCACTGATTCTGTTCATTCATAACAGAGGCATAGTAAACTGTGTTTGATGTGCTTCAGTTTGTGAATGAACAGGACGCTCTATACAGAGCTATTCCTGTCCATTCAGTCTGTGCTGCTGAGGCTGCAGAGATGGAGATTGAGGGCTGTGTCCTCAATCTCCTTTTTTGACTCAAAGGTGAAACATCAGAGGTCTGTTTAGACCCCTGATGTTTCACCAAAGCCCCCCAACAGAGTTCCTAAAAAAAAAATTGGGGGAAAAAATGGTAAAAAATAAATACATAAAATAACCAAAATAAAACTACTGACTACAGTGGCGGAACTACCAGGGTTGCAAAGGTCACACTTGATACTGGGCCTTGGCATTTGGCCACCGTTGGGGGGGGGGCGCCCTTTTACGGTTTCTTGCACTAGGGCCCTGAAAGTTCTAGTTACGCCTTTGGTTACACGTGTTATATATATAGTCATGCACACCTGAGTGGGAGCAATTCTATGTCAATTTTTTACGGTTAACCCTAAACCAGGGGTCTCAAACTGGTGGCCCTCCAGCTGTTGCAGAACTACAATTCCCATGAGGCATAGTAAGACTGACAGTTAAAAGCATGTCTCCCCTAGGCAGAGGCATGATGGGACTTGTAGTTCCGCAGAAGCTGGAGGGCCGCCAGTTTGAGACCCCTGCCCTAAACGAATGATCTGTAAGGGCTTTTAAAGTATCGCTTATAGAAAATATTGTGTACCAAAGTCTGTTGCCACTTCATTCTGTTGTCGCTTCATGGGTGCAATCAATTTTATGGCTTGACATGTTGGGTATCTATTTACTCATCATATTCTTTACTTTTATACTTTACAAAAAATTAGGCAATATATTGCATTTGTGTACTCTAAAATGTGGTGTATTTTTCACTGAAAACGTATGCTTGATAAACTGTTGCCTTAATATCATGTGACATAAAGAAATAATAGTTTTTTCCACCAGGGTCTCGCTTTTAGAAAATATATAATGTATGGGGATTGTAACTAATCTTTAGGCCTAAAATGTGCATTTTAACGTGTTCTAAAAAAGGCAAAAATGGATTTGGCAGTGAAAGGAGCCGTTCTTGAGATTGTACTCAATTCCTGTATTGCATTTCCCATCACAAACAGCTTACCCAAACAAGGTGATAACATTCATGTTCATAAATCCAAAGTGATTGTGCGAACTGAGGAAGCCACTGACACCTGTTTATGACCTCCTTTAGGGTGCCAACCATCCAAGTCTGATTGCTTAACAAGCAGGAAAGCCTGTAAAACTATCAAGAGGCTTTAGAACAGCTGTTTACACATTCCTGTCTTATTCCGACACATTATATATAGATGTAGCACCCTGGTGTTTAGGCAGGGTTGCTAACAAATTTAGTTTGCCAGGTAGGAATTGTCCTGGCTAATTGTTAGGAGATCCACTGATTCCCCCCTAATGCTGAAATTACTACACTTCTCTCTTCTGTCACTAGGTGGCATTGTAGCTGGTGACATTAGATAGGACAATGGCACAGCGAGGACAGATCATGAATGGGTGGGGTGTCTCAACCAATAGGCAAGGGTTTCTTTAAGTCCCTTGGCCTGCTGTGAGAGCCTATTTATTTGGGTGGAGTCAGGTGATCTAGGTTCTGTGCCACCTGGATATCTGTCTGGGTGGACGTGTGTTATGTTGCCCCGGGCTACTAGGCCAGAAGCTTATCCCGGGGACCCCTGGCTGCTAGGCTGCCTGAGGTCTATCCAGGAGCAGGAGAAGCAGCGTAGGGTTGGGACTGCAGGATTGGAGTTCAAATTAGTGCAGGTTCTGCCAGACAGGGAACCAGTGTGGTCAGAGGTAGAGGGGAAGCTGTTGCCACCTTGTTACTGGAGACTACTGTGAGTAAGCTGAAGCAAGTACCAGAGCAGACTTCTCACTAGCCGGGGACCGTGAAGAAGTAGCAAAGCATCAGCAAGTGCCAAGCCAGGGACCCAGCAGGATAGTGGGGGTGACACCTGAGGAGTATACAGCAGGATAGCTGTGGAAGAGCTCAGGGGATCGAGTGACGACTGGGATCTGGAAGTCTAGTGAGAGACTGAGAATTCAGTGAGTGAAGATCTACAGTGGGATACTGTGAGATAAGTAAAGGACTGTTCTGTGTTACCAAGAGTTATGTACAACTACCGTTAGTGACTGTTGCAAGATTAATTGCCATAGGAAACAGCAGTCCTACCTATACAGAAGTGTTATCCGGCTGGAGATCTTTCACTGTATAGTTATCTACCTATAGAAGTCTCAGAGTCTGCCAATTACCATTGCATCTACTTAACCACTTGCCGACCGCCTCACGCCGATGTACGTCGGCAGAATGGCACAGGCAGGCATAATCACATACATGTACGTGATTTGCCTCCCGCGGGTCGGGGGCCCGATCGGGCCCCCGCCCGGTGCCTGCGGCGGTCGGTTTTCGTTCGGGAGCGATCCCGGACGAGGGGACGGCCATTCATTCATGGCCACCCCCTCGCGATCGCTCCCGACGAATGGAAATCCCCGGTGACATCACTTCCTCTCCTGTAATGTAAACACAGGAGAGGAAGTGATGTATTCTCTCCTCCGTGTCGGTATTTTTCGTTCCGACACGGAGGAGAGCGGATCAGTGAGTTGCACCAACACATCCCACACACAGTAGAACATGCCAGGCACACTCACACCCCCCCTTTACCCCCCGATCACCCCCCCAATTACCCCTGCCCCCCAGTCACAGTGACACCAATGTCATTTTTTTTTTTTTTTTTTTTTTTTTTGCATTGGTGTCATTTGTGACTGTAATAACTGTTAGGGCAGTTAGGGTTAGCCCCCTTTAGTTCTAATGTACCCCCCTAACCCCCCCAATAAAGGTTTAACCCCGTGATCACCCCCCGTCGCCAGTGTCACTAAGGCTGGGTTCACATTGCAGCGGTTTATGAGAACGAATGTGATTCGCACCGCACTGCAGTGCAAATCACATCCGATCTCTGTGCGATTCGAGTTCAGCCATTCGCCGCACCCGCCGCACCCGCCACACCCGCCGCACCCGCCGCAAATTCGCACGGGACCCTTTTTTTGGCCCGCAGCAGAATCGGATCGCATGGGTGTTCACACCATGCGATCCGAGTTTGCAGATCGCACTGCGATATGCGAACTGATCTGGGGGTGTCAGTAACATTTCACTGACACTCCCAGCAGTTCGCATAGGGCAGTGTGAACTGCCGCCGGGAGGCATGCGATGCGGGAACCCGCCGCGGATTCGCGGCGTTTCCGCATCGCTCCAGTGTGAACCCAGCCTAATAAGCGATCATTTTTCTGATCGCCGTATTAGTGTCACAGGTGACGCTAGTTAGGCAGGTAGGTATTTAGGTTCGCCGCAGCTTTTTATAGCGCTAGGGACCCCCATATACTACCGCATAAAGCCCCCTGATTGCCCCCTAGTTAACCCTTTCACCAGTGATCACCATATAACTGTTACAGGTGACGCTGGTTGGTTAGTTATTTTTTTATAGTTTCAGGGCACCCGCCATTTATTACCTAATAAAGGTTTAACCCCCTGATCACCCGGCAGGTGTCATTTGTGACTAATAACTGTTAGGGCAGTTAGGGTTAGCCCCCTTTAGTTCTAAGGTACCCCCCTAACCCCCCCAATAAAGGTTTAACCCCGTGATCACCCCCCGTCGCCAGTGTCACTAAGGCTGGGTTCACATTGCAGCGGTTTATGAGAACGGATGTGATTCGCACCGCACTGCAGTGCAAATCACATCCGATCTCTGTGCGATTCGAGTTCAGCTATACAGATAGTATGGCTGAATTCGTGTCGCACCCGCCGCACCCGCCGCAAACTCGCACGGGACCCTTTTTTTGGTCCGCAGCAGAATCGGATCGCATGGGTGTTCACACCATGCGATCCAAGTTTGCAGATCGCACTGCGATATGCGAACTGATCTGGGGGTGTCATTAACATTTCACTGACACTCCCAGCAGTTCGCATAGGGCAGTGTGAACTGCCGCCGGGAGGCATGCGATGCGGGAACCCGCCGCGCATTCGTGGCGTTCCCGCATCGCTCCAGTGTGAACCCAGCCTAATAAGCGATCGTTTTTCTGATCGCTGTATTAGTGTCACAGGTGACGCTAGTTAGGCAGGTAGGTATTTAGGTTCGCCGCAGCTTTTTATAGCGCCAGGGACCCCCATATACTACCGCATAAAGCCCCCTGATTGCCCCCTAGTTAACCCTTTCACCAGTGATCACCATATAACTGTTACAGGTGACGCTGGTTGGTTAGTTATTTTTTTATAGTTTCAGGGCACCCGCCATTTATTACCTAGTCTCACTAGTGTACCCCTAAATTTAGGGGTGTCTACTTTCTAAAATGGGGTCATTTGGGGGGGGGGTTTGTGCCATCTTGGCATTTTATGGCCTTCAAAACTGTAACGCCCTTAGAAAGCCTGAAGGCGGTGCTTGGTTTTTGGGGCCCCGTACGCGGCTAGGCTCCCAAAAAGTCCCACATATGTGGTATCCCCGTACTCAGGAGAAGCAGCAGAATTTATTTTGGGGTGTCATTTCACATATGCCCATGGCATGCGTGAGCAATATATCATTTAGTGACAACTTTGTGAAAAAAAAAAAAAGTTTGTAATTTTCCCGCAACTTGTGGCAAAATATAAAATATTCCATGGACTCAACATGCCTCTCAGCAAATAGCTTGGGGTGTCTACTTTCTAAAATGGGGTCATTTGTGGGGGTTTTGTGCCATCTTGGCATTTTATGGCCTTCAAAACTGTAATAGGTAGTGAGAAGTGAACTCAAAAAATTACGCCCTTAGAAAGCCTGAAGGCGGTGCTTGGTTTTCGGGGCCCCGTACGCGGCTAGGCTCCCAAAAAGTCCCACATATGTGGTATCCCCGTACTCAGGAGAAGCAGCAGAATTTATTTTGGGGTGTCATTTCACATATGCCCATGGCATGCATGAGCAATATATCATTTAGTGACAACTTTGTGAAAAAAAAAAAAAAAAAAAAAAAGTTTGTAATTTTCCCGCAACTTGTGGCAAAATATAAAATATTCCATGGACTCAACATGCCTCTCAGCAAATAGCTTGGGGTGTCTACTTTCTAAAATGGGGTCATTTGTGGGGGTTTTGTGCCATCTTGGCATTTTATGGCCTTCAAAACTGTAATAGGTAGTGAGAAGTGAACTCAAAAAATTACGCCCTTAGAAAGCCTGAAGGCGGTGCTTGGTTTTCGGGGCCCCGTACGCGGCTAGGCTCCCAAAAAGTCCCACATATGTGGTATCCCCGTACTCAGGAGAAGCAGCAGAATTTATTTTGGGGTGTCATTTCACATATGCCCATGGCATGCATGAGCAATATATCATTTAGTGACAACTTTGTGAAAAAAAAAAAAAAAAAAAAAAGTTTGTAATTTTCCCGCAACTTGTGGCAAAATATAAAATATTCCATGGACTCAACATGCCTCTCAGCAAATAGCTTGGGGTGTCTACTTTCTAAAATGGGGTCATTTGTGGGGGTTTTGTGCCATCTTGGCATTTTATGGCCTTCAAAACTGTAATAGGTAGTGAGGCGTGAAATCAAAAATTTACGCCCTTAGAAAGCCTGAAGGCGGTGCTTGGTTTTCGGGGCCCTGTACGCGGCTAGGCTCCCAAAAAGTCCCACATATGTGGTATCCCCGTACTCAGGAGAAGCAGCAGAATTTATTTTGGGGTGTCATTTCACATACGCCCATAGCATGTGTGAGCAATATATCATTTAGTGACAACTTTGTGTAAAAAAAAAAAAAAAATTTTTTTTTTGTCATTATTCAATCGCTTGAGGCAAAAAAATAAAATATTCAATGGGCTCAACATGCCTCTTATCAATTTCCTTAGGGGGTCTACTTTCCAAAATGGGGTCATTTGGGGGGGTTTTGTACTGCCCTGTCATTTTAGCACCTCAAGAAATGAGATAGGCAGTCGTAAACTAAAAGCTGCGTAAATTCCAGAAAACGTACCTTAGTTTGTAGATGTGACAACTTTTGCGCAAACCAATAAATATACAATTATTGACTTTTTTTTTACCAAAGACATGTGGCTGAATACATTTTGGCCTAAATGTATGACTAAAATTGAGTTTATTGGATTTTTCTAATAACAAAAAGTAGAAAATATCATTTTTTTTCAAAATTTGCGGTCTTTTTACGTTTATATCGCAAAAAATAAAAATCGCAGAGGCAATCAAATACCATCAAAAGAAAGCTCTATTTGTGGGAAGAAAAGGACGCAAATTTTGTTTGGGTACAACATTGCATGACCGCGCAATTACCAGTTAAAGCAGCGCAGTGCCAAATTGTAAAAAGACCTCTGGTCATTTACCAGCAAAATGGTCCGGTCTGAAAGTGGTTAAGGGCGTCCTGGCCCTAACCCTCTCTCCCACAGTTCTGTTAAGAGACAACAATAAAACTTTTGTTCGCATCCAAAAGTGGCTGGCGCCCATCATTTCTTCTTGCATCACACCCACCATGCCTGGCAACCCACTCTACAAGGAAGGATGTCAGTTCTCCCCAACCCCTGAGGTCCCCATTAGGCCCCTGGGGCCCTGGGATCTTGCTACATTTGGCGCCCAACGTGGAGCAAAGGTGTTATTCCAGCAGTGGTCACCCCTAGCAACCTACAGCTACATCGGAATTTTGTCTGGCTCTGTGGGAAGGTGGCAAGTAACATCTTCACTCCATATATATTATTGTGCATTCCAGCAATGTGGGGAAGAACCAACACGTCTCATTGCTCATGGGAGAGTGTAAGCCTGGTCTTTTGTCACTTTACGCCAGTGCTGCAGGGGTTAATATGGACTCCATTAAAGTTTTGGCGTGTGTGCAGAGAAAGAGATGGGTGCTGGGGTTTCCAGAGAATGTGTGGGCCAATCCCTTGGCAGGGGGAGGAGATACCGCTCTGCAGAGGAGGATAAGGAAGTGCTGACACGTGTATCCGATTGTTGGATGGAGAAGTTTGTAGATTGGAAAATGTGTGTTCCAGGTATCGGCCCTGGTCTAAGCAAAGCTAAAAGTGTCCTGACTGACATCGGAGTGCAGTACACACCTAAGGGAAGCCTTTCCCTGTATACAGCTGGAGGCTATGAAGCCTTGGGACTGATCTGTGGGGAGTCTTCCAGCTTGGCCACACATCTGCGGCCTTGGATTGTCTGCGGACGCTGCGGGGAACCCTTGTATGAGGTAGTCACATTAGCCCAACCTCCGTGGACACTACAATCAGATTAGGACAGGAAAATCGCCATCCCTGCTGAGGACAGTTTTGAGAGTCCCCCTGCTATTACCTGGCTTGTGTGAGAAGCTGCTCCTCTCATCACTTTTGCTGCTCCAGGACCCAACGCTCCGGTTATCCCTCAAGGCCGTGGTTGGGCCCAACTGCACTCCTTGATGATGGAACTGCCTGGGGTAAAGATGCCAGAGTTAGGAAAGCCTGAAATGGGTGAAAGTAGTCTGCCAGTGGGGGCTGTGATACCTGTGGCCAGTAAGGGAGACAAGGTTGCTTTGCCAGTTGATGTTAGCTCAAAGCGCAACCTGCTACCGGCTGAAGAATTGTGTGTTAATACCTTGGGCCAAAAAAAAATAAATATTTCTTTATAATTGAAATTAAAAGCTGCTATCTTTCAAACCTTGGGTGAGAAATACCCTAGTGCAATGTTGAAAAAGACTGTAAAGGGAGGCGCTATATAATAAAGGATAAATTACTGACAAGTGAATTAACTAACGTGTCGAAATAAATAAATACAACTTTTATTAAACTTATTTTGGGAACAAAAAAGTTCAACAACATCTGGTAAGGAGATAGCTATATATGGAGCACTTTGGGTGTACAACACATCGGTGAAGGTGATCTATCTTTAAAGGAAAAAATTGGTTGGCATTCATTCACTAGATTGGACACTTTATTTTATTTTATTTCACTTTACCTTTTATTTTTTATAAATATATTTTTTCAATGAGTCACTTCCATCACAAGTTGTGATTTATGTGGACTATATCAACCAGCACATATTGTGGATATTTTGTTGGACTTTATTCATTTATTTTCCAGCATATGGTGTGTATATATTGTCACTTATTGTAACACACGGTTGACAAAGTTTTATATTGTTCACACATAAGACACCAATTTATGTGCAATCATATGCACATAGGTCTATTCTAAACACAGGTGTAATATCAGTGTCCTAGCACTAGGCACATAATAAGGTTGATTCATATCCAGTTGTATTTATTTATTTTGACACGTTAGTTAATTCACTGGTCAGTAATTTATAATTTATTATATAGCGCCTCCCGTTACATTCTTTTTCAACCAGCTGAAGAGTGTTCCACTAGATCCGATTCAGATATACCTTCTGATTGGATTTCTGAACTGTTATCAGACACTTTGTAATGGACTGGAAAGTGGACTGATTTTGAAGTAGAGCAGGCATGTGATTTAGGGGAAGATGAGGTTCTTCCTGTGCACGCTACTTGCGTGAAAATTGAACTGTCTGCCAGTGCAGCACCACACTTGTGCTTTATTAATTCCTTTGAGGAAGATCATTGGGCGGGTTAGGTTCCTAAAGCTCTTGGTGTGCCTCCCTCTGAGAGTGACACGTTGATTTGCAGTTGAGAGACTTTAACATGTGCTGTTTGTTGTAAATGAGGGGAATTTTTTTTTTTTTTAACATAAGATTTTATTAAATTTTTACAGTACATGTCAGAACAGTGGTACAATCTCAGCAGTGATTATTATGGCAGTTTACAGCGGTAAATCAAGAAAAGTAGTCAGAGAGAAAGATCTGTGGACTACACATCATCACGGGCGGGATACCATCATCTATACCAAACACAAATCATCCCAATGTAACTTAAAAGGGCAGACAGATTTCCTGGCCCTCCCTACCATTACCACCTTCCCAGCTAGAGATTCCTACACCGTCTGGAGCTCATTGATTAAGGGAGTGGGCTCTCTTTGGTCCAGGGGCCCCATATCTTATCAAATTTGTTGGGACAGTTTCTTCCTAGGTACGTCAACTTATAGAGCGGTAAGGCAGCATCGATCAGGGCTCTCCATTGGGAAACCATTGGGGAACTAGGGTCCTGCCATTTGATTAGGATAGCTTTCCTAGCATAAAAGGCTGAATAGAATACAAATAGTTTTTTAGCCTGCGGGGCTGGAAGCGTGTCCACAATCCCCAATAAAAGGGGTAGTGGATCACAGGGGACATCGAATCGGCCTATAGAGCCAATCTCCGACGCCACTCCCCTCCAGAAGGCCTGTAAGTGCACACAGGACCAGACAATATGGAAGAACGTGCCAGAGGCCAAGCCACATTTAAGGCAAATAGCAGTTCAGTTCGGGTAAATTCTGGCCAAACGGTCTGGGGAGTAGTAAGCTCGTGAATAAAACTAAGCTGGGTGTATCTGTCTCTAGAGGATATCATGAGGGGTAGATATTGCTGGACACCCTCCTCCCAATCCTCCTCCGCTAATTCTGGTATATCCCACTGCCATCTGGAGAACAGAAGGGAGACAACATATGTATCAATACTATTTAAAACAGCATATAGGGTCGACAGCGCTTTCTTTTCATTCGAGAGGGCCAGAATGGTCTCCACAGGGGTCGCCTCCAGAGCGATAGCACATGGAAACTGTGTGCAATAGGCATGCCGGAGCTGTATGTACCTAAAAAACATGGAGTTAGGTAGCCCGTGTCTACATTTCAGTTCATCATATGGAAGCAACCCCTGCGGGGAGGAGACATCCGCCAAGGTTTTGATACCATTCTGGGCCCACAACATCGGGTCCGGAATGGTTCGAAAGTGGGGCAGCCGCGGGTTCCCCCACAGCGGAGTATCGGGGGATCAACTGTGCGGTTTCCCCATTCTAGCCCTAACTACATCCCAAACCCTCAGCGTGGTCCGCATCGAGGAAGTAACCCCGGGATTGGACTTAGGGCCTCTGTGGACCAGATTCTGGAGTTCGGAGTAAGAGCCTAGGAGTGCCGCCTCAAAGGTAGCCACAGGGTTTGCCGGCTTAGCCAACTGCCACCACCGCACCGTTACCAAGACTGCGGGCCAGTAGTATTTCACAAAGCACAGTAAAGCCAAACCCACCAAAGAGAGCGGAAGCTGAAGCGTGCTCTGCGCTATCCATGGGGTGCCGCCGTTCCAGATAAAGGAAATAATCAAACTGTTTAACTTCCAAAAGAGGTCCTGGGGAATATGCACTGGAGTTTGCCGAAACAAATAGGTGAACTTGGGCAGGACCGTCATCTTAATCAAGTTAACTCTGTCCACTGGCGAAAGAGGCAAAGTCCTCCAACCTGAGCACTGTCGTGTCAGTGAAGACAGAACCGGGTCAAGGTTAAGGGGTATGAATCGGGGCAGGTCTCTGTGGATTATTACCCCCAAATACTTAAACTGGGTGACCAGTTGAAGTGGGGCACTAATCGGGAGCCCAGCATCCGAGGGGTGAAGAGCAAACAGGACAGACTTGTCCCAGTTTACTGGGACCCCTGAGTACCTGCCAAAGTTATCGATAAGGGAGAGGACTTCCTCTAGTGACATGGACACCTCCCGGAGGTACAAAAGGCTGTCATCAGCATAAAGGGAAATTTTCTCCTCCACAGGGCCCAAGGGGATGCCACGGATCGCCGAAGAAGATCTAATCATGATGGCCATTGGTTCTATAGCTAACGCAAAAAGCGCAGGAAAGAGCGGGCATCCCTGTCGAGTACCCCTGCGGAGGAGAAAAGGGGGAGAGATGGCCGATCCAGTGCGCACTCGTGCCCTAGGGGCACCGTAGATAGCCTTCACCCAGGAAACAAATCTGGGGCCAAAGCCAAAGTGGAGCAGAACCCCCCAAAGATAATCCCACTCGACAGAGTCGAATGCTTTTTCAGCATCCAGGGAGGCCACTGCATCCGCCGGGGCCAAGTGGGCATCAGATCCCAGAACCGTGTATAACCTCCGAAGATTGATATCCGTACCCTTGCCCAGCATAAAACTCGACTGGTCCTCGTGAACCAGGGTAAGGATAACCTCATTTAATCTCCGCACCAAGATTTTAGTAAGCACCTTGGCGTCGGCATTAAGTAAGGATATGGGTCGATAGGAGGAACACAGCTCCGGGTCCTTACCCGGTTTGGGTATAACCACTATAATCGCCTCCGCCATGGACGCCGGTAGGGCCTCCCCCCAAAGAGACTGGACTATCATATAGTGCAGCCTGGGGACCAACTCGTCCCCATACTGCCTGTAAAATTCCGGAGGAATCCCATCGAGGCCAGGAGTTTTCACCGCCTGGAGTTCCCCCAGCGCCCGCCGAACCTCCTCCTCTGCTATGGGGGCCTCCAAGGAGTCCCGGGCCTCAGGAGAGAGAGTAGGGAACTGTATACGGTTCAGGAACCGGTCAAGGTCAGCATCGGAGTAGTCTACTCGAGAGCTATAGAGATCGCTATAGTAGGAGGCGAACTGGGCATTTATGAGTGAGGGGTCCACCAGCACCGTGCCATCCGAGCCCCGAATACGGGCAATAGAGGTGATAGGCTGTTGTTCTCTAGCCAACCAGGCCAGCAGACGGCCGGTTTTCCCCCCTGCTCAAAAATGCGGTGCGTCTGAGCCAGTTGTTGCTTGTTCGCCCCCGCCACTCTAATAAGCATCACCTCCCTGTAGGCCGTTTGCATGTCTAAGTAGGTAACGGGGTTCTGGGTGGAGGCGCAACGAGCCTCCAGCTCCCTGGCAGACGCCTCAGCCTCCACCAAGGTAATCGCCGAGTTGTGGTGGGCCCTAGATATAGAGGATTGGTACGCCCCCCTAATATATGCCTTAAACGCATCCCACACATTAAGTGCTGAGGCCGAACCCGCATTTGTCAGCCAGTAAGTCTGGATATGTTTAGAAATCTCTATCTCCACCAGTGGGTCAGAGATCCAGTACCTGGATAAGCGCCAGATTCTCTCCGTGGGGGGAGTCAGCATTTGAAAGGTGCATAGCATGGGGGCATGATCCGAGATTCCTCTCGGAAGCATGTTCACCACCCGCACCCGTGAGAGCATCCCGCCACTAACCAACACCAGGTCAATCCGTGACATAGCTCTATAAGATGTAGAGTGACATGTGTAGGCCCTCTCTCCTGGGTGTCGCCACCGCCAAACATCAGTAAGGCCATACAGGTCCGCCCATTTCGATAGCGGGGAGTCCACTCCACCCCCCAGGGACATCCTATCCAGTGCAGGGTTTGGAACCATGTTAAAGTCACCCGCGATAATAATGTTATCAGTGTGGTAGCTAGAGATAAGGGGAACCAGAAGCTTCAACAGGGCAGTGGTAGCCGGTGGCGGGATGTAAAGGCCCACAATTACCATTTCCACTGTGTCTATAGCAGCATGCAGGATCACATATCTGCCCCCCGGGTCTAGCTGGACATTTAATATTTCACACGTCAGGGATTTATGTATCAATGCGCTAACCCCTCGGGCATAACATGAGTAAGTAGAGTGATAATCCCTGCCCACCCACTGCCTCCGCAGGCTTAATATCCTACCCCCCACAAGATGTGTCTCCTGCAGGATGCACACATGTGGGCTATGCTGCTTAAGATAGGCCCATACCAAGGAGCGTTTCAATTTATCGTTCAGTCCCAGGACGTTCCAGGACAGCAGCCTCATCTGAGTCATAGCGAGGTCTGCCGCAAATGAACGCCAGGGGAGCACCGCATCCCTGGGCCCGAGTGGAGACAAGTATCACTCCGCCCCCTCCCCGGCACCAGCCTGGAGGCCCAGACCACCAACAGCAACCACTGCCAACGGTGGGGGTCCCAACAGAGAAAGGTACCACTGCAAAACCATTCCAACATGTACAGTAATGTAAAATAAAACAACCCAAACCCCCCCTCCCCCCACCCTGCACTGCCGTTGGGGAACTCGGAGTGCCCATTCCCAAAACCAAAACTCAGCTCAACCAGAGCAAATCAGGTAGAACTCCTGCGGGGGCGCAGGGAGAACTAAGAGGGGTAGCCCGAGGTGGAGTTGTGAGCCAAAAATTGCACGGTCGCTGACGTCCACGCGGCACCAGCCCCAGCCCGGGAGACCAAGAATAGAAAACCAGCATAGACAGACTCATGAATCAGGATCACTTGACCGAGGTCAAGGACACATACTTAAAAACATTACAGTGAATTAAGGCATAAAACAATGACTGCAGCATATCGCTCCATTTGCATGAAGACTCAGTTGACGCTGAGTATTCCACCCCCCAACAGTGTCCAGGACCCCAACTGGGCAATGAGTCCATACAGCTCCTAGGCCCAGCACTAGTAGAAGCCAGGATCCGGGGAGGGAGAGGGGGGATGAGCCCTGATGTCTCAGGCAGGGGGACAACTGGCCCAAGTAGTAGAGCTCGGGGCCCACACACACCTGGGCCTAAGGCACACAGTCCTCCTCAGTATAGAGTTACATCAGGGGAATCAGTAAATAAGGGGGAGGGGAGAAAGAGCAGGAGACATCATGGAACGACATTAGAAGCGTAGGTTGTAAAGGGCACCATAGTTACCGGGGCCTGGGTAGAGTGTCCAGCCATTGTGAAGCCTCTTCCGGCGAAGTAAAGTAGCGGGTGGACTCCCCATCGACCACCCGAAGGCGTGCAGGGAACAGCATACCGTATTTGATGTTTCTCACACGTAACTGGGCCTTGACATAGTCAAAAGTCTTCCTCTGCCGCTGGGTCTCTACGGAGTAGTCCGGAAACAGCATGAGACGGGCATTGGCAAACCGTAGCTCAGGGATTTTCCGCGCCTCGTGGAGGAGCAGATCCTGATCCCTGAAGTTTAGTAGTCGCATAATAAAGGTGCGGGGAGGGGCACCAGGCAGTCCCCGCATGGATGGCATCCTGTGGGCCCTCTCCACCGCATAATGGGGAGAGAACGCCGCTGCTGGTAAGAGAGTGTGCGGAGAAGATGCTCAGCAAAGGTTGCAGGGTCTTGTCCCTCCTCTCCCTCCGGTAGGCCCACCACGCGGAGGTTGTTCCTTCTGCTCCTATTTTCGCTGTCCTCCGCTCGGGACTCTAGCGCCCGCACCCGCACCTGAAGAGTATGGAGGGAGGCACGGTGGTCTCTGAGGGCATCTTCGGTGTCACCCACCCGCCGCTCCACCTCCCCCACCCGCTCCCGGAACTTGTCCATATCGCGACACACCAACCCCACATCTGTCTGCAGGAGGTAAATTTTTGCTGTCAGGGTCGTTTTACACCCCGAAATAGCCTGCATCAGCGCTTGAAATCTGTCCTCCTCCACAGTGGCTGGGTCCTGCGGCGGGGTTTGGGTCGCCATGTTGGCGCCAGCAGGCGGGGGCTGCTGCTGCCTCACGTGCTGCAGGGATGGTACCGGGGCAGAAGAAGTCTTCCGTCTGGAGTTATGTTTACCCCCTCTCATGCCCAAAAGGCCAGTTCAATGATGCCAGGACTCAGATGTGGACAGAGGAAGGCAGTTCAGCATTGGTGGAACACAGACGCTAGTATAGGGAGGCAGTTCAGTATCGCTATGTCACAGGCAATAGCGCAGGGAGGCAGCGCAGTAGTGCTGTGGCACAGGTGGAAGCACAGGAAGGCAGTTCAGGATAGCTTTGGCACAGAGCATAACACAGGGAGGCAGGTCAGCAGTGGTGTGGGACAGATGATAGCCCAAGGAGGTAGGTTAGCGCTGTCATGACATAGATGGTAGCTGGAGGAGGCAGTGCGACATGGCGGTGGCACCGAGACTGGCACAGGGAGGCAGCAGAGCCACGTTGCGGCACAGACGCTAGCCCAGGGGGGTAAGTCAGTATTGCTGTGGCACATATAGCATCACGGGGGTGCAGTGCAGTAGTGCTACGACACAGATGGCATTAAAGGGGGGCAGTTCAGTAAAGCTGTTGCATAGAGAGCAGTACAGGGGTGCAGTTCAGTAAAGCTGTAGCATAGATAGCAGTACAGGGAGGCAGTTCAGTATGGCTGTGCATAGATGCTGACATAAGGCAGGCAGCCCAAAACCGCTGAAGCTCAGGGGGTGACACGGGGAGGCAGCGCAGCTTGCTGTGGTTAGTGCAGAGGTGGTGTCTATGGGGAAGCAGGCCTGACCAGCAGATGCACATTACCTGAGGTCACAGTAGGCCGCAAGATGGCGGCGGGTCTCGGACGTTCAAAATCGGCCACCACAGGGGCCGCCAGTGGCCGATGGGGGCCCCCACAGCTCGCAGCACACTCCGGGGGGATCGCCGTCAGTGAGATGCCCAGATTGACGCCGCTCGGTCCGCCGATCGCGGCACGCGAGCCTGCGGTTGGCGGAGGCCTCGTAGGCCTCAAGATGGCGGCGGGTCTCCGCCGTGTACTAACTCTCCGGTGCGGCCAATCCGGCCAATTTCTGCTGGGATAGATGTCCGGTCCGTCTGGTAGCTGGTGTGAAGGATGTGGAGGGTCTCCAGGCCAGCGGCGCTGAAGGATGGCGGCGGATGGACGGAGGATCAGCGGAGCTCCACAGCGGCACGTCTATCCCCTTCTACATCCGGACACGCCCCCAATGAGGGGAAATTAAATGAAAGACAATACTATACAATCACACAAGGACTGTTTTCTGGATATAATGACAACCAGGTAGCGTGAGAGTGCCAACCTGAGTGAGTCTTGAGGTATGGGGGAGGTATGTCAGGGGCTACTACAAAGAATGCCCCACGACAAAGAAGTTTTATGGACTATCTCGGTACCTAGAAATTGGACAATTGAATATAAAAATCATATTTTGTTGTAGAAAAACAACTTGATACACATTAATACAAATCACATATAAAAACATAATTACATACAGAAGCAGAATAATACAAACTTTAAACAGTGAGAACCCAACAAATTGGTGGAGCCTCCGAAGATGTAGGTCCAAAATGTAATCCTCTACATGTTTCGCGAAAAAAATTGCTTCTTCAGGAGGGATTGGCCTTATACTTCTAAGGAAAGATACAGTCTTCTAGTTAATTTTATCACAAGGTATTTCAAAGGGAAGTGGAAAAAGAAATACACAAATATATATAGAATGACAACAATACTTGGAGTAAATTTATACAGGCAAGCTTGGCTTAAGGTAGAATCAATACAATAAAATTACCCTTCCCTAAATGGTTGCTGGTTTAAAATGGTGGTTACCAGAGTCTCTTAAGATGTCTGCTGTTTCCAAGATGGTGTCTGCTTAAAGTGGAACTTCAATCATGTTTTTCATCTTTCCATCTATTATATCTTCTGCCTTTGTTGTTTTAATTTTGAAAAGTAAAATATTTTTTTTCTGCCAGTAAATACTTTATACAGCCCACTTCCTGTTTCTTGTCTGGTAATAAGCTTAGGCTTATGACATCATGCACAGCTCTCTCTCTCAGTCTCAGGAGAGTTTGGCAGGAAGGGGGGGGGGGGGATGAGAGCAAATGACAGCTGCAGAGCTAAAGGAGTGCCTCTGTGTGTCTGCGTAAATCCAGGAAGTGAACAGGCAGCAGCTTCAGCTGCCCACAGTTAAAATGGTTGCAGCCAGACTCAGTGGAGGGAGATTTCTGCAGCATATTTGGCAAGTACAGAATAACAGTATATATAAAATAATATGCAAAGTGGTTGGAGGGAAGCTTGAGAATGGCAAAGATGTTTTTATTACAAATTATCTGACCAGACTACAGTTCCTCTTTAAGGAGGAGCTGCGTCTTGCTTCCTTTAAATTTTAGAGTATAAGGCGCGATGATGAAGTATGAATGTCAATGAATCTTGAGATTGAGTTGGTATATGAAGTTGATGGATGAAGTGTGAACTTTGGGTAATGGCCAGTGGTCTTAAATACCACTATGAACAATGATATTTTCATAAACCTAGCCCTAGGTGGGACTTCATTTCTATTGGTTGAGGTAGATAATGCTTTACCTTCCTGGAAATCCTGTTATTTGACTTGTCACTGCTTCTTTTAACCACTAAGGGTCATCGTAGAGCAGAAATACAGTTTTTATTGGCGTATAACATGCACCTTTCTCCGCTTAAAATAGGGGGAAAATCATGTGTGCGTGTTATACGCCAATATAGGCTGCCACCAAGGGGAAGGAGGGGATGAGCGTCGCCCAAATAGAGCCAGATCTCCTGTGTATGCTCAGTCCCACCCCCTGGACAGCTACTAGCATTGACGTCCTAGCACTGGACTGGCATTATGTCAATCATAGGATCCTGGCAAAGGGGCGGGACTTGGCATGATGCCGAGCCAAGTACACAGGAGATTTGGCTCTGTCTTTTTCGGCAAGGCTGCAGATACACACTGATCAGGCTGCAGTGAGGAGCAATACTGCAGATGGGCACTGATCAAGCTGCAGTGAGCAGCAAGGCTGCAGATGGGCATTGATTAGGCTGAAGATGGGCACTGATTAGACTGCAGTGAGGAGCAAGGCTGCAGATGGGCACTGATTAGGCTGCAGATGGGCACTGATCAGGCTGCAGTGAAGAACAAGGCTGCAGATGGTCACTAATAAGGCTGCAGTGAAGAGCAATGCTGCAGATGGGCATTAATCAGGCTGCAACGAGGAGTAAGGCTGCAGATGGGCATTGATTAGGCTGCAGATGGGCACTGATTAGACTGCAGTAAGGAGCAAGGCTGCAGATGAGCACTTTGCTTAGGCTGCAGATGGACACTGATGAGGCTGCAGTGAAGAACAAGGCTGCAGATGGTCACTGAAGCTGCAGATGGGCAAAGATCAGGCTGCATTGAGGCTGCAGATGGGCACTATGCAGGCTGCATTGATGCTCACTGACCATTATTTTGCTTCAAAGTGGTTTATTTTAAAAAAAAGTTTTTTTTCCTGAAACTTCCCTCTTAAATTATAAGCATGTTATACGCCGGTTGCGTTACCAGCCAAAAAATACAATAATTATAATGTCCATAGCTTTCCAGTAAACCTTTTTTTATTCATAGACAGTTCTTCACACAGATACAAGAGCCACATTGCTCCGAGGTGTGAAACCCCTTTCTTAGTGTCTTAAAGTGAACCTCTACTACCTCCAAATCTATTAATCTAAAAGTAGTTATAAGAAAAATAGGCAACATCTCATTCCTGTTTGTTTGTTTTGAGTACAAAGCTCCTTGTTTTTGTACCGGGAGGCATCTTGAACGCAGATGTACATTTACCGGAATCCTGTGTGGGCATCTACTAGTCTCTTGGCATCTCACAGTGCAATGTGGGAGAGGTAGGGATCAGCAATGAGGATCTTGGATTCCTTTCATGTTTACCAATTGACCTCTGGAAGATTTGCCCCCTTCATGACCAGGCCATTTTTTACTATCCGACACTGCTCTATTTTACTGACCATTTTGATCATTGCGCACTCATGCAACGTTGTACATAAATGATATGTATGTTATTTGTCCCCCACCATTATAGCTTTCTTTTGGTGGTATTTGATCACCTCTGGGTTTATATTTTTGGTGCCATAAACTAAAAAAAACTTTCTGCTATAAAATCTATCCAATAAAAAAAATCTTATTTTTGCTAGAAATAGTTCCCATTAAGCGTAAATTGATTGGTTCGCAAAAGTTATAGCATCTACAAACTATGGTGTATATATACTGAATTTTTTTTTCTTTATACTAGTAATTGCAGCGATCAGCTACTAACGCAATAAGCAGGACTGCATTTTTGCAGCGGACAGTCTGATACTGACACTTTGTGGGAACCAGTTACACTAATACAGTGATCAGTGCTAAACATATGCACTGTCCCTGAACCAATGACACTGGTTGGGAAGGCGTTAAACAGCCAGGGCACTCAAAGGGTTAAATGTGTGCCTAACCAGTGTTTTTGTGTCCTATGTGTGGTGATTTCACTAAGGAATGTGATGGATTTTGTTCTCTGCTTTGCAGGGAAAGAAATTCCATCACATCCCCACTGTCAGGACAGAGCTCTGCTTTGTTTACATAGGTCACATACATCCTGTGTCTCTCCTAGCCGATCAGCGATTGCCGGTGGATATCCATTGGGCGGCACCCACTGATCTGCTTCTGCTGTGACTAATCACAGCAGACATGTCACGACCCATACCAGGAAGTGCAGAATCAAGTATTCTACACAAAACGGCTGCTCTGTAGCAGTAAATCTGCTATAGGGCGGTTGTTAACTGGTTAAAGTGGTTGTAAACCCTTAAGCCGCGTACACACGGGCGGACTGTCTGGCCTACTTAGTCCGCCGAAACACATTTCAGCGGACAGTCCGCTCGTGTGTGGGCTTCAGCGGACTTTTTCAGCGTGCAGTCTGGCGGACTAAGTATTTCGGAATTTCCGTAATACTGTCCGTCGGACTCGCATTTCGGCGGACAATCCGCCCGTGTGTGTGCCAGTCCGCCGTACTTTTGAAATGAGCGGACTTTTCCCGCCCAGAGAAAAGTCAGATCATTTAGAGCGGGTATCCAGGTAGGCGGGGCCCACGAAGGAGACGTCGCTGGTCCCGCCGCCTGGTATGGACTTAAAGGGGAACCCCAACGCCGAAAAAAATCGGCGTGGGGGTCCCCCCCAAGTCCACAACAGACCCTTGTCCGAGCACGCTACCCGGCCGGCCAGGAAAGGGGGGCGAGCGAGCGCCCCCCTCCTGAGCCGTACCAGGCCGCGTGCCCTCAACATGGGGGGGTCCCATGTTGATGAGGACAAGGGCCTCTTCCCGACAACCCTGGCCGTTGGTTGTCGGGGTCTGCGGGCGGGGGGCTTATCGGAATCCGGAAGCCCCCTTTAATAAGGGGGCCCCCGGATACCGGCCCCCCACCCTATGTGAATGAGTATGGGGTACAATGTACCCCTACCCATTCACCTGTAAAATAAAAGTACAAAAAAAAACACAACACACGAGATAAAATACTTTATTGCACAGCTCCGGGGGTCTTCCGTCTTCGGGGGTCTTCTTGCCGGACTCCTCCGCTATCTTCTTGTAGCTCTTTTGCTAGCGGAGGAGTCCGGCTTTCTTCCTCGCCGCCGGCCTCTTCTCCCGACTTCGGGGGTCTTGTCCCCCTCTTCGGTTCTTCTGCCGGGCCACCGCGCCTTCTTATAGCTCTTTTACAGGCGGTGGCCCAGTCTTCTGACGCCACCGTCGCCGCCGTCGCTGCTGCCTTCCATTCTTCTTCTTCTTCTTCTTCTCCAGGAGATGTTGCCTCAACGATCTCTCCAGCCGGAATGCCAGGGACGCACTGCGCGGCCACTTATATAGGGACAAGGGGCGGTGTCACATGGCTTTATGTCACATGGGTTGGTCACATGGGTTGATGTCACATGGGGACTATGACATCGTAAGCGGGCGGGGTCACCATGTGACACCAACCCATGTGACATAAAGCCATGTGACACCGCCATGTGACACCGAAGAGGGGGACAAGACCCCCGAAGTCGGGAGAAGAGGCCGGCGGCGAGGAAGAAAGCCGGACTCCTCTGCTAGCAAAAGAGCTACAAGAAGATAGCGGAGGAGTCCGGCGAGAAGACCCCCGAAGATGGAAGACCCCCGGAGCTGTGCAATAAAGTATTTTATCTCGTGTGTTGTGTTTTTTTTTGTACTTTTATTTTACAGGTGAATGGGTAGGGGTACATTGTACCCCATTCTCATTCACATAGGGTGGGGGGCCGGTATCCGGGGGCCCCCATATTAAAGGGGGCTCCCAGATTCCGATAAGCCCCCCGCCCGCAGACACCGACAACCAACGGCCAGGGTTTTCGGGAAGAGGCCCTTGTCCTCATCAACATGGGGACAAGGTGCTTTGGGGTGGGGGGCCGCGCGGCCCCCCCTTCCCCAAGGCACCCCCCCATGTTGAGGGCACGCAGCCTGGTACGGCTCAGGAGGGGGGGCGCTCGCTCGCCCCCCTTTTCTGGCCGGCAGGGTAGCGTGCTCGAACAAGGGTCTGTTGTGACCTTGGGGGTGACCCCCACGCCGATTTTTTTCGGCGTTGGGGTTCCCCTTTAAGTCCATTCCAGGCGGCGGGGTCAGCGACGTCTCCTTCGCGGGCCCCGCCTGCCTGGAGACGCGCTCGAAATGAGCGGACTTTCCTCCGCGTGTGTGGGCGAGTCCGTTCATTTCAAAAGTAGGGCGGATAGTATGGCGGACTTAGTACGCCGTATTAGTCCGCTCAAAAAGTGGTGTGTGTGGTCAAGTCCGTTCATTCGAAAGTATGACGGACTGTCCGTCGGATTATATGACGGACTAAGTAGGCCATACAGTCCGCCCGTGTGTACGCGGCTTAAGTGTGTAAAAGTGTGTTTGAAATTGTGGGAGCGGCAGCCCTCTCACCAACTCCAGGCCTGGAAGAATAGGAACCCTTCACTCCAGTGTACAAATCCTGCTTTAAGCCAATGCCGTCACACTGTTTCTCTTCCGCAAGGTGACCCGGACTCTCAGGTGGCTCCGTCAGGTGTTTCTGATCCCTCTCGATCCGATCACACCACTGCTTTGGCACCTGGACATCAAGCAGAGTCACTGGTTGTTTCGTTCCTCAAAAGCCGGAGGTTGTGCTCTCCGGAAGGCCTCCTCACAGGTCCTTACTGGCAGGCAACGTGTCCCGAAGAGAGAGAAAAATGGCCGCCTGTGTCCTTTTATACCTTCCCAGCATGCAGTTCCACTCCTGAGTGTCCATAGGTAGGTCACTTGGCATTGTGGGTAGGTAGATCACTTGTGAATGTACACAAACAGTCACTTCCTGCAACACTTCCAATGTCCATTTCCCATATAAACCACTAGATGGTACTAAATTATAACTGCTCATAGATTAACATTGCATTATATTAGTAGGCACAAATACCAACGCTACACTAGTACTAACACCAATATAGTTCCACCATCCAGTCAGCACAAGCAATGGTAGAGCCAATGCCCAGGAAGCAGAATAAACGATATGAAGGTCGTAATGAAAGGGATCATATATGTTCCCCATATAGGTAAACTTATCAGGGGTTAGCCAAAAAACAATTAAGATCTATATCTAAATTCAGGCCTCTGGGGGCAAGGGAGCAAGATCCAGCTAGTTTCATTTTGTGAAATAAGGGTTGTTTTATTACCCCCTCTCCAGGGATCTTTAATTATATCAATCCCATAGAATGTGAGACCAGAAAGGTCTCTGTGGTGCACTTGATTGAAATGTCGGGAGAGATTATGTTTCGGAAATCCTTTTTTAATATTATTAATATGCTCCCTAATTCGAACATATAGGGGGCGAGTGGTTCTGCCCACATATTGGAGGTGGCATGGACATTCGATCACATAGGTGACATGCGTACTGTGGCATGTAATTAGCTCTTTTATCCTATACTTTTTGTGATCAATCTTAAATTTGAATGTTTTTCTCTTCCTTGCTTGCTTTTTGGTGACTTTGCAAGGTAGGCATTTTGGCACTTGTAGAAACCTTTTGACTCTGGACATGTGTTTACCGATTTAGGGGTATCAATCACATTATGAACAAGATGGTTCCGCAAGGTGGGTGCTCTTCTATATATATGAATTTCGGTTTTGAAGGCAAAATTTCAGACAGGAACTGATCCTCCTTCAAAATGGGCCAGTATTTCTTCATGATTTTCTCAAAAGTTTTATATTGATTATTAAATCCTTTAATGAAGGCCAGATCATTGTGATTCTTTTTTTTGCTATGTTTTTTATGAAAAAGGTTCCCCCTATCCATCATCATTATTTCTGGTTTTACTTTATATAGGTCCTCCTGTAGGTAACCTTTTTCTTTAAACCTTTTCATCACAATGTAGGATTGTGCTTCAAAGTCTTCTTACTGATCGCAATTTCTACGCAATCATAATAATTGACCCTTAGGGATATTCCCTTTCCACCTCGGATGGTGGCAGCTTGATGTAGGGCTATAACCGGTGTGGTCCATTGCTTTGAAGACTGTTCTAGTAAATAACCGGTCACCTTCTTTAAAGATCTCTAGGTCTGTAAATGAAATACCATATCTGTTCTTGTTCAGGTTGTTGATAAAATGTTCAAAATATTCAGCATTACCATTCCATAATATAACGAGATCGTCAATATATCTCCGATACAATTTTATCTGGGGGATCCGCCTATTATACACATATTCTTCTTCCCACATATCCTTGAATAGGTTTGCTATGCCAGGTGGGTATCTTGCCCCCATGGCTATTCCCTTTGTACATAATAATTATTATTGTACCAGAAATAATTACATTGCATGGATAGTTGTAAGCCATCCAATAAGTTGTGAGCTATCCCTTAGATATGATTTGCCCTTCTGTACCATCGGTTTGAGAAATTTATCCAGATATTCTCCAAGTCTCGAGAAGACTGAATTAATTCCACTAATGATAGGTCTCCCGGGCAGTTTATCCAGCCTTTTGTGGATCTTAGGTGTGTAATAGATCACCGGAGTCTTAGTGGAATTAAGAGGACTTAGAGGAATGCCCAATTCCTTCCCTTTTTTCACAAACTTCTTCAGCTTCCTTTCGTATTTTTTCTTGGGATCGCCCTTAACAATCTACACATATTTTCTACTTTTAATAATTTATCCATCTCTTCCTCATAGTCTTTCTTATTAAGTATAACTACGCCACCCCCTTTATCTACCGGACGTATTATTACTCAATTTTTCTTCCCTATTTGTTTGATGGTGTTCCAGATATTTTTAGTTCTGCTATTCTTCTTTGCCAATTTACTCAGATTATCTTCCACCATATTATTAAATGCCCCCAGGCATTGATTCCTGGGGATTTTGGGATTGAAAATTGAGTTATTGAGCAGATTAGTTTGTAAATATGCAGCATCTTCCATAATTCTAGTATACTTGTTTAGCGCAAAATGCTTCTTCAAATTGAGTTTCCTCATGAACTTTTGCAGATCAATAAAAACCTCAAATTTATCCAGTGGTTTATTGAATTTTAATCCTAAATCTAAAATTTTAATCTCCTCATCAGAAAATTGAACATCACTCTATTCTCTTCTTCTCTTTCTTCTTCTTCCCTCCCCTTTTTTCTCTTGTCTATTTCCTCTTTCCAGGTTCCTTGGAGGTGGCCCCATATCTCTTTCGTGGTGAGAGTTTCCCACATTCATGGGATTTATCTCCCCGGCTTGTTCTTGGGGGAACTCTTCCATCAGCCCTCGGTATCCTACTCTCTGTGTATCTGCTCTGCTGCCATTCTGTCCTCTCCATCCAGGAGTTCTGTAAGGGACCCTGGCTTTCCATGTGCCCGGAGGCCTGTCTCGCTTTCAATCCCTGGAAAAATCCCTTTCACCTTTAGCATATCTTCTATTTTGACAATATGGAGTATACTGATTATTCCTTCTTAGTGGCAAGAACCCGTTGTATGTAGGTACATTGTATGCTTTTGTCAGTACATAACCACCTACTGACGTCACTTCAGGGTAAGATAGTGGCTGTGGATGTCTGAGGAGTGCAGCTGCAACGCACGCTGCTAGCGGTACTCCACGACCCTTAAGCCATTTGTTTTTCCCGTAGATGTAGACCTGGTATTTGAGGATCTTTCATTCTTGGAATGTTTGTTTTTATTCAGTTTTTTTACAGATTTTTTACGGTTTGTTATCGCTTTTTATTTAATAAAAACATTTCTCAAAATACTTTTTACTACACTATGGGGGCCCTTATCTTTTTTCGCATTAATACTCTTGTCTGCACTGGAGAGTGGTGAGAGTAAGCAATTGGATCCCAATACAGCGGGGTGATCTGCCCCCCGGATACATCAGGTGTACCCCATCGGATCCAGGAGCGGGATATCCTTGGATGATCCACAATAGCTGAACATTGG
Source organism: Lithobates pipiens (assembly GCF_037356315.1). Lineage (NCBI taxonomy): Eukaryota > Metazoa > Chordata > Amphibia > Anura > Ranidae > Lithobates > Lithobates pipiens. The sequence goes on along the minus strand of NW_027507785.1, from coordinate 170,180,367 downwards.
ATGTTTAGGATAACAACATCGTCTGGGCACCAAGGCCTTCTTATATGCGAGATACCCCTGTAGAGGTGACTGGAGCTGGTGAGTGGGGACCCAAGAGGGGGAGCACCAAAAGTCACCTGGATTTTTTTCTGTGTTCACTATAATAGGAAGTCACCAAACACAGATTTGCATGGTTTTGAACTTTATATTTTGGACTTGGTTCACTAATTTATTTCATACTTGAATTTATTTCACATTTATTAGTCCTTTTTATATGCTATTTATTTTTTTTGTTCATTGGCACTTAAGGAGTATCACGGCTTATTATTACACTGTTATGCCACATATGATTCAGCGTATTACACTTATGACACATGCAGCAACTGAGTGGTCTATAACTCCGTAAGGCAAATTAGGACTTGTCTCCGTCGCCTTTCATTGTGTGTTAGATATTTTGTTGCCATTCACTATCACATGATATAATTTTGCTCAGTCACATAACAACTCAGAATATATATATATATATATATATATATATATATATATATATATTATAGTAGAGATTTAGGATTGGTGTTTCTCACTACACTACATAGGGAGCGCCGTACTACTCTTATTTGAAAAACAAATGGAACTCCGCTTTAAGCTGAAGTTTAGCTTTTTTTTTTGTACTAGAATTACAGTGCTAAAGACATTTAGTTATTAATAATGGTTTGTATATATTACCTGCAGGCTACAGTTTCTGGTAAAATTCTCCTTCATAGATGACGAATACTTCCCCTAGCAACTGTCTTCCAGCACTATTAAGGCTAACAGCAACTTTTGCTACTAATGGTCCCCTCTGCCATTCATATTGCTCATATTACTATTCTAACACCGTTCATCATGTTCTGTGAGTTGGTGGTTGAGATCCTGTCATTCAATTGCTCCTCCTCTATTCACAGAACATGATGCATTGTTGGAGATTAGCAATATGAATGGCAAAGAGGGCAGAAGGGGGCAGGCAATGCAGCCATTTTTCATCAGTAGCAGTGGTGGGCATTAACTTTTATAGCACTGGAAGACAGCCACTGAGGGCAATGTCCGGCAGTTGTAAAAGAGGCACAGCAGGCAGAAGTAGCAAACAGGTAATCAGGGGTGGGCTGGGCCGGGGGGCAGGGTGGAAATTTCCCCCCAGGCCGGTGTCTAAATTATGTTTAAACGGCTGCTTTTTTTTTTTTTTTTAAATGCTGTGACTGGAGCGGCCCGGGTCACAGAGTTCTATGAACAGTCTCCCCCGCAGGCCGCAGCCGCCGCCGATTGGCTGGCTCGAAGCTGCTGCCCAGCCTGCGCTGCATTGTGGGAGTTGTAGTCCAGCTGCGCTAAAGCTCCTGGAGGTGTGAGCGCAGCAGACTACAACTCCCACCTCCCAGGAGACCCAGAGGCAGGCCAGGTGTGTGTGGCACGTCAGGGGAGGGGACGCCCGGCGTCAAGGACGTCACGTGACCTGCTGGGAAGCGTCAAGCGTGGCTAGTTGCAGTCGGCTTACAGACAAGACCTGCTTCATCGCCCCCACCCCTGAAGAGTTGCAAGGACCTGGCGCAGTGCTCCCAAACAACGCTCCCCAGCCTGAAGTAAGGTATTTAAACATTTTGGCAGTGGCAGCGTGTTTTTTTTCTCTAACACCCCCCACCAGCGGACTTAATACCCCCCTCCCCCCCACCAGCGGACTTAACACCCCCCCTCTCCCCCACCAGCGGACTTAACACCCCCCCTCCCCCCACCAGCGGACTTAACACCCCCCCCACCAGCGGACTTAACACCCCCCCCTCCCCCCACCAGCGTACTTAACACCCCTCCCCCCCCCCCACCAGCGGACTTAACACCCCCCCCTCCCCCCCACCAGCGGACTTAACACCCCCCCTCCCCCCCACCAGCGGACTTAACACCCCCCTACCAGCAAACTTAACACCCCCCCACCAGCGGACTTAACACCCTCCCCCGCACCAGCGGACTTAACACCCTCCCCCCCACCAGCGGACTTAACACCCTCCCCCTCTCCCCCCCACCAGCGGACTTAACACCCTCCCCCTCTCCCCCCCACCAGCGGACTTAACACTCTTCCCCCCACCAGCGGACTTAACACTCTCCCCCCCACCAGCGGAACTTAACACCCTCCCCCCCACCAGCGGAACTTAACACCCTCCCCCCCACCAGCGGAACTTAACACCCTCCCCCCCACCAGCGGACTTAACACCCTCCCCCCCACCAGCGGACTTAACACCCTCCCCCCACCAGCGGACTTAACACCCTCCCCCCCACCAGCGGACTTAACACTCTCCCCCCCACCAGCGGACTTAACACCCCCCCACCAGCGGAACTTAACACCCTCCCCCCCACCAGCGGAACTTAACACCCTCCCCCCCCACCAGCGGACTTAACACCCTCCCCCCACCAGCGGACTTAACACCCTCCCCCCACCAGCGGACTTAACACCCTCCCCCCCACCAGCGGACTTAACACTCTCCCCCCCACCAGCGGACTTAACACCCCCCCACCAGCGGACTTAACACCCCCCCCCACCAGCGGACTTAACACCCCCCCCACCAGCGGACTTAACACCCTCCCCCCCCACCAGCGGACTTAACACCCTCCCCCTCTCCCCCCCCACCAGCGGACTTAACACCCTCCCCCCCACCAGTGGACTTAACACCCTCCCCCCCCACCAGCGGACTTAACACCAGCGGACTTAACACCCTCCCCCTCTCCCCCCCCACCAGCGGACTTAACACTCTCCCCCCCACCAGCGGACTTAACACTCTCCCCCCCACCAGCGGACTTAACACTCTCCCCCCCACCAGCGGACTTAACACTCTCCCCCCCACCAGCGGACTTAACACTCTCCCCCCCAGCAGCGGACTTAACACCCTCCCCCCCATCAGCGGACTTTACACCCTCCCCCCCACCAGCGGACTTTACACCCTCCCCCCCCACCAGCGGACTTTACACCCTCCCCCCACCAGCGGACTTAACACCCTCCCCCCCACCAGCGGACTTAACACCCTCCCCCCCACCAGCGGACTTAACACCCTCCCCCCCACCAGCGGACTTAACACCCTCCCCCCCAGCGGACTTAACACCCCCCCACCAGCGGACTTAACACCCCTCCCCCCCACCAGCGGACTTAACACCCCTCCCCCCCACCAGCGGACTTAACACCCTCCCCCCCACCAGCGGACTTAACACCCTCCCCCTCTCCCCCCCCACCAGCGGACTTTACACCCTCCCCCTCTCCCCCCCCACCAGCGGACTTTACACCCTCCCCCCCCACCAGCGGACTTTACACCCTCCCCCCCCACCAGCGGACTTTACACCCTTCCCCCCCACCAGCGGACTTAACACCCTCCCCCCCACCAGCGGACTTAACACTCTCCCCCCCACCAGCGGACTTAACACCCCCCCCCACCAGCGGACTTAACACCCCCCCCACCAGCGGACTTAACACCCCTCCCCCCACCAGCGGACTTAACACCCCCCCACCAGCGGACTTAACACCCTCCCCCTCCACCAGCGGACTTAACACCCTCCCCCTCTCCCTCTCCCCCCCCCACCAGCGGACTTAACACCCTCCCCCCCACCAGCGGACTTAACACCCTCCCCCCCACCAGCGGACTTAACACCAGCGGACTTAACACCCTCCCCCTCTCCCCCCCCACCAGCAGACTTAACACTCCCCCCCCCACCAGCGGACTTAACACTCTCCCCCCCACCAGCGGACTTAACACTCTCCCCCCCACCAGCGGACTTAACACTCTCCCCCCCACCAGCGGACTTAACACTCTCCCCCCCAGCAGCGGACTTAACACTCTCCCCCCCCCAGCAGCGGACTTAACACTCTCCCCCACCAGCAGCGGACTTTACACCCTCCCCCCCCAGCAGCGGACTTAACACTCTCCCCCACCAGCAGCGGACTTTACACCCTCCCCCCCACCAGCGGACTTTACACCCTCCCCCCCCACCAGCGGACTTTACACCCTTCCCCCCCACCAGCGGACTTTACACCCTCCCCCCCCACCAGCGGACTTAACACTCTCCCCCCCACCAGCGGACTTAACACTCTCCCCCCCACCAGCGGACTTTACACCCTCCCCCCCACCAGCGGACTTAACACCCTCCCCCCCAGCGGACTTAACACCCCCCCCACCAGCGGACTTAACACCCCTCCCCCCCACCAGCGGACTTAACACCCCCCCCCACCAGCGGACTTAACACCCTCCCCCCCACCAGCGGACTAAACACCCTCCCCCTCTCCCCCCCCACCAGCGGACTTTACACCCTCCCCCCCCACCAGCGGACTTTACACCCTCCCCCCCACCAGCGGACTTTACACCCCCCCCCCCCCACCAGCGGACTTTACACCCTTCCCCCCCACCAGCGGACTTAACACCCTCCCCCCCACCAGCGGACTTAACACCCTCCCCCCCACCAGCAGACTTAACACCCTCCCCCCCACCAGCGGACTTAACACTCTCCCCCCCACCAGCGGACTTAACACCCCCCCCCACCAGCGGACTTAACACCCCTCCCCCCCACCAGCGGACTTAACACCCCTCCCCCCACCAGGGGACTTAACACCCCCCCCACCAGCGGACTTAACACCCTCCCCCTCCACCAGCGGACTTAACACCCTCCCCCTCTCCCCCCCCACCAGCGGACTTAACACCCTCCCCCCCACCAGCGGACTTAACACCCTCCGCCCCACCAGCAGACTTAACACCAGCGGACTTAACACCCTCCCCCTCTCCCCCCCCCCCAGCGGACTTAACACTCTCCCCCCCACCAGCAGACTTAACACTCTCCCCCCCACCAGCGGACTTAACACTCTCCCCCCCACCAGCGGACTTAACACTCTCCCCCCCACCAGCGGACTTAACACTCTCCCCCCCACCAGCGGACTTAACACTCTCCCCCCCAGCAGCGGACTTAACACTCTCCCCCCCACCAGCGGACTTTACACCCTCCCCCCCCACCAGCGGACTTTACACCCTCCCCCCCCACCAGCGGACTTTACACCCTCCCCCCCACCAGCGGACTTAACACTCTCCCCCCCACCAGCGGACTTAACACTCTCCCCCCCACCAGCGGACTTAACACTCTCCCCCCCACCAGCGGACTTAACACTCTCCCCCCCACCAGCGGACTTAACACTCTCCCCCCCACCAGCGGACTTTACACCCTCCCCCCCCACCAGCGGACTTTACACCCTTCCCCCCCACCAGCGGACTTTACACCCTTCCCCCCCACCAGCGGACTTTACACCCTTCCCCCCCACCAGCGGACTTTACACCCTCCCCCCCACCAGCGGACTTAACACCCTCCCCCCCACCAGCGGACTTAACACCCTCCCCCCCCACCAGCGGACTTAACACCCTCCCCCCCCACCAGCGGACTTAACACCCTCCCCCCCCACCAGCGGACTTAACACCCTCCCCCTCCCCCCCACCAGCGGACTTAACACTCTCCCCCCCACCAGCGGACTTAACACCCTCCCCCCCACCAGCGGACTTAACACCCTCCCCCTCCCCCCCACCAGCGGACTTAACACTCTCCCCCCCACCAGCGGACTTAACACCCTCCCCCCCACCAGCGGACTTAACACCCTCCCCCCCACCAGCGGACTTAACGCCCTCCCCCCCACCAGCGGACTTAACGCCCTCCCCCCACCAGCGGACTTAACACCCTCCCCCCCCCCACCAGCGGACTTAACACCCTCCCCCCCACCAGCGGACTTAACACCCTCCCCCCCACCAGCGGACTTAACACCCTCCCCCTCCCCCCCCACCAGGGGACTTAACACCCTCACCCCCCACCAGGGGACTTAACACCCTCCCCCCCCGACCAGCGGACTTAACACCCTCTCCCCCGACCAGCGGACTTAACACCCTCTCCCCCGACCAGCGGACTTAACACCCTCCCCCTCCCCCCACCAGCGGACTTAACACTCTCCCCCCCACCAGCGGACTTAACACCCTCCCCCCCACCAGCGGACTTAACACCCTCCCCCTCCCCCCCACCAGCGGACTTAACACTCTCCCCCCCACCAGCGGACTTAACACCCTCCCCCCCACCAGTGGACTTAACACCCTCCCCCCCACCAGCGGACTTAACGCCCTCCCCCCCACCAGCGGACTTAACGCCCTCCCCCCCACCAGCGGACTTAACACCCCCCCCCCCCCACCAGCGGACTTAACACCCTCCCCCCACCAGCGGACTTAACACCCTCCCCCCCACCAGCGGACTTAACACCCTCCCCCTCCCCCCCCACCAGGGGACTTAACACCCTCACCCCCCACCAGGGGACTTAACACCCTCCCCCCCCGACCAGCGGACTTAACGCCCCCCGACCAGCGGACTTAACACCCTCTCCCCCGACCAGCGGACTTAACACCCTCCCCCCCGACCAGCGGACTTAACGCCCCCCGACCAGCGGACTTAACGCCCCCCGACCAGCGGACTTAACGCCCCCCGACCAGCGGACTTGGATAACGCCCCCCTCCCCACCAGCGGACTTGGATAACGCCCTCCTCCCCACCAGCGGACTAGTCCAACCAATCCCCTTCTCCCGTGCACACGGCATGAAGCAGACGCACACAGCCACCCCCTAGACCCCCCCGGTCAGTGGAGCGGACTGATCCAGGAGGACACCCGCCTGCTGCATGCCTGCCACTTACCCCATCTTAGTGGTGGGTCAGGCAGCGGGTGAATTGCAGCAAGATGCATATAGGGGGTGGAGAGGAGAGAAGGGGCGCAACTGCATTTTGGTTCTTCTGTTTTGAACGGAGCCCTCCGTGCTTTCTGTGAATTTAACCCAGTCACACATTGAAGTGTATTTGGAAATTCAGACTCTGGGCAGTGGGCACTGAGGGCTAGGACAGGCATGCAGAGATTTGCTATGCTACATAGACCTGTGAGTTCGCTATCCCACAAGAATATATTCCTGCAATTGCCTGGAGAGATTTTGAGCTCCCAGTTCTGTATAGAGGGCTGTGAGACAGACCCAGGCCTTGACACCCTGGGCCCCAGCTGACCCCCACATCCCATGGGCACTGATCAGGCTGCACTAATGGGTACTTTTTGCACTGGTGAGGCTGTGTTTATGGGCACTAATCAGGCTGCACTGGTGAGTCTGCACTGATTGGCACTGATTAGGCTGCATTGATGACCATTAATCAAGCTGCACTCATGGGTGGTACTGTCTGCACTGATGGGCACTGTCTATATTGGTGACCGTGAAGCTGCATTGATGGGTAGTGATGGACGAACTTCCGACGGGACGTTTCGCGAAAGCGAAATGCGAACGGACCCAAACGTTCGCGAAACCGAACGTTCGCCGCGGGCCCCATTGACTTCAATGGGAGGCGAACTTTGCAAACCTTCATGTCGAATTTGCGGCCACGTGGTAATTATTAGGGGGTAAAACGTAGTCCCACCATCTGGACAATGACATAATACATGTATGAGGTGAATTTGGGATCGATAACTACAAGCATTTTTATTTTATTTGGGAAATTGTTCTAACAATTCAGGACTATGGAGCTAATGAAGGCAATGGAGGAGAGGGAAGGTCAGGGACCAGGGTAGGCAAAGAAGAGGGTGCAGGAGATGATCACCAGCAGCGTGACATACCGGAATGACACATGCACCGTGATAGAGGCATCTGACAGCAGCACCGTAATACAGAGCACTGACAGCAGCACCGTGACATACAGCGCTGACAGCAGCACCGTGACATACAGCGCTGACAGCAGCACCGTGACATACAGCGCTGACAGCAGCACCGTGACATACAGCGCTGACAGCAGCACCGTGACATACAGCGCTGACAGCAGCACCGTGACATACAGCGCTGACAGCAGCACCGTGACATACAGCGCTGACAGCAGCACCGTGACATACAGCGCTGACAGCAGCACCGTGACATACAGCACTGACAGCAGCACCGTGACATACAGCACTGACAGCAGCACCGTAAGCAGCCCCAGGAGGAAGTCAGCACAGCACAGGGATGGTGTGATCCCCTCATAATAAGAACCCCCAGGAGGAAGTCAGCACAGCACAGGGATAGTGTGATCCCTTCATAATAAGAACCCCCAGGAGGAAGTCAGCACAGCACAGGGATATCATAAGCAGCCCCAGTAGAAATATGACACCGCTCAACCTCTTCAAAGAGGAGGGTAGGGGCATATAGTACGGTGTGCTTTTTTGGGTCAAGGAAGTGAGCCAAATGAATTAAGAAGGTCTGTGTGCTTGATTAAAAAAATAGTTTATAGACATATACATGGTCTACTGGTCACATGTGTTGAATTCCTCCGAGATCCATGCCTCATTCATTTTTAGAAATGTGAGGTAGTTAACACTGTCGTGAGCTAGGCGAGTACGCTTATCGGTCACAATCCCCCCTGCTGCGCTGAACGTCCTTTCGGACAGGACACTGGATGAGGGGCAAGCCAACAGTTCGATTGCAAATTGGGCAAGCTCTGGCCAGAGGTCAAGCCTGCCCACCCAGTAGTCTAGGGGTTCATCACTCCTCAGAGCGTCCACATCGGCCGTTAACCCAATGTAGTCGGACACCTGACGGTCTAGGCGTTCCCTGATGCTGGATCCGGATGACACCTGTCGATGGGTCGGCTGAAAGAATGACCTCATATCCGAAGTCACCAACACATCTTCAAACCGGCCTCTTCTTGCAGGCGCTGTTGGATTGGTACCCGCAAATCCTTCTCTGGGAGTGGGAATTGCTCCTCTGCCAGCGCACGCAAAAGCAGAATGCAGCATTTCTCGAAGCAAGGCCTGGAAGTGCTGCATTCTGACAGCCCTCTGCGACGGCGGTAACATTTCCGCCATTTTGTGTTTGTACCGGGGGTCTAAGTACGTTGCCACCCAGTACTGGTCCTTGACCCTCATGCTTTTTATACGGGGGTCCCTATTAAAACACTGGAGCATGAAGGCCCCCATTTGCACTAAAGTGGAAGCGGTGTGGTGGCCTGGCTCCTGCTCATCATCCAGGATAATGTCGTCCTCTTCATTCTCCTCTCCCCATCCTCGCACAACAGGGATCCCAGAAAGGTTTAAAGCATGCTCTTCTTGCTCCTGCTCATCCGCCCCGGCACCATCCTCCTCTGACTCCTCATCAGACTCCTGTTGTTGACTTGTCTCAGATAGAGTAGCCCCCCCTGGGAATTCATCCAGCATTGCGACTTCCTCATCTTCCCGCTCCTGCTCCTCCACAGCCTGATCAATGACACGACGCAATGCACGCTCCAGAAAGAAGGCATAAGGTACCATGTCACTGATGGCGCCATGGCTGCGACTGACCAGTTTGGTGATCTCCTCAAATGGCCGCAGAAGTCTGCATGTGTCGCGCATGAGCAGCCACTGGCGCGGTGAAAAAAAACCCAGCTCCCCAGAACCGTTTCTTTCGCAGAGTTCATACAGGTAGACGTTAACTGCACGTTTCTGCTGGAGCAGCCTATCAAGCATATAGAAGGTTGAGTTCCATCGCGTCGGGCAATCGCAAATAAGACGTCTGACCGGCAGATGGTGTCGCCGCTGAATGTCAGCAAGGCGAGCCATGGCCGTGTAAGATCTTCTGAAATGGGCCGAGATTTTCCTTGCCTGCCGCAAGATGTCCTGGACCCCAGGGTATTTGACAAGGAATCGCTGCACGACCAAGTTTAAGACGTGTGCCATGCACGGCACGTGCGTGATTTTGCCCTGTTTCAATGCGCTAAGCAGATTGGCACCGTTGTCACACACCACTTTACCAACTGTCAAATTGAGCGGTGTTAGCCACTCATCTGCCTGTGAACGCAAAGCTGAAAGGAGTGCCGGGCCAGTGTGGCTCTTTGCTTCCAGGCACAACAGACGCAGCACGGCATGGCAACGTCTCACCTGGCATGTGGAATAGGTTCTGGGGAGCTTGGGCGGTGCAGTGGAAGAGACGCTAGCAGCGGAAAAGGAGGAGGCAGCTGAGGAGGAGAGGGAGGAGGATGGAGTAGGAGGAGGAGAAGAAGAGTCAGGCCTGCATGCAATCCGTGGCGGTAAAACCAAATCTACACGGGTGCCACGGGTTACATGCTTGACGGCCGTCAGAAGGTTCACCCAGTGGGCAGTAAAACTGATATACCTTCCCTGCCCGTGTTTGCTAGACCACGTGTCTGTGGTCAGATGTATCTTGGCACCGACACTGTGTGCCAGAGATACATTCACTTGCCGCTGAACATGGCCATATAGCTCTGGGATGCCCTTCTCTGAGAAATACTTCCTTCCTGGGACCTTCCATTGTGGTGTTCCAATGGCCACAAATTTGCGAAAGGCCTCCGAGTCCACCAGTTTATATGGCAGTAGTTGGCGGGCTATGAGTTCTGACAAGCCAGCCGCCAACCGTTGGGCAAGAGGGTTATCCGGCGTCATCATTTTTTTACGCTCAAACATTAGGCCCACGGAAGCCTGCCTTTTTGCAGAAAAATGTGAGCTTGGCGTGATGGAAGGTGGAGTGGAGGACAATTGTGAGGAGAGAGGAGAAGGAGAAGTAGAAGACGAGGCTGGACGGTGAGAGCCTGCAGTGTGGCTTTGTGTGTTCCGTTGCTCCCACTGGGCTCGGTGATGGCTGCTCATGTGCCTTCTTAAGGCGGTCGTCCCTAGGTGAGTATTGGGCTTACCGCGACTAACGCGTTGACTGCAAAGATTGCAGATGGCAACGCTATTGTCAGCAGCGGACACGTTAAAAAAAGCCCACACTGCGGAGCCATGTGCCGGTGTCCTGGGAGCGCCAGATGTGACCGTACATGGTCGATGACTCGCTCCTGATACATTTGCAGTCTGCTTTGTCCCTGCTGTGCAATGTAAGTCATTGCTGCTTCTCCTCCCTATCTGCTGGTCCATATCTCCCTCTGAACTCCCCTCCTCTTCCTCTCTTGTGGGCACCCACGTGACATCACTAGACACGTCATCATCAACGTCACCTTCCCCACCGCTATAAGTAGAGATCTCGGAGTAGGCAGCAACACCGGGGACCAACCTCCTCCTTGGGCTGATCTGGGTACTGTCGTCAGACTGCTGAGTAGCGCTTGTTGCTACCTCCTCTTCCTGATCCAATACCAAGAGTGGCTGCGCATCAGAAATGTCCTCTTGATATGGATCGGAAAATAATTCCAGTGACTCAAGCGGAAGGTATGTGGTGGTGGTGGTGGTGGTCGTGTTGTTGGTGGTAGTGTCTTTGGGGGTGCACATAGCAGAGAGTGAAGAAGAGGGTGCAGATCGAGAGGATGAGGAGGGTGCAGAAGAGTAAGGCTGAGCGAGCCACTCAACCAAGTCTGGTGCATCCTTTAAAGTAATTGAACGCACCTTCTGCAACTTCCCACTTTGGCTCAAGCCTGTTGCTCCTGCCCTACCCCTACCACCCCTGCGGAAGGGCCTGCCTCTTCCTCTGCCTGTCATTTTTTAAATGACCCTGTGACAAAACTCTTAGTCCCTATACCGATGAAGGACTGCTGCAGTATAGGGCAGCAGTCAGCAGTGGTGCACGTCAACCCTATCTATTGTGGACCGATAGCGGTCCTTACAGAACAGCAGACTGTACCGCACTCAAGCCTATGTACCGTAGCACCCTATACCAAGTTACCAGTCCTTATAAGAACTTTTGTGGACCAAGCAGGTTGTGTATTAGTGTTTAGCAGACTGTACGTCAGTCCCTATACCGCTGAAGGACTGCTGCAGTATAGGGCAGCGGTCAGCAGTGGTGCACGTCAACCCTATCTATTGTGGACCGATAGCGGTCCTTACAGAACAGCAGACTGTACCGCACTCAAGCCTATGTACCGTAGCACACTATACCAAGTTACCAGTCCTTATAAGAACTTTTGTGGAACAAGCAGGTTGTGTGTTAGTGATTAGCAGACTGTACGTCAGTCCCTATACCGCTGAAGGACTGCTGCAGTATAGGTGAGCGGTCAGCAGTGGTACACGTCAACCCTATCTATTGTGGACCTATAGCGGTCCTTACAGAACAGCAGACTGTACCGCACTCAAGCCTATGTACCGTAGCACCCTATACCAAGTTACCAGTCCTTATAAGAACTTTTGTGGACCAAGCAGGTTGTGTATTAGTGTTTAGCAGACTGTACGTCAGTCCCTATACCGCTGAAGGACTGCTGCAGTATAGGGCAGCGGTCAGCAGTGGTGCACGTCAACCCTATCTATTGTGGACCTATAGCGGTCCTTACAGAACAGCAGACTGTACCGCACTCAAGCCTATGTACCGTAGCACCCTATACCAAGTTACCAGTCCTTATAAGAACTTTTGTGGACCAAGCAGGTTGTGTATTAGTGTTTAGCAGACTGTACGTCAGTCCCTATACCGCTGAAGGACTGCTGCAGTATAGGGCAGCGGTCAGCAGTGGTGCACGTCAACCCTATCTATTGTGGACCGATAGCGGTCCTTACAGAACAGCAGACTGTACCGCACTCAAGCCTATGTACCGTAGCACCCTATACCAAGTTACCAGTCCTTATAAGAACTTTTGTGGACCAAGCAGGTTGTGTATTAGTGTTTAGCAGACTGTACGTCAGTCCCTATACCGCTGAAGGACTGCTGCAGTATAGGGCAGCGGTCAGCAGTGGTGCACGTCAACCCTATCTATTGTGGACCGATAGCGGTCCTTACAGAACAGCAGACTGTACCGCACTCAAGCCTATGTACCGTAGCACCCTATACCAAGTTACCAGTCCTTATAAGAACTTTTGTGGAACAAGCAGGTTGTGTGTTAGTGATTAGCAGACTGTACGTCAGTCCCTATACCGCTGAAGGACTGCTGCAGTATAGGGCAGCGGTCAGCAGTGGTGCACGTCAACCCTATCTATTGTGGACCGATAGCGGTCCTTACAGAACAGCAGACTGTACCGCACTCAAGCCTATGTACCGTAGCACCCTATACCAAGTTACCAGTCCTTATAAGAACTTTTGTGGAACAAGTGAGTTGTGAATGTTTAGCAGACTGCAGCAGAAGGGCAGCAGTCAAGTATAATATCCTTTCTATATTTGGAAGAAAGAATATTATACATGTACAAGCCTATTACTGTACCACTGATACCAGTCCTGAAAAGAACCTTTGTGGAACTAATAATAACAGCAAGTCTTTAAAATTACCCTCACTGCCTGACAACACTGCTTCCTTCCTGTCCCTATACAAATTGGCAAAAAAAGAGAACGATTAGTGGTTACTGGAACAGCTCTTTTGTGGACCTTGATAGTAACAGCTAATGATGATGATGATGATGATGATGATGAAAGACTAATCTGGCTGTCCCTGTAGCATACACCGTCCTTTCCCTTTCTCTAAACTAACAAAAGACACTCAGGCTGCTGCAAGAATCAGCAGCACAGCAAACCTATCAACACCTAACACCTATACCAGTCCTGAAAAGAACTTTTGTGTACCAAATAGCTAGTGGTTTATCTCTCCCTACTCCACACAGGAACCTGTCCCTATCGTAACAGAAGAAAGAATGTAAAATGGCCACCGGATCGGGTGTATTTATAGGTTAGGGGGAATGTCCAAGTGTCCATGTGCTGTCATGTCTCAATTGGCTGTCCTGTATCACATGATAAACGTGTCACCAAAGGTTAAAGTTCTTGTATACATTAAACACGTAAGTCCGCCGCGGCGAACGACGGAAAAAGGCGTTCGAACGTGCGGACCGCGAATGTCGGAAATTCGCCGCGAAACGACCGCCGGGCGAAACGTTCGTCCATCACTATTGATGGGCACTGTCTATATTGGTGACCGTGAAGCTGCATTGATGGGCACTGTCTATATTGGTGACCGTGAAGCTGCATTGATGGGCCCTGTCTATATTGGTGACCGTGAAGCTGCATTGATGGGCCCTGTCTATATTGGTGACCGTGAAGCTGCATTGATGGGCACTGTTTATATTGGTGACCGTGAAGCTGCACTGATGGGCACTGTCTATATTGGTGACCGTGAAGCTGCATTGATGGGCACTGTCTATATTGGTGACCGTGAAGCTGCATTGATGGGCACTGTCTATATTGGTGACCGTGAAGCTGCATTAATGGGCACTGGTCTGTGTGTTTTGAGAGCTGTGCATGCTGTTGTATGTTTTGAAGCTAGACTTGTATACCAGTGATGTATCTGGGAAGTAGGCATGTTGTTGCAGAATAATTTCCACCTATAGGCTCGGTGCTCATTGGTGCGATGTGGGAACCCTGCAAATCCACTGTGGCTTCCCGCATCGCACCTGACTCACAGATAGTTCATACTGCCCTATGTGAACCGCTGGTAGTGTCAATATAAAGTTAGTGACACGCCTAAATCCGTTTGCGTATCGCAGTGCAAACTGTCAATTCACCCATGCAATCCAATTCTGGTGCGGCCCAAAAAAGGTTCTCTACGTGTTTGGTCTCAATGCGATGCAAATTCTGCCATACAATCTGTATGGCTGAATTCACATCACACAGACATTGCATGTGATCTGCACAGCAGTGCGATGTGAATCACATGCAATGTGTGACATCACAGCAGTTTGAACCAGCCCGTACTGTACAGCATTATTGTTCAGTGTTTGTGGGAATTTTGTGGTTTCAGGGGTCTCCAAACTTTGGCCATACAGTTCAGGAACTACAATTCCCATCATGCCTAGTCAAGTCTTTGAATGTCAGAGTTTTACAATGCCTCATGGGATGCGTAGTTCTGCAACAGCTGGAGAGCCGTAGTTTGGAGATCCCTGGACTAGATGCTGATAAAATATACAGCAGATATAAAAAGTCTACAGACCCCTGTTAAAAACGTCATGTTTCTGTGATGTAAACAAATGAGACAAAGATAAATAATTTCAGAACTTTTTCTACCTTAAGGGCCGGTTCACACAGCGAGCCGCGGCGAGGCGTCTCCGACTTACCTCGCCGCGACTTGCGGGGAGCTCAGTGGCGACTTGCAGAGGACTTCTGCATAGAAGTCAATGCAAGTCGCCCTCGAAGTCGCCCCGAAGTAGTACAGGAACCTTTTTTCTGAGTCGGAGCGACTCGAGTCGCTCCTCTCAGAACGGTTCCATAGTACTGAATGGGGGCGACTTGCGGTAGCGAGGCGAGGCGAGCCGTGTCGCCTCGCCTCGCGTCGCAGTGTGAACCGGCCCTTAGGCTGGGTTCATACTGCAGCGGTGTATGAGATTGGATGTGATTCGCACTGCACTGCATTGCGAATCACATCCGATCTCTGTGCAATGCGAGTTCAGCCATACAGATAGTATGGCTGAATTCGCATCGCATCCGGCCCAAACTCACACAGGACCCTTTTTTTGGTCCGCAGCAGAATCGGATTGCATGGGTGTTCACACCATGCGATCCGATTCCTGTCTGATTTTGCAGATCGCACTGCGATATGCAAACTGATCTAAGGGTGTCATTAATGTTTCACTGACACTGCCAGCAGTTTGCATAGGGCAGTGTGAACTTCCGCCGGGAGGTATGCGATGCGGGAACCCACAGCAGATTCGCAGCATTCCCACATCGCTGCAATGTGAACCTAGCCTTAGGCCTCATGCACATGGGATGTTTAAGTGGTTGTTTTTGGCTTCAGACTTTTTTTTTTTCTACAGTCAATAAACTCCCCATCATGTTATCCTAGGTGTCCTTGCACACATAGGCTGTTATCAGCAGTTTTTTTACTGAGGCATTTTTTGGCTTTAAAAAAAAAACACAAAACTAGTGGGTTCTGAGAGAAGTTTTTTGGCTGTAAAAAAACGTCAAAAAACGCTGATAGTAGGGCTGTGGAAAAAATCTATTTAAATCTTGAATCGAGTTTAGAGGTCAAATCCATTCAAATTTTCAGCAAATCGATTTATTTTTATTTTTTTGATTTTGATTTTTTTCGACAGGACTGGCGCTGACACCGCATCGGTCCTGAGGAGCTTGGGGCAGGAGTTTTTAGGTGAGGCCGTGGCTTTGGCCTAGTCCACGAGGCCGGACACTGCGCACTAGGCCAAAGCCTTGGCCTCTCCTAAAAACTCCTGCCCGCAGCTCCTCAGGACCGGCACGGTGTCCATCATTTTTTTGGGGGGAGAAAATCGCCCAGCTCTAGCAGATAGATAGCGATAAACGCTCAAAACGTGACTCACCAGCATATTTTGACTTTTTTCATCCATTGAAAAAAGAAAAAGCTAACGTGGAAAAATGCTAAAAACGCTATTGCAAAAACATTGCAAAACTCGCTGCAAAGCTACTTTAGAACATTATTTTAACATCCAGTTCACATGAAGGCCTTATGTGACCTATAAACTGTACAACTCAGTTAAACAAACTAAATAAAATCTTTTAGAAAAAATAAAATAATATGGTTGCATAAGTGTGCACACCCTTAAACTAATACTTTGTTGAAGCCCCTTTTAACTTTATTACAGTGCTCAGTCTTTTTGGGTATGAGTCTATCAGCATGGCACATCTTGACTTGGCAATATTTACCCACTCTTCTTTGTGAAAACACTCCAAATCTGTCAGATTGCGAGGGTATCTCCCGTACACAGCCCTCTTCAGATCACCCCACAGATTTTCAATGGAATTCAGGTCTGGGCTCTGGCTGGGCCATTCCAAAACTTTGATATTTTTCTGGTGAAGCCATTCCTTTGTTAATTTGGATGTATGCTTTGGGTCATAACTGTTATTTTGTGGCCTAGTGTTTCAGGCAGATTTTGCATACTACACATACGTTTGCTCCTAAAGTGAGCAGAAGTGTCCTACATAAGATATGTGTTTTGCTTTGTTTTTTTTTTCCCCATAATATTAGCAACATATTATTTTCAGTTGGATTAGTTTTCTTGTGATTTATTGGATTTCATGTATGAGCGTGTTTGTGAGATGCGGAGTTAGTAATGTTTGCTGGATTTATGTAACTCATTGTCATATTTTGGTATTTAATACATTTTACAGTTTCATATTGATTAATATGGAGAGTAAAACAACAAAATCTAAAGAGAAGGGTGGTGCTCAGAAAGTACGAGAAAAACGGTCCAAAGAACTTGAGTTAGCAGGAAGGGATCCTAAACAAATGAAACTCACTTTTTCGGTGGTATGTGAAAAGTTCAAAAGTTAAGGCTGGTTCTTACGTTTTAGGTGGCAGAAATGTATATTCACTCTTTGATAACAAGAGGGAACATACCTAGTCTGTTTAGAGCTGCACGATTAATCGCTATAGAATCAAAATCACGATTCAACTGTCCTCACGATCTTAAAACTGCATTTCCTGATTCTATATAAGTTCAGAGAGTTCCCTACACACTTCTGACAGCTGACAAAAAAAAAAAGGAAGCCTGCCAAGTTGATAACAGAGATAAAAAAATAAAATAAAAAAAAATCAGTTAAAATCCAGTATATTTTTCTAGAAAATTATATATATATATATATATATATATATATATATATATATATATATGTAATATTTTTAATTTTTTTTTAAAAAATTTTTTTCAGAGACCCTAGGAAATAAAATGGTAGTTGTTGCATTATTTTATGTCACTCTGTATTTGCGCAGCAGTCTTTTAAGAGTAATTTAAAAAAAAAGAAAATACACTGTGGTGAATTAAAAAAAATAAACAGTAAAGTTAGCCCAATTTTTTTGTATAATGTGAAAGATGATGTTACGCAGCGATAATCGTGATCTTTATTCTAAGCAAAAAAATTGTGATTCTCATTTTGGCCAGAATCGCGCAACTCTAATGTGCATGATGAAGTTTTACATTTAAAGTGTTACTAAACCCACAACAGTAAAATCAGTCTGTATATGCAGTAATGCATGCGTGTTAGGCGGCGTACACACGCGGGGACTGTCTGCCGAAACTAAGTTCGTCAAACAGTCCGCTCAAACTTTTGAATGAACGAACACGCCCACACACGGCACTTTTTGAGCGGACAAATACGGCAAACTTTGTTCGTCGTACTAAGTCCGCGCAACTTTTGAAATGAGCGGACTCGCCCACACACGAGGCAACAGTCCGCTTATTTCGAGCGCGTGTCAAGGTAGGCGGGGCCCGCGACGGAGACGTCGCGGGCTCCGCCGCCTGGAATGGACTTAAAGGGGAACCCCAACGCCGAAAAAAATCGGCGTGGGGGTCCCCCAAAGTCCACAACAGACCCTTGTCCGAGCACGCTACCCGGCCGGCCAGGAAAGGGGGGCGAGGGAGCGCGCCCCCCTCCTGAGCCGTACCAGGCCGCGTGCCCTCAACATGGGGGGTGCCTTGGGGAAGGGGGGGCCGCGCGGCCCCCCCCACCCCAAAGCACCTTGTCCCCATGTTGATGAGGACAAGGGCCTCTTCCCGACAACCCTGGCCGTTGGTTGTCGGGGTCTGCGGGCGGGGGGCTTATCGGAATCCGGGAGCCCCCTTTAATAAGGGGGCCCCCGGATACCGGCCCCCCACCCTATGTGAATGAGTATGGGGTACAATGTACCCCTACCCATTCACCTGTAAAATAAAAGTACCCAAAAAAAAACACAACACACGAGATAAAATATTTTATTGCACAGCTCCGGGGGTCTTCTGTCTTCGGGGGTCTTCTCGCCGGACTCCTCCGCTATCTTCTTGTAGCTCTTTTGCTAGCGGAGGAGTCCGGCTTTCTTCCTCCCCGCCGCCGGCCTCTTCTCCCGACTTCGGGGGTCTTGTCCCCCTCTTCGGTTCTTCTGCCGGGCCACCGCGCCTTCTTATAGCTCTTTTGCAGGCGGTGGCCCGGTCTTCTGTCGCCGCTGTCGCTGCCGCCTTCCGTTCTTCTTCTTCTTCTTGTTCTTCTTGTTCTTCTCCAGGAGATGTTGACACGTCGCTCTCTCCGGCCGGAATGCCAGAGCCGCGCTGAGCGGCCACTTATATAGTGACAATGGGGCGGTGTCACATGGTATATGTCACATGGGTTGGTCACATGGTGACCCCGCCCCCTTACGATGTCATAGTCCCCATGTGACATCAACCCATGTGACCAACCCATGTGACATATACCATGTGACACCGCCCCATTGTCACTATATAAGTGGCCGCACAGCGCGGCTCTGGCATTCCGGCCGGAGAGAGCGACGTGTCAACATCTCCTGGAGAAGAACAAGAAGAACAAGAAGAAGAAGAAGAATGGAAGGCGGCGGCGACAGCGGCGACAGCGGCGGCAGAAGAACCGAAGAGGGGGACAAGACCCCCGAAGTCGGGAGAAGAGGCCGGCGGCGGGGAGGAAGAAAGCCGGACTCCTCCGCTAGCAAAAGAGCTACAAGAAGATAGCGGAGGAGTCCGGCGAGAAGACCCCCGAAGACGGAAGACCCCCGGAGCTGTGCAATAAAATATTTTATCTCGTGTGTTGTGTTTTTTTTTTTTGGGTACTTTTATTTTACAGGTGAATGGGTAGGGGTACATTGTACCCCATACTCATTCACATAGGGTGGGGGGCCGGTATCCGGGGGCCCCCTTATTAAAGGGGGCTCCCGGATTCCGATAAGCCCCCCGCCCGCAGACCCCGACAACCAACGGCCAGGGTTGTCGGGAAGAGGCCCTTGTCCTCATCAACATGGGGACAAGGTGCTTTGGGGTGGGGGGGCCGCGCGGCCCCCCCTTCCCCAAGGCACCCCCCATGTTGAGGGCACGCGGCCTGGTACGGCTCAGGAGGGGGGGCGCGCTCGCTCGCCCCTCTTTCCTGGCCGGCCGGGTAGCGTGCTCGGACAAGGGTCTGTTGTGGACTTTGGGGGGACCCCCACGCCGATTTTTTTTCGGCGTTGGGGTTCCCCTTTAAGTCCATTCCAGGCGGCGGAGCCCGCGACGTCTCCGTCGCGGGCCCCGCCTACCGTGACACGCGCTCGAAATGAGCAGACTTCCCTCCGAGCGGGAACAGTTTGCTCATTTCGAAAGTGGCCTACACACGGGCGGACTGTTCGCTCAAACCAAGTTTCAGCGGACAGTTTTTTGGAATTTCCGAAAAACTTTGTTCGTCAAACTGTCCGCTGAAACTGTCCGCTGAAGCCCCACACACGAGCGGACTGTCCGCTGAAACACTGTTCAGCGGACAAAGTTGAGCCAACAGTCCGCCCGTGTGTACGCGGCCTTACACTCTATGTGAACCTAAGGGTTTAAACCTGCGCATTGTGGAAAAAGGCTGTTTGATCCTGTCTTTTCTGATCCTCCCCGTCTCCAATCCCTCTCCTGATAGAACAGAGCATTGGGGGCACTCTGTACATGCTCAGTTTGGTGTGCATTGCTGGAGAGCTTTTTTTTCCTTGGGAGGGTGTATGTGAATGGCACTGGGCCAATCAGCACTGTCCAGACAGAGGATCGATGAAGAATGAAAACTCCTCATAAGCTTTTACCAGACACTGATAGAAGTCACAAGATTGCTATATACTGCTGATAAGAAAAGGTATTTAGCAGTTTATATTTACTATAATAATTGCATTTCCATGTTCTATGCACTGTGGGAGTACAAATATAGTGAATGCAAGTTCTTGGTTTAGTAACACTTTAAAATTCAAGATGGATGATCAAGGAGTGTGCATACTTGACTTTCCTTGATGATCACAGTTTTTTAATTTAATATACATTTGTAATTATTTAAAATCTCATAAAATCTTACATATAAGGTAAGTATCAATTATATCATTTTCTTCCATGTTTTTTTTTTTTTTTTTGCCATGCATTGAGTTTCTTTGTTACATGTAGAACTTTTTTGGAAGTTGACAAAAAAATTCATTTTAGACTGGTGGTATACATGAAAGATCTGCTGTTGATGAGGTTTCTGCCGGACCAAGTAGTTTTTCAAGCATGCCAGTTGTATCTGGCGAAGAGGATGTGAGCGCACAAGCAGAAATACAGGTGGATGAGGAGGAGCTGGTGTCAGAGTGCAGAGAGCAATCACATATGAATGATCCAGATGCTTTTGAAGACCTTCCTGAATTAGAATGTATCGCACCAGAAGAAGACATATCAGAAACTGTGATAAGTGATCCATCAGAAATACCTTTTAGTCTTCCTCCTGCATGTTCCATAGGAGAAAAAATAAATTTTGTTGAAAAACACCCTTTTCAGCCAACCAGGACTGAATGCGAAGATCTTCCTTTTCAAGAAGTGGACTTTTATTACCGCAAAAAGCCTAATGGGGATCGTATTAAGCGTTCATGGCTAAGCTGTAAAATGAAGAGTCGAAAGTTGGAAGCATTTTTTTGCAGTATATGCATTGCCTTTTCTGATTCCTCTTCCTCATTCACTAACGGTTGTACTAATTTTCGGCATTGCTATCAGGCAGCAAATAAGCATGAAGCTTCTAAAAGCCATTGTGATGCTGTTAGTGCTTATTTCACCATGAAAAAGAATAGAAGCATTGACACATTATTAAATCAGGCTCATGCCTGCAAAAGAAAAATGGAGATACTTCAAAATATTGAGGTATTAAACAGAATATTTGATATAGTAAAATTGCTTGGAAAACAGGGTTTGCCATTTGTGCCCATGGCACTAATGAATCACTGTACAATTTATATAACAGTGAAATAAACCATGGGAACTTTCTAGAAATTGTCCTACTTCTATCGCAGTATGATGTTCCCCTAAAAAATCACCTCGATAAATGCTTTCAGGAAAGTGAAAAAAGAAAACAGCGATTGAAAGACAGAAAAACATCAGGAAAACAGACATCTGGACGTGGATCTCTTATAACATTTTTGTCCAGTAAGACAGTAAAAAAAGTATTTTCAGCAATAGTTCGATGCATGAAAACCTTAATTGTGTCTGAAATAGGAGAGAAACGTTTCAGTATACAGGTTGACTCCACACAGGATGTTGGAATCGTAGATCAAGCAACAGTGGTTGTGAGATATGTAAAAGGTGAAGAAATTAAAGAACGGCTTGTGGCGATTCTCCCTGTTAAAGATGCTACTGGGAAAGGATTTTATGAACTTCTGATGTCCTGTTTTGATGTGCTTGGTTTAAATTTCCAAAAAATTGCTGGCGAATCATTTGATGGTGCAGCAAATATGAGGAGTGAGTATGTGGGACTACGTGCACAGATCACAAAGGTAGTGCCAGATGCAGTCTATATTTGGTGCTATTGTCATATCCTCAACCTGTGTGTCTCAGATTGCTGTCAAGTATTGGAAGCCAAAAATTTTTTTGGTCTCCTAAATCGCTTGGCAACCTTTATTGGAGACTCCTACAAGAGAATGAATATCTGGAAAGATCAACTGGATAAAAGACATGGACAGGAAAAACGTTTAAAGTTACAAAAACTTGGAGAGACAAGATGGTGGGCAAAAGAAAAAGCCCTTAACTGGATTTTTGGTGAGAAACATTCTCTTTTTCTAGACACCATTGAAGTTTTATATGTAATTTCCCAGAGCAACTTGTTTGATTCAAAAACCACTTCTGAGGCCTCATCCCTTTTTGACAATCGTTGTCAGTTTAGGACTATCTTAACAGCAAACATATTTTTGCAGGTTTTTGATGTTATAGGTCTAGTGTCAAAATATCTACAAACCAGTGGCCTTGATTTCATGGTAGCATGGCAAATGATCGACAGTGCAGTTGAGCAACTGAAAAAAATAGATTTCAGCCATCTTAAACAAAAGGCTGAACACTTTGCAAAAAAAACGAATGAATTGATGGATGAAAGTGACATTCTCAGCTCCTTGGAAGTTGAGACTATGCTTCCAGTTCGAAGAGTGTCACGAAAAAAACGCTTGGCTGGAGAATCTTCATATGATGAACGACCTGAGGATGAAATACAATACTTTCGAGCTAGTGTGTTTAGACCGATTCTGGACCAAATCATACAAAGCCTAACTGAGCGGTTTTCAGAAAATAAGCAATTGATCATGGATTCTCAATGCTTGGATCCTCGCACTTTTCAGAAAATTAGGACAGATCCCAAAATTCTAGATGGAGGGGCACTAGAGAGAATTTCTAAGTTAGCCAGAGTAAATGAATGTTCTCTCAAAACTGAATTAATAAGTTTTGCCAACCTATTTCCTAGTCTTACAGGATGTCTTTCTGAAGATGAGACACAGAATGTGGAAATAATTCTTGATGATGAGGAGGATCATGATGATGGTGATGACAGGATTTCCCCTACAGACAAACTAGTTGGGGTACAAAAGGAATCAAAGTGTGGTTCTTGCAAGTAGTGCTTTTTTTGCTGTCATAGGTTGTTGCTAAAATACAACCTTTATTCTGCAGCTTATGAAAATATTTCAATCACCTATGAGTACCTGTTGACCCTTTCTTTTACACAAGTATCATGTGAGCGAGCATTCAGCAAGTTGAAAATCATCAAGAACCGACTTCGAGCCACAATGGGACAAGAACTGCTTGATGCCCTAATGCTCATGTCAGTGGAGAGAGATCTTCTAGAATTGGTCCAGTTTCCTGATGTATTGGAAATTATTCGTCAGAGTTCTTCCTTAATGAGGTCTTTGCTAACTGTTTGAACAAGTATTTAGTTTAAACGTTTTATATAGATATTTCTTTGGCTTCTATGATTTTTTGAAAAAGTTAAGTGGGAAGGTTTATCCATAAGGATTGGCTTCGCCTGCAGCGCAGATGCCCTGTTTAAGGAACACCCTGTTCGTGTGGGGATTCTCTGCCTGTTTCTTACCCCTGGCACTGTTTGTGGGGTTCTCGGTTGGATGTCAGTCTAGCGATGGGCCTGGGTGGCTCCTCTACTCTCCTACACTGCTGGAATATGCTGCACAGTCCCCTGGCACACGCTCTAGTGTGTTTTCTTGTTCTTATTTCTTTTAGGCTGCCAGAGCAGTTGCACAAAAGGTTTATTACATGCCAAATACCATCTTTATCTTTTGCTGAATATGATCCTCCTGAATGTACGGCTACTCATGTGACTTTGCACATTGGTTGAACAGTCTGGAACAACTTGGTGACAAGCCAAATGGTAATCAGCACAGAGCACTCCACCATGTTGCCATGCAGTTTTGGTTCTAGGACAGAACTATTCAATGGCTTATTTCCATCTGAAGTGGATTTCTCTGCCATACTCGCAACACAGAGTTAAAGAGGCTATTTTTCCTATGGATGGTCTTTATATATGTGTCACGTACCTAGTAGTTGAGCCTGGAATGCAGGGAGCGGCCCCTCGTATCCCCTGGCTAATGAACCCCTGGAGATGGAGACAGGTATTCAAAAGTTCAGGGGGCACAAGTGCCTGGCAGGTAGAACTGGTCCGGATAAGCAGCTGGGCACCGACAGCAAGTTGGTAGGGCTGATGGTACTTGACTGTAGCAGGCACAAGTGCGGAGACTGGCTGGTAGGTGGGCGTCAGGAAATACTGGAACCCCAACAGGTAAACAGGAACAGCGGAGTCGGGTACAGGCCGGGTCAGCAGGAATCGATCAGCAAGGTACAAGAGGATGAGGCAGAGACGTGGTCGGACAAGCAGAGGTCGTAGGCAGGCAGCAACGGATCAGGGTCAAAGAACAAGCCGGGTGTCAAGGATCAAGGTAACAGGTACTGGTACAGAAAGCAAGGTCACGGACACGCTGTAGACTGGACAGCACAGATGGAAGGGAGCCAGTGACTTAAGAAGACCTTAGGGCGCCAAACGGACGTACGACGGGTCAGCGCGCCCCCGCGAGTAGACGTGCTCCCGTTCGTGACCCACGAGCGTGTGCGCGCTCGTTCGTGTTGACGCGAGTGCGTTCGTTAGCTTTAGCGCGCGTCAAAGGGAAACGACGGGCTCTCCACGACAGGTTTCTACGGGTAAGTCTCCTGTGTATGGCCGAAACGTCCGAGTGATCGTGACATTGCCCCCCCCCAAGGGGCAACCCCCCGGATGCCCAACTGAGCCAACTTGTTCGGGTGGGAATTCTTGAAAGCACGGATGAGTCTCTTGGCATGAATGTTAGCCTCTGGCTCCCAGGAGTTCTCTTCGGGTCCGTACCCTTTCCACTTGACTAAGAATTGGACCTGGTTCTTTCTCTTCCTACAGTCCAGAATGGCCTCGATTTCAAACTCAATCTCCCCATTGACCAACACAGGTTCCGGGGGAGAGGAGGTCCTGTCAGTGAAGGGGTCCGCGACTGCAGGTTTGAGAAGCGATACGTGGAATACTGGATGAATTCGGAAGGATTCAGGAAGTTCTAGTTCAAATGCCACGACATTTAATTTCCTCTTGATCGGGAAGGGACCCAGGAATTTTGGGCCCAACTTCTTGGAGGGGCAGGACAGTCTAAGATTTAAGGTGGACAACCAGACCCGATCCCCGACTTTAAGATCCAGCTCCCCTCTTCTCCTTCTGTCGAAGACTTCCTTGTTATGCTCTTGTGACCTGGCCAGGGTTTCTCGTAAGAGCTTGTTATTCTCTTCAAAGAAGTTAAGTCTCTTCTGAACCGCTGGTACTGAACACTCGGGAAGGTTGCCAGACAAAAACAACGGATGGAACCCGAAGTTCGCATAGAAGGGGGATTGCTTGGTGGCTGAATGGATTGTGTTATTGTAGGCGAACTCGGCCATTGGCAACAGGGAGACCCAGTCGTCTTGCGAGAAGGACGAAAAACAGCGAAGGTACTGCTCCAAGGTCTGATTCGTCCTCTCGGTCTGACCGTTGGTCTGCGGGTGGTAGGCTGAGGACATGCAAAGGTCGATCTTCAGAGTTCTACAGAGCGCCCTCCAAAATCTTGAGGTGAACTGCACCCCCCTATCAGACGTGATGTTGGCGGGGATGCCGTGAAGTCTCACTATTTCTTTCACAAAGGCGTTAGCTGTCTCTGCGGCTGAGGGGGTGCCCTTCATGGGCAAGAAGTGAGCCATCTTAGTGAGTCTATCGACTACGACAAAGATCGTTGTATGGTTCTCCGAAGGGGGAAGTTCGACGATAAAATCCATGGAGATCATCCTCCATGGTCTATCTGGAACAGGTAGCGGTCTTAGTAGGCCCCAGGCTCTTGACTTGTCGCCCTTGTTCCGAATACAGATGGCGCAAGCCTGTACGTACTTCTTGCAGTCATCCTTCATCCGTGGCCACCAGAAGGTACGCCTGAGTAATTCCAGGGTCTTGAATACCCCAAAGTGGCCAGCCAGAGGGTTGTCATGACAGGAGGCCAGAACCAGGGTCCGAACCGTCTGGGGGACGAAGATCCTGTTCCCATGCCACATAAGACCATCATTGGAGGACAACGAGGCACCGGGTGGAGGTGAAGCGCCTACGGAGGCTTGCTTGACTTGAGACACTACATCTCCTTGGAGCAGAAGAAAGTTTCCAGCAGAGAGGATGGTGTCGATAGGTGGCGAGTTTTCCGGCTGACTAAACATGCGGGATAAAGCGTCTGGCTTCGTATTCTTGGATCCGGGACGATAAGTAATGTGGAATACAAATCTTGAGAAAAAGAGTGCCCACCTGGCCTGACGAGGCTTCAATCTCTTAGCTGACTTTAAATATTCCAGGTTTTTGTGGTCTGTATAGACCAGGATTGGATGGATAGCCCCCTCCAGCAGGTAGCGCCACTCCTCGAGTGCAGACTTGATTGCTAATAGCTCGCGATCACCGACGTCGTAATTTCTTTCGGCCTCTGATAACTTGCGAGAGAAAAAAGCGACCGGGTGGAGTAAGGACTTGGGTCCCTGCCTCTGGGAAAGTATGGCTCCGACTGCTACTTCCGAAGCGTCAACTTCAAGGGTATACGGTAGAGTGGGATCGGGGTGTTTCAGGATTGAGGCTGAGACAAACAAATCCTTCAGGGTTTTGAAGGCCTCTTGTGCTTCAGGGGTCCAACGGAACCTCTGGCCCTGCTTGGTCAGCCCGGTAATGGGGGCGATAATAGAGGAGAATCCCTTTATGAACTTACGATAAAAGTTAGCGAAGCCCACAAATCGCTGAACTCCCTTCCTATCGGAGGGGGCAGGCCAGTCCTGGATTGCAGAGATCTTCTGGGGATCCATCTCTACGCCTCTAACCGAGATAACCAGGCCGAGGAACTGGATACTCTCCTTTTCGAAAACACATTTCTCGGGCTTGGTGTACAAGCCGTGAAGGCGGAGGCGGGTCAGAACCTTCTTAACGTGCTCTCTGTGGGTGGCTAGAGTGGAGGAAAAAATTAGGATGTCATCCAAGTAAATAATCACAAACAAATTAAGATAATCTCTAAAAATGTCATTAACAAAATGCTGGAACGTGGCTGGGGCATTACACAACCCGAATGGCATCACTAAGTATTCGTAGTGTCCGAAGCGGGTACGAAAGGCTGTTTTCTGATACGGACGAGGTTGTAGGCACCCCGAAGATCCAGCTTTGTGAACAACTTAGCGGAACCCAGTCTCTGGAAAAGTTCAGGTGCTAAAGGCAGGGGGTAGCGATTTTTAATGGTGTTCTTGTTTAAGGCCCGATAATCCACACATGGGCGCAGGGAGTGGTCCTTCTTTTCCACTAAGAAAATCCCAGCGCCGGCTGGGGAGGTAGAGGGTCGGATAAATCCTTTTTCAAGGTTGTCGTCCAAATAGGACTTCAGGGTACTTAGTTCGGATTCGGATAGGGGGAAGATCCTTCCGAAGGGGATTTCTGCCCCCGGGAGCAGTTCAATAGGGAAATCATATGGCCTATGAGGAGGGAGAGTCTCCGCCCCCTTCTTACTGAAGACGTCCAGAAAAGCATGGTATTCCTCAGGTACAGCTTGTCAGGTCTCATCATCCGAATCCAGACAGAGAAGGACCGAGGAGTCCCCGTTGGAGTTCGGGCAACAATGCTGGTGGCAGTAGTCCGAGGGAAATTCAATTACTCCGGTGGCCCAATCAATGCGTGGGTTGTGTGCCTTCAACCAAGGCATGCCCAGAATGATGGGGAACAGAGGTGACTGGATGACATCTAGGCAAAGGAGTTCTTGGTGAGTCCCGGCGATGACAGCGGGTAGAGGACTGGTCTCCTGGGTTACTGGTCCTGAACCCAAAGTAGATCCGTCAGCCAGGTATACCGAGAGCCCCTTCTCTCTCGGTCTAAGGGGAATCCTGTTCTTTCGGGCGAAGGACGAATCTACAAAGCCACTGCATGCCCCGGAGTCAATAACTGCGTGGGTTGAGACAGTCCTTCCTGGGAGCTGTAAGAGAACAGGAACAGCTAGATGAGAGATGTTATCAAACAACACAGGTGCGGGAACAGGTGGAACAAGGAGGCACTTACGCATCTTAGCGGGGCAAGAGCGAACAAAGTGCCCAGGTTCTCCGCAGTACAGACAGAGGTTGTTGACCCGGCGACGCTGACGTTCTTCTGGAGTCAGAGATGGGTGGAGAAGCCCCAGCTGCATGGGCTCCGGGGTGTCCAATGTGGATGCGACTGGAGCAGGAGGAGTTGGGTGACTAGGCACCCGTGGTAACATCCAGATCGGACGAGAAGTTGTGGAGGATCGTTCTTGGCGGGGCTCCCTCAAACGCCTGTCAATCTGGACAGAGGTGTCGATCAAGGCTTCCAGCGTCTCAGGGACACCCACACGTGCCAACTCATCCTTCAGAGCCTCGGAGAGGCCCATGCGGAACTGATACCGCAGGGCCGCGTTGTTCCAGTCTGTGTCTGCACTCCACCGTCGGAACTCTGAGACGTAGTCTTCCACAGGTCTGCGACCTTGTTGCAGGGCATGTAGGGCTGCTTCTGCGGTTGCGGCGAGTTGTGGGGCTTGTAGAGCCTGGACATTGCCTGGAAGAAGGTGTCCATGGTGTCTAATGTTGGGTCCTTCCGTTCCAACAGACGGTGTGCCCAGGACTGGGGTTCATTGGTTAGCAGAGATATGACGAATCCCACTTTCGTCGCCTCAAGGGAGAAGGTCCTGGGTTGTAGGGCGAAATAGAGTTCGCAGGAGTTGCGGAAAGCCCTGAACTTGTTCCGGTCTCCCGCGAATCGTTCCGGAGTTGGGACCCTGGGTTCGGGTGGCAACATCACGACTGACGGCGGGGCATGGGCCCCAGGAGCGACTGGTGCAGAGGCGGATAGCGCCTGGACCTGTTCCTCCAGTCTTCCATAGCCTTCCTGTAGGCTCTTAACTGCCTGGGTAAGACCGGCCAGGTGGTGGCAGAGCTCGTCCATGGGGGAGGCTCCCTGCGCAGGCTCGGACATGGCTGTCCAGTACTGTCACATACCTAGTAGTTGAGCCTGGAATGCAGGGAGCGGCCCCTCGTATCCCCTGGCTAATGAACCCCTGGAGATGGAGACAGGTATTCAAAAGTTCAGGGGGCACAAGTGCCTGGCAGGTAGAACTGGTCCGGATAAGCAGCTGGGCACCGACAGCAAGTTGGTAGGGCTGATGGTACTTGACTGTAGCAGGCAGGCACAAGTGCGGAGACTGGCTGGTAGGTGGGCGTCAGGAAATACTGGAACCCCAACAGGTAAACAGGAACAGCGGAGTCGGGTACAGGCCGGGTCAGCAGGAATCGATCAGCAAGGTACAAGAGGATGAGGCAGAGACGTGGTCGGACAAGCAGAGGTCGTAGGCAGGCAGCAACGGATCAGGGTCAAAGAACAAGCCGGGTGTCAAGGATCAAGGTAACAGGTACTGGTACAGAAAGCAAGGTCACGGACACGCTGTAGACTGGACAGCACGGATGGAAGGGAGCCAGTGACTTAAGAAGACCTTAGGGCGCCAAACGGACGTACGACGGGTCAGCGCGCCCCCGCGAGTAGACGTGCTCCCGTTCGTGACCCACGAGCGTGTGCGCGCTCGTTCGTGTTGACGCGAGTGCGTTCGTTAGCTTTAGCGCGCGTCAAAGGGAAACGACGGGCTCTCCACGACAGGTTTCTACGGGTAAGTCTCCTGTGTATGGCCGAAACGTCCGAGTGATCGTGACAATATGCCATTGCACTATGACGACAATGCCCTATTGACGGACTTGTTTTCCTTACAGTTTCAAGTTTTTAGTTTTGTGACATTTTAAACCCGAGTGTTCTCGGTTAACTTGCACAACGCATTGTCGGTCTAGTTTATGCAATATTACTTGCTCCTGTACTTTGTTTACTTTTGCATTAAAAAGTATTTAAAATTGAATTACCACATTGTATCATATTTTTCTTGCTTCATAATATCAATCATCCATATAAAACCAGGTGGGCATGGATGGTGAGCTGATTCGGTGGTTCAATGGGCCACTTGACTGGACTTGCCCCCCAGGCCTAAGGCTGCCAGCCCTCCCCTGCAGGTAATGCAGGTAATGAGATACACACCAATAAAAATAACAAATGTGTTTTATGCTGTATGAGAAAAAAAATGAACTTTAGCTTTAAAAGGATAAGTATAGCCAAAGCTTGTTTGGCTGTACGTCTCTGGAACACGGGAGTGCAGTTCGTTCTGCACTCCTCTAACCTGATATCAGCAGACAGCGGTCTGAAGCCTGCTATCGGCTGACGTCACAGAGCCGGTCTGGCACCAGGACTGGCACCTGGCTCAGCCTCTCAGTAAAACCACTGGGAACCTGAGCCAATCACTCCTGCCCCCTCTACAGCATGGTGGGGGGGGGGGCAGAGAAGAGGGCGGTGACTGACAGTCACCAGCTCTCTGCTTATGGAGCACTGAGAATTGAGTGATCTGTGGTGTTTGATCGCTCAGTTCTCAGTTTTAGAGGCAGCGGGAGACAGATACAGCATCGGATGCTGTAATGCTGCATCTACCCAGGTCAGTATGATTTCTAAAAAACAAACAAACAACCAAATGTCTCTTTTAAAGTGACGCTGTTAGGGGGACAACAAAATGACAAAAGAACTAACTAGTGCCAGTGAAAATTAGCTTTGCCCATACCTGTTCATTAGCCTGTTTGTTAAAACTTAGCTCAGTAGCAATTCTCCTAACACCAATCCAATTTTGCTCCACAGACTAGCCAAATAGCGGGATCTCCTGATGGCTCATGTTCTTCCTCCTTAAGACCCCCGTTCACTGCAGGACAGAATAGTGATGTAGGGGTCAGCAGGAGGAACAACAGCTGCTCTGTACAGGTGTGGAATTAGATCATTGCTGGAACCTCTGCTATAACATGAAATTATAATTAACTGTCCAGAGAACAGTTATGTATAAACCTGTTTATTTCAAAAGTTATTTCTTTTGTAATGCTGTTAACCCCCTAACAGAGCTATTCCCAACTAGGGTTCCTTCAGAGGTTGCTAGGGGTTCCTTGAGCTGCAATTGACTGACCTCCCATTTGATGTGCCTGCATAGTTTCGGGGCCAATGTCACTTGGTAGAGCCAGCTGCATGACATTAATGATTCATTTTAGCTGTCTGTAAGGGCGATTTTCTGATCAACACTGGCTGCAAATGTAAAGGCATTTTTCCCACTCCAATGAATTGGCTTAAGCAGGAGTTCCCTGAGAGCTGGAAAAAACGTTATGGGTTCCTCTGGCATAAAAGGATGAGAAAGGCTGCCCTAATGTGTTAAAGCTTACATAGGAATATATTGATTGGGTTTAGATCAACTTTGATTTCTCAAAATACACATTACTAAAGTTAGATGCTTTGGAATTTTCTTTTAGAATTTAACCAGTTAATAGATTTAACCAGAATATTCTAGTTGTTTATAAACTAGATAAAGACATACACGTGTATAAGAATCCAAACAGTGGGACTCTGAAATGCATCGTCCAGAAATAGCCTTGCCGTTTTTGAATATGGATGAAAGTGTCAATTTACACTTACACAGCAGCAAATGTCATTCTGAATTTTACTATCTGTTCCAACAAGCAGCTGCTCTACACTCACGGAGCATTCATAGCCAATACCCCAAGCTTACGCTTTCCTGTTCATGGTGTAAAGTGACAAGTGCTAAAGCTGTTAAATACAGCAGCCTAGTCATCCATGGATTATGGTTTATCTTTTCTATAGTCACAAAGATGGAGCACCTGGGAGCACACCTTGCATTTAAGTCACGTTGGCACAAGACAGATGAAGAACTCTGCAGGCACAGCATGTCCTTTGTTCTTCACAAGGCCATAAGAAATGATTTCTTTGCGAGCTATCTCTATTTGTTAGAAAAATATCCACTGGGTAAGTGCAACTTTGTGTGATTTTAGCTGGGAATGTTGTAAAGCGTTTTGGATGCATTGTATACATTTAATCAAAAGAATGATGTAATATTTCAACAAGCATTGTATATCAATAATTATGACATATGCTCACATAAAATATACAACGAAACATGTTATTAAACATGCTCAAATTAAGATTTACAGCGCAAAAGAAACCGGACATAATTAGGTTATAATGGTCAAATATGGGCACAGTTGTGAAAATGATTGCCAATTAATTGCTATAGGTATTGTGCATACTGGTCTTTACACACATAAGGTGTATCTGTTTAGTGATACACTATGGGTTAAGATTTAATATAGAAATCTCCTATCTTTGATCATTTTGAGCTAACAAAATCAATCTGAAATGCTTGTAGAAATTATAAATTTACTAAATATTATGGACCAGTGTCCAAGGCAGCCCATGCATTGATCTTTTTTTTTTCATTCAACCAGTGGGTTGAATGAAAAAATGATTTAATTCCTCCATCCACACATTGGGGGTGAATGAGGGAATCACTCTCGCTGTGGCACTGTATTGTAACAGCAAGAGGCCTTCCCCCACCATCAGAACACAATGATTGGTGCTGCTGGCTATAGCTGGTGGCACTGATCGTTTGAGAAAAACCCAACAGGTAGATCGACTTATGTACAACCAGCCCGCCCTTACATGGATCGAAATTAGACTGGTTCCTGCTAAACTGGCTGAATTTCAATCCATGTTTGGCCTGTTTAAGAGATTAGTAGTTGGCTAATCTATTCTTTATCTAATGTGGTCTAACACTTCATATATGCCAAATTATGACTTACTAAACTGGAGACGCAATCATAACCAGGCCTCAGTTATTATATTTGTTCTAGATATACCTAATTGTTGTAGGCATGTACCTCATAAGTGGCATCAATGTATGCAATAAATGATCCATATAGCAAATTGTTAAAGTATATAAAAATCCTTACTTTGTAAAGCAACCCATTCAGTTTAAAATAGAAATGAAAAGAAAAACATTGTGTATACAGTGGGAAAAATAGCTATTTGATTCCCTGCAGATTTTGTAAGTTTGTCCACTTACAAAGAAATGAGGGGTCTATAATTTTTACCATAAGTGTATTTTAAATGATAGAGACAGCATATCAACCAAAAATCCATTTAAAAAAAACATATGATACAAATGTTATACATTGAGTTGCAGTTCAGTGAGTAAAATAAGTATTTGGTCCCCAAGCAAAGCATGACTTAGTACTTGCTGGAGAAATCCTTGTTGGCAAGCACAGTGACCAGGTTTGCACACATCTCAGGAGGGATTTTGGTACACTCTTTTTTACAGATCTTCTCTAAATCCTTAAGGTTTCTTGGCTGTTTGGCAACTCGAAGTTTCAGCTCCTTCCATAAATTTTCTAAAGGATTAAGGTCTGAAGACTGGCTAGGCCACTCCATGACCTTAATGTGCTTCTTTTTTAGCCAGTCCTTTGTTGCCTTGGTGGTATGTTTTGGGTCATTGTCATGCTGAAAGACCCATTCACGACCCATCTTCAGCGTTCTGGCTGAGGGAAGAAAGTTCTCATTCAAGACTTTACAATACATGGGCCCATCCATTGGCCCATTGCACATTCCGACAACCAAATCCATCGGATTTTTTCCGAAACTGTTGAATACACACAGTCAGACGAAGTTGTCAGAAAATCTGATCGTACTTAACGTGATGGCGTTATTTCGTTAGGACGGGACTACGTTCAGGCTAGTAGCCAATAGCTTTGGTCTAGGAATTTGATCTGAGCATGCGTGGCACTTTGTCCCATCAGAATTCTCTACACATGAAAAGTCTGATCGGATCATGTTGTCAGAAAACTTTATAGCCCAGCTGGAAAACTTGGTCCGTCGGATACTTCGACGAAAACAGTCCGATGGAGCCCACACACTGTCAGATTATCTGACAACACAGTCCTATTGGACATTGTCCATCGGAATGTCCGACCGTGTGTACAAGGACTAAGGCTCCCTCGCTCGAAAAAAAAAAAAAGCAGTGGGACTATTGTGGAGGACTGGAGGGTGGATGTTATCTATGTAGCTGGTACCTGCATTGCCAATGTTTTTCCACAATCCAGTATCCATTATTTGTCCAGATACTATCAACATGCCATAATACTGACTACAGGTAATTTGACTGCAGACTATATACTGTCTACAGTGGCTCTTACAAAGCCACATCACCGGAGAAGGGGGAGAGAACAGGTGCCTAGTGGTAGACTATATGGCCTTGGGTGCCGCCCCCCATTCATGCGTCCGGCCTCCTAATCTACATGCATGGATTCCAAAGGGGTTTTTTTTTTTTTTTGAAGCATGCGATTAGAGCCAGAGGCTCTAACAGGCTTCAAAAAAAGGGTGGGCTTGAACACTGCGCTCCGCTCAGGATCACAATCAGGAAGCGGGATGCCTAGGAGGAGGGAGGAGATGCATGGCGGAAGCCACCATGACATAGAGGAGGAGATGCCTGCCCAGAACCTAGATGGGGTAAGTGTGGGGCAAGATGACTGACCGCGAGGCCCTTTGGCGCTGGAATGCCACCCACCAGCCGCCACTGCTATATGGGGGCTACTAGAGTACTAGAGGAAGAATGTCTCTTTAGGCTATTATAGATTTTAATTAATAGCTAGAGCTAAATCTAGCTGTGGGTAGGGGTACCCCTGTACTGGCTGGCATCACATACAAATGGCACAGGTTGCACATGACCAAGGCTGGCTATGGCTGAACTATCATGAAAACTTTTGTACTCTGATTACTTCACAAGTTTAATACACATAAAGATTGTATCCACCACTTTAATTTCTTTTTATTTAACATTACTCTTTTACAGTTTTCTCCACATTTCATGCAGACCAAACTGCGACAGGGATCGGGACAAACTATACTAAGTGACATGGGTTGGGATAAATTGTAACCTTGCCAGGAAAGTTTAATGCAGGACTAGACAGACAGCAATGCTTATTATAGATTTGCAGGCCATATACTATACCAAATCAAATTCTAATTGCGCTACCAAAATAAAAAAGAAAGAAAATAGCAGCCAGCATCAACAATGATACAATTGCGTAAAAAATGTGGAAACAAAAAAATGCAGCGCTAAAATAGTCAATCACCAAACAGTGAATATATGAGTGAAAAACAACAAATCAGTGGCTTAGTTAGCACTAAGCCCAAAAATATGATAATATGAACGCTGTTAGTAAACTCATAAAAAGTTTCCTTTTACATAAAAAACTGGTGATAAGTGAAAACAAAAAAAGCAAAAAAACACACACAAAAAACCAAAACACCATAAAAATAAAATAGATGGATGACTTGAAGTCAGGCACAGAACAAAGGAGGAACAATAGTCCCTTTAACCATATAAAGTCCTTTCACAGTGGAGAGTGGCCGGAACTAGTAATGATACAGAACGTCCCAATATCTCCACAAATGAAATAATGAGGGCAATCCAATCACCAACTCTTGGGGTGTCTTCTTACAAATAACACAGCTCACTATGCATACACAGAAAAGGTAATGGGTACGCTTACCTGAAGGTGTGAACCCACACACCTTAGTGGTGAGTCATTCAGGCATCAAATAATGGTTATCTGTAGTCCTCCCATAGGGATGGCGTGGATTCCAGCTGTGCCAAACGATCCTCCGTGATCTCTCCAATCAGGATGTCGAATATGGAATGCCACGAAATTGGACTCCCCAAAAGTACGACATAAATTCACACCCCAAATAGGTGCATAAAAATAAAAGAGAGGAAAAAAATGGAAAAAAAACAGAAGGCCTCCTCATAGAGCAGATTAATCCAATAAAAATGGTAATTTACTAAGATAAAAAAAATCTATAAAAATTGGATACATGCATGTACAAGCCATCAGTGAAGAGGGGTACACAGCAACAAAAACTATCAATAAAAAAGCGTGGAAAATCTCGCCTGCAGGCTATGTACCCGACATGTTTCCAAATAACCTACTTCAACTGGGGCATGCCCAAGGATGGCAGGATCTAGCACCAGCAAACATCACAACCAACTACATTAATCCATAAGGGACAGCCTGCACCCTCCCTAGGCTGGGCTAGGCAGCTGTGCACCCCTAGGCAGCAGTGCGCCCTAGGCGGCTGCCTAGTTTGCCTAGCAGGAGCGCCGGCCGTGCTAACAGGGACTGTTGCACTTTATCAGGTCTATAATACAGGCTGTTTGTTTAAATTTACCATTAGCGCTGCAATGTTTTTTATTTTCATTTGAAGTTTGTATATTTCTTCTATTGCCAGCAGCTGTCCCTTTGTCTAGCACTGATCTTTTATTTCTATATACTAAACTGCAAGTACACTCCCAAGCCCTGTATGGTTACATTATAGCAGCAGGCAGTTGGTTTCTTAGCAATACACTAATATTTTCAAGGTAAATGTACCCAGTCATATGTTTTTGTATTTTAGATAGGGTGGGGTTAGTACCTCTGTAAGTTTTTTTTTGCTTTCTATTACCCAATTTGGGAGATTTTTTCTTTCTATCTCTTTAACACCTGGCAATCAATGAAGTACACAGACGTCACCAGGATGAGAAGACCATTATAAAACTGATGGAGTTGATGTTTCCCCACAGTAACATTTAAAAAAAAATAGTTTTTACATTTTTGTCTCGTCTGAGAGATTACCCATTGTTTTCTGTCGCAGTGACCTCGTCCCACGGATACAGGAAATGAGAAGAAATATTTCCCAAGTGTAGACATAAAAAGCTATAAGAAAGAAAGCATCATAAACAAACTGTAAAGAGTTAACATTTGATTTTATTTAGAAATTTACACTATTATAAGCCAAACCTTTAGTAGTTAGAATGGATCAAAAGAAAAAGTAGGCGCATAATCCTATCTGACTGACCCCATGAACATATATTATATTATAATTGAGTCCATAAAAGTCTCTGGCTATAGTCCATAACACTTGTAGCAGCTGTCCCCAGAGCGCAAGCAGTCTCTGTAATTAAACAAACAGGGGAGAGGGGGAAGCACCTACTAAGTGTGGCATAAGGACTGTTTAGTAAAAACACAAAATTGGATACTCACTTAGTTAAAAATGTCAACAAGCTCATCAATATAGAAGAAGATGTGTCCATCCACCCGTGTACCAGCTGGCTCTGTGTATCCGGATAAATGATGGAAATATTGCGCTTCAAACTTCCGCCTTTCCGAGAACCATGTTGGAATGCATACTGGCGGAAGTAACGTCACAACAGTGGGTTGTAATTGGCTATGTGTTTCGGAGGAAACGCACTCCTTTTTTAAACCAGTGTGTATGTTGGGAAAAGTGCACCTTTTTAACATTGTGACTTGCCAATTTTGTGTTTTCAATAAGCAGTCCTTATGCTACACTTAGGCTCTTCCCTCTCTCTCCTGTTAGTTAGAACAGATCTCCTTCTTTGGGGGCTATGAGTTGGAAATTAAAAATTACCATCAGTATTCAAATATCAGCTGGTGTGCAGGACAGTATTCAGTATTGTATATAAGTGAAACCAACATTGTTTGTCGTGCTAGGCACTTCCAGGTATGGGCAGGGACATTAATATAGGAAAGTCAACATTTAGCCATATACAATAGTAAAATTGTTGAAAATGTTAACAGCATTCAACCAATATATGGTATGGGTAGGGTGTGGGGGGTATAATAGGGGGATGATGTTCCTGGTTTTGAAAATTAAAATTAGCGTTGAGATTTGTTAATGTAGATAGTTCAAAAGGTAAAAGTCCATGAGTCCTGGGTAGTAACCTCAGGAATATGTGACGATCTGGAGATTTAACACTGGAAAGGCAGCATGCTGAAGAGCAGTAGCGACTCTGGTAGTGAAAACATAAGAACAAAAGAGCAGCGCCAATCTAATTGTAGTAGTTAAAAAGACAAGGTTTAGTCACAATAAGTTGCACTCACTAGACAGTAGTGGTTTGTTGCCTGAAGGAACACGCATGCTCCGAACGTGTGCATCATCCTGTAGCCACCCATCAGTTACCATCTGACACCAGTGACATCCTGCTGATGATTTCCTCCTGCACCTTCCACATCCAGCCCGGGACACCGGAAGCCGCCAAGTTTGATGAGACTGTGCTGCACTGAAGCCGCCCAGGACTCCTGAGATACTTTTGGTTGCTGATATTGATGTGCCCACAAACCACTACTGTCTAGTGGGTGCAACATTTTGTGATTAAACCTTGTCTTTTTAACTACTACACTTAGATTGGCACTGCTCTTTTGTTCTTATGCAGTATTGTATATAACAGGATAAAACAAAAAGTTAATGAGTTATAAACAGAAAGAGAGCTTTGGAAAAAGGTCTACTAAAAAAATTCTATAAACCATATAAATAGAGAATGGACAAATTAACAGATACGTAATAAAAGTAAACAATATGTGAATACAAAGACCCAATATATACTGTTTACATCTACATGGTCTATATATGCTCTTTTCTGGATTAGTAATAAAAATGTTTACTCTGATTTTATCTTAGTTAAATTGTTTTTTTTTTAAACTGGGTTATGGAACTTATTTTTGGTAGACGTTTTTATAAAGGTATTATGCTTTTATTAGTTATAGTCATTATGTTTTTTTATCTAATCGTTACCAAGTGCTGAACACCATCCTGCATAACAGCTAACACTAGAACAATGGTGGCAGCATTTCACTTTTATGTGAAATGAGGGTAAGGGGGCTTTGAATCCCTGAAATACATTGTCTTTCTCTGGCACAAAATTCTAATCGATATCAGTTCTACCTGTTGATACCCAGGATCGTGTTCATAAAGCAGTGAATGGTGCTTATTAACTACTTAAATACCAGGCACATTCGCCCCTTCCTGCCCAGGACAATTTTCAGCTTTCAGCACTGTCGCACTTTGAATGACAATTGTGCGGTCATCTACCACTGTACTCAAACTACATTTTTATAATTTTCTTTCCACAAATAGAGCTTTCTTTTGGAGGTATTTGATCACCTCTGGGGCTTTCATTTTTGCTAAACAAACTAAAAAAGGCTGACATTTTTGAAAGAAATTTTTTTTTTTTTTTAGTTAGTCATAAAATTTTGTTTTCTCCTTCAACGGGCACTGAAGAGGTGGCACTAATGGACACTGATGAGGAGGCACAGATATGTAGAATTGATGGGCACTGACAGGTGGCACTGATGGGCACTGACAGGTGGCACTGATGGGCAGCACTGATGAGGTACTGACGTGTTACTGCTGGGCACTGATTGGCACTGTGGTGGGCACAGAGATTTTTTGAGGGGGTACTGACTGGCAGCTGTTGGGCACATCTGATGGGGGCTGTGCTGTTAACTAATTTTCTGATTATCAGCACAGACGCCCACCTGACATGGAGAGCCGCCAATCATCTCTCCCTGTTAGCGCTAACCGAGGAATGCCGTTTACCCGTACTTCCTGGTTCACGCGATGATCAGGTGTGATTGGTCACAGCTGATCATGTGGTAAGAAGCCTCTGTCAGAGGCTCCTTACCACAATCGGAGATGCGGAGTGTCAGACCATGAGCGCAGGTCTTATCTTATCCTGCTGGACGTCATATGACTATAGGCTATATCTGCTATAGGCTGGGTGGGAAGTGGTTAAAGCATGAGAGAAAGTGACTCCGCCTCCAAAGACAGGAAACACAACTGGAAGGACTTTAAAAGGGTAGTCTCAGGCCTAGTCCCTCAGTGTCTTGTCTGAAAACCCCATAGGGAAAATACTACAAGACAAAACATTTTATACAAACACAGAAACAAATTTAGGGAGGCAATCCCTGTTGTTCTGGATAACTCCAGAAACAGAGTTACCAGTAAGTCTAACTCTGGTTTTCCTAATTCGTCTGTCCAAGGCAGCACAGGAGAGTCTAGACGAATACTTACCAGATTAGGAAGGGACCACTGCTTGATGGACCTTTCTCCTAAAAGAGTTGAGAGTTGAGAGAAGGTCTAGATAATTTCTGAAACATGTATAGTAGCTTGATCATGATGCGG
This sequence comes from Lithobates pipiens, assembly GCF_037356315.1. Classification (NCBI taxonomy): domain Eukaryota; kingdom Metazoa; phylum Chordata; class Amphibia; order Anura; family Ranidae; genus Lithobates; species Lithobates pipiens. The sequence continues at coordinate 170,140,322 of NW_027507785.1, read as the reverse complement.
CACAGCATATCTGCTCTGGTGTAGCTCGTGTTAGCCCTGGCAGATAAGGCTCTGGTAGAATGTGTCATAGGAGAAATTAACACTTTTTGTCTAAGGCCTTACGAGACTCAACGATAGACTGCTTAACCCAGCAGGCAATAGTCTTTTTTTCATCTTGGATAGAGTCAGAGGGTTATAAACCCTGTCAGCTTTCTTTTTTTTTTTTTTTGCCTGTGTCCCATTTGGCAGATTTGGCTTCACTTCCTTGCCCATAGCCAAAGCAGGAAGTAAGAGGAAATCCCTACAAATTAAGGGAATCCATTGGAACCCACTAAGTCCCCAGAACTAGTGTCCCCATTGGAACATTTCCCTTAAATTACTATTCTGGGGACAACCCAACTTTTGGGCTTTTCTTTTACTTTCAGTTTTGATAACAGTAAACAGGACAAATAGAGAGTGTGAATCTTCCTAACAAGGGCAGAGGTAGCAATAAAAAACTGTTTTCTAATAGAACAGATGTTCTAACCCCTCTCCAGTTTATCCAAACTTTAAAGAAGTTTGGCCTTTAGTTATATTTTAGAAGTTTTTAGTTTGCTATAGCCGAGACAATACCAATAGCATTGCCAAAGAAAATGGTAGAGACAGTAGAAATAAATGCCACAAATCACTCACAACAGCTAGAAGTAAAATATAGTCATTGATTTCACATGGAGATAACACATTGAGATAAAGAAATTACATTTAGAGGTTACTTATGCCAAGACAAACCTGTAAAACTGTAATAAGTATGCATAACAAGATCATATTGAATTACATATTTAGCAGAACTCCCAATGCTGACTTCTCAACTGGTGGTGATAATATAAGCCTCCCCTTTTACAAAGAATGTTTGTAATTTTAATGCCAAGCACATTTGGCTGCATATATTAACGCTGTATCAATCAACCAAAGGAAATGCCTCAAAGTCCAGTGCTAGGGGATGTGTAGAATGGACTTGCAGCATATTGCCCCAAGATAGTCAATAATGGTGACTGTGCCATAGTTCCTATGTAAACGTTAAAAGGTTTATTTTGATAAAATACAGTCAATGTTCTATGATAGAAAGAAGTTTGCTGCAGTGGACGAAGGTATCTTGGCTCGAGGGCCAAGAGCTGCATTGAGATTCACCACATCACATCCAGCACATCGCTTTTCCACACCGGCTACTCGCTGTCTGGTGAATGGCTATTAGTGGGCATGCCTGCATCACTACCCCTCCACCCATACCAACGGGATCGGGTCCTTCCTGATGCCCGGGCAGAGACTTACCTTCGCCCACTGCAGCACTGGACCTGGAACATAGGAGACAGTAAGTTTTGCAGATGGGAGACCTGGGTTTTTGTGCGCATTCAGCTTAATGCATACTGGTTGTCAGTTCTAAACTTCTTTCTATCATGGAAATTTAATTATTGCACATGTTGCTACATTACTGTAGTCTATTACCATATCCAAAATCCAAGTGTACATCTGAGCCAAAACCATTTTTTTGTTTGTTTTTATATTGGTGTAGGGAGAGTATTTTTTACTGCTTTGTCATTGACTTGAGTTGAGTTGGTTAAGACACATTACCTCTTTAAAGTGATTGTAAACCTTCACCTTGTAAAACAACCCATTAAATTTTAACCCCACACTATTGCACCACGGTTGCAGGGTGCTTGCAGAGCAGTGCTATTCACCTGAATGGGTTCAATGGGGTATAATTTCTACCATGGCTGAGAAGCATAGCATTGCGGCCGTGGCATTTAGTGAAAATATAATTTGATATTTTCGGAGGGGTATCTGTCAGGTAGGCTGTACAGGGCCTTGTGATTTCTAACAGCAGCCCTGGTTAGATTATTTAGTTGACAGGACAAATAGCAGATCAGTTAGTTAAGGGTATATTTATAAAGGTCTTGACACAAGGTTCACATAACTTTCTCCAGGATTCAAACATTTTTTTCCAGTTGAATCAGGAAAATGTATGAATCTTGGATGAAAGCTGAGTTAACCTTGAGTGAAAAAATGTAAACAGATCCTTAGACTTTCCAGTGAACCGAACAATTAGCAGATCATTTGCTGAGTGTTCCCAGCTTAAAAAAAAATTATATACCGTACCTTTTTACATAAATGGCTTTGCTTGCAACAGGAGATTCTACATTTCAGACCTGTTCTCTCTGATAAAACTGTCCTGTCCTACCGCTGACTAATTTTTACACAGCTAAGTCATAACCTCTTTGATTTGATGCTCTTAAGTCTTGAAAACAACTGCAGGTGCCCTGGGTCTCCTCATTTCAGACTGTTCTTGCTAACTTACACTATCCATCTGCTGGCCAATTTTACACAGCTCTAACATTTGTGTGTGCAACTGGGTGTTAGTCCCCATTCATATATATTTGGGAGTGGGAGCAACTAAAGAGTGATTTTGGATTGAGAAATTGGTCCATTAGCAGACAACCATTTAGTATGAGAATGGTTAATTCATGCTCACTGGGATAGCAAAAGGAAAAAGCATTCAGAAAAGGGACAATTGTACCTGACTGACACTGAAGTCTGAGCATGAGTAATAGAGAAATTGCACTTTAGCTTTCTGTAAGTTCTTTGGACTTACAGAAAAAACATATCTGCTTATATATTCCGTAATTGTGTGTGGAGTGAACTATTCATTGTTAATGTTGTCTGCTATGTGAAAGGGCTGGAATAGACAGTGACCCTCTGGGGGAAAGTTATAGCGTTGAGGATTCCACTTCTGGCCTGATCTATAAGAAAAGTGAGTCACTGTATTTTGAACACCAAAGGAACAACTAATGCCGGCCATACACGGTTCGAATTTCGAAAGAATTTTCTTTCGAAAATCGTATCTAAGAATTTTCGTATGAATTTCGCACCATTAGTGGGCTGCAGCAACAGCCGATTTTCGTGCAGAAATAAAATTTGAGGAATCGGACATGTTGGAAATTTTTAGAAAAACGAACGATTTTCTAATCAATGATGGGAGAATCGTGCGAGAAACGTAAGAAAATGTACGGAGATAAAAGAAAATGTACGGAGATAAAAGAAAATGTACGGAGAGAAAAGAAGATTCCCAGCCAAGAAAATTCTTTTCTGTAGCAACATGAGGTGAAATTGAAGGCTTGGTCGGCCGAATTTCGAAAATCAATGGTGGCATCATCGGATCACAAAAAAAACGAATTTTCTGATTTTGAAAAGAAAATTCGTTCGAAATTCGACCGTGTATGGCCTGCATTAGTCTCTGTAAGTGTACAGGGAAACTGCTTAAAAAACATCCTATGTATTATGTGGTTTGTTCAGAGAAAAGGTACTTTTATCCCCCAGAACTGGGGGAGTATATAGCTATTATATGTGAGTATCACAGATCACATAGTTAAGTCAGGTATGGGACAAAATTGGAAATGATATGTGGTAGGGGGTGCTGGTATAAGTGCTATGCAAAAGAGCTAAAATTCATAATATGCAATCTGTGATTAGACAATCGTAATAACGTGCATAGTGCTATAGTAAACAATTGATAACTTTGGCGATAAATTCAGAAATCTAATAATCAATCAAAAATAAAGTTCAGGTTCTTATTGTTGTGATTCGTATCCATACACTGTCACCAAGGCAGATCTTTGTGAATATCACCAGATAAGTGTGAGTAAAATGCTTACTCCCCAAATGGACAATGACCTCTTTAGCTAAAAAGGTCGCAACAGGCCGCTTGGATAAATCAGTGGGCTAGCTGGTAACCAATGGAGATGTGGCTGAAATCCTTTTTCAATAAGATCCTCTTCTCCCCCACAGGTAAACCATTGAAATGAACAAAAGACGGATAATAGAGTGTAATACAGTACAGTTTATTTTATAGAATTTGATAAAGTACAAATTGGCTGCTTACATTTTAAAGGTGCCTTTTTCTGGCACCTAGGATATCAGCATGTAAACACCATGTGTATGTGCGTAGCCTCCCAGCCTCTGCTCAGTTACTAGCGTGCGTTCCACCGCAATGGTGTTGGTAAACCAGGTGTGGATGCACCTCGACGTACGTTTCATTTTACAACATCGTCAGGAAGCGTCCCGGTCACTAGGCAGATTAGGTTAAATACCTCCAAAGCGTGACGTGATTGGTGGAGCATGTCAGTCTCCGCCCCCCCCCCTCGTCTCTCAATGGAAATCCTTGTGTTCCCCATGTAAGTGACTACGATCCTACATCCAGTGAAATCGGATGTGTGAACGGCACATTATGCTAAACTAAAAACACAAAATAATCTATGCAAATAATAACAATAATAATAACATAACCAAAATTATGTGGAGCTAACATGTAACTAATTATTATAAAATCCATATAATCCCTTACTATACCCTATATTTTTATAGATCAAAGACTGTCCGAGACATTTTTATCATTAGTTAAAAAATAATTTAGATCTAAGTCTATGTTCTTGCCTGTGGGCTGCAATGTATTTAATTTAAACAGCCATTTGATTTCATTCTGTGATACAGCTCTTTTTAACCACCCCTCAGTCCCAGACCAATTTTCAGCTTTCAGCGCTGATGCACTTTGAATGACAATTGCGCGGGCATACAACACTGTACCCAAATGAAATTTTTATCATTTTTTTCCCACAAATAGAGCTTTCTTTTGGTGGTATTTAGTTACAGCTCGGAGTTTTATTTTTTGCTAAACAAACAAAAAAACATGCAAAAAAAAAAAAAATCATGTTTTAATAGTTTGTTATAAAATTTTGCAAACGGGTCATTTTTCTCCTTCATTGAAGTGCGCTGATTAGGCGGCACTGATAGGCTGCATTGGTGGGCACTGATGGGCTGCATTGGTGGGCACTAATGGGCTGCATTGGTGGGCACTGATAGGCTGCATTGGTGGGCACTGATAGGCTGCACTGGTGGGCACTGATAGGCATAGTTAAGGCGGCACTAATAGGCACAGATAAGGCGGCACCGATGGGCAAAGATGGGCACAGATAAGATGGCACGGATGGGTGGCACGGATGGGTGGCACGGATGGGCACTGATAGGTACCACTGATAGATGGGACTGATGGGCACTGATAGGTGGCACTGATAAGTGGCACTGCTGGGCACTGATGGGCGGCACTGCTGGGCACTGATGGGCGGCACTGGGGTGCAGCACCTTTGAGGCAGATTGTGGGCACTGTGGGTGGCACTGTGGGTGGCACTGCTGGGTGGCACTGTGGGCACTGCTGGGTGGCACTATGGGCACTGCTGGGTGGCACTGACAGGGGGCACTTACTTTTAATTAGGGTGGCACTGCAGGGGGCAGGTGGGCACTGGCAGGGGGCAGGTGGGCGCTTGCATTGCTGGCCATGATCGGGACTGATGTCCCGATCACGGCCGCCGGTGATCGGCTTTTTTTATTTTTCTCCTCGCGCTGACAGGAATACTAGCCAATTACCGGCTCCCTTATATCACATGATCAGCTGTCATTGGCTGACAGCTGATCACGTGATAAGGGGTCGGGATCGACCCCTTGCACGGATCGGTGATCAGGTGAGTCTCATGGACTCGCCGATCACAGAGCGCGCCGCGCGCGCCCCCAGGGGGCGCGCAGGCCGCTCGTACACGGGACTACGTCTATTGACGTCATCCCGGAAAAGGAGATCCGCGCTGTAGCCGTCATTTGGCTATAGCGCGGATCTCAAGTGGTTAAATGAGTCCCTCTCCAGTGTTTAATGTTATCTATTCCATTGAATGTAAGTACTGTTGGGTCCCCATTATGAAACTGCCTGAAGTGTTTTGACACACTATGTTTTATGAACCCATTTTTTATGTTAATTTTTTTATGTTAATTATGTATTTCATTGTATTTCATTGATTCTAGTGCACAATTTATGTGTGGTTCTTCCCACATATTGTTTTGGATACTAGCTTTCTAATACATAGGTGACATTATCAGAGTCACAGGTTAACAGTTTTATTTTACATTTTGGTTTTGTGTCAACTGATTGAAAGCTATCAATTTTTCTTTTAAATCTTTTGGAGGTTTTGCTTGCTTTGCACCTAGTGCATTAGTGAAAACCTTCCCTATCCAGGAAGGTGGTGGTTCTTTTTGGGGGATCCGGAATGTTGGGTGCAATTCTATTTCTGAGCCCTGGGGCCCCTTTTGTAAATAAAATGGGGTTTGGTTGGCAATATTTTTTTTTTTTAGGTCTCTGTCTTTCATAAGGATGGGCCAATGTTTTTGAAATATTTTTTCCATGTCTCTGTATTACAGATTAAAACCAATGATAAACTCTACATCTCCGTTTGTATGGTGTTTTTTTGTTGTTAGTCAGGAGGCTATCCGTTCATAGTGAGGACTTTTTTCGGACATTTTTCTAATACCCTGGGTGAATAAACTTTTTCTACTAACCTATTGGTAAGGGTAGCTGATTGAGTGTTATAATCTTCTATACTGTTACAATTTCTCCTAATTCGCATATATTGGATTTGGGGATGGCTGTAAACCATTTTGGATTATGACAACTTTGTATGGGCATGTATCCATTTCTATCAGTATCCTTGAAAAATGTGTTTCTGATGATGTTATTTGATGTGTTGGTTAGTACTACATCCAGATAACTGATGGTCTCTTTACTCCAAAGAGCAGAGAATTTTAGACCATAACTGTTGACATTCATAGACCCTTACAAATGATTTTAGACCGGTTTGGGAAGGAAAAAAAATAAAAAATAAATAGTACTGTGACCCTGTTGAAAGTTAACTGAATATTCATGAGTCAGTATTAAGGGTGCCCTCTGTAAAACATTAGCACGTTTTGGGGGTTATGCCCCAGCAGGGTAAAATGGCCAAAAGGCACAATGTTTAAGAAGAGGGAACAAGGAATATTGTATATTGTGGCGTTTTACGGAATAGCGGCATCATGTACTCACATGCGGTTGTGGATGGCAAGAAACTCCACTTCCCATCAGTTTCAGGGAGGGATATCAGGGAATTAAGCCTGCTGTTCAGCACTGTACATCTCTTGAAGTCTCTCGACGTTCTAGCCAGGTAAGTGCCTATTCAGGATCCTCAAAGAAAATGATGCGGTCATCAATCTACACCCGCAGCTTGGCTGGAAATAGCATGGAATACTTTAGGTGTTTGATCCCCAGCCTGCGCTTCACCTCCATGAAGCTCTGTCTGCAATATAGCCACCTTTCCGTTTCAGTGAGGGATGTTTCCCTTCTCTCTAGCCAGGGCTGCATCCCAGTCTTTATAATTTAGGAACTTGGCGATGAATGTACGGGGTGTGGCTCCCAGCAGAGGGGCTCTAGCCGGCATACAATGGGCTCTCTCTACCGCCAAAGATGGCAGAGAACGCTGCCCGGCCGTATGTAGTAATAAGGAGCTGTTCCAAATAGAGCAAACCCTCCTTTTATAGTGAGGATGTTGGCTTATTCAAAAGCCCCCATTATTGGCATTTCCAGTTGTCCAACCAGCGCATCTAGGTCAGCTTGTAAATTACAGGCATATTGCATGTACTACTATTCCTCTGCAAAGCATTGTGTCTTCTGCAATATGTAAACCCTATACTCTACTGTATATAATTTAATAACAGGTAAAACAGTAATGGTCCTAATATGCAACATTTGGCCTTCAAGGTTTGCATTCTGGTTCCCTTTCCTTTTTGCACTGTACTTCTGCCTAGCTAAATATTTGTTAGCGAGGCATGGTTTAAGATTTTTACTTGGGCTACCAGTCGAATGACCTGTTTACCACATAGAATGAGATCTTAGCAAATATGGCTCCATATTTTGACACTGGTTTGCATACTGCCAAACTGCATTTGCTAAACTGCACTGTAATCCTTTCTAATAAAATTACATAGAAAAAGGAAAAGTCCCAAAAGTGTACTTTGGAGTACACCACTAACAACCTTAGACTAATCAGAGTATGAATTATTACCAACTACTCTCTAAATGCAGTGTTTAAAACTAAACTCCATGCTTAAAAAAAATACCCTTCCAGAGGGCACCCCCAATCCCCTTTGCACTGCAAGTGTTTAATGCTCATTAGGTCTAGGGGTAGAGGAATAAGCTGTAATACTTATCTTATTTCACGCTTCCACAGACTTCTGGTGTTCATATTTTCTGTGGGTAGGCCCTCGCTGTCCTCCCATACAATGCAGGACTATTGGTCTTGGTATTGGTAAGTGATATCAAATTGTGAACACCAGCCATAGCATCATAGAGAAGAGGCTTATGGAAATTGGTTGCACAGCATGGGAGAAGTATTTAAAAGAGAAGTATGTTTTTTTATTTTCAAAAATCATACTTACCTAGGTGGATGCAGCATTGGGCTGACGTGGCATCTCTCCCCTGCTGTCTCCAAGACTGAGAACCGAGTGATCAAAGACCACTGATTTGTGATAATTGCTGATTGGTTCTCAAAGCTCTGTGAACAGAGAGCTGGTGACTGCCAGTCACCGGCTCTCTGCTCTGCCCCCCCCATGGTCACTCGAGTTCTGAGCTATGAAGGGGGCGGGAGCAGTTGGCCCAGGCTCTCAGCAGTTCACTGAGAGGCTGAGTTAGGTGCCGGTCCAGGGTTGTGGGTGGATCCGATCATATTGTTGCAATCTTGCCCCAGCCTGGACCAGCACTGTGATGTTAGCTGACAGCGGGCAAAGCATCTCTGTGGACTGATCTGTCAGCCTAGCCCATTGTCTGTTGCTAAACCACTCAACTATTCCAAATCTTATGCTTGGTACACATGTAGAGTTTTGTTTTTTCCCATTTAACCCAGTGGGCTGAATGAAAAACAAAACAAAAAAAATGAGGGTTTACCATACTAACTAAGCAATGTTCGGCACAATCCAGCATGCCGTTCGTCAGAAGACAGTTGTGAGGGAGGTGTACACAAGGACCAAAAGTTCAAAGTTGTCCGGTTCCTGCCGAACCAACCATTGACCCATTTGTACCCAGTCTTAGATTTCTACATCATAAAGACTAATCTTTCTGTAGCATATCATAAGGACTAGCAGGGCCCATGTCACCCCAACACAAATGGCTATAAAACAAACCATTCACTCAAAAAATAAATACTTTGGCCGGGCTACAATCCAGTGAGAATGCACTTTAACCCATTACAAAATCTATTCTCACAGGATTTGAAACTCCAAGAGCTGCCAGGAGGGCAAATGGTTTCTTTACAAAATGCCTTTTTTTTCATTTGTGTTGGGCGGCCGGGTGCTGGAAAAAAGTGGACCTTCCATTTGCTATGGTCAGTTTCTATCCATTTACAGATTTAATTATCTAAGCTTATAGATCTTACACATTAGTTGTCTTTGAAGGTCTGTTGACTTTACAGTTATCCAGAAGACAGTTATTGATACCCTCCACAAGTAGGGCAGGTCACAAAAGTTCATGGCTAAAGAAGCTGGCTGTTCACAGAGTGCTGTATCCAAGCATTAATGGAAAGTTGAGTGGAAAGAAAAAGTGTAGTAGAAAAAGGTGCACAAGCAACAGGGATAATCACAGTCTTGAGAGGATTGTGAAGCAAAGGCATTCAAGAATTTGGGGGAGATTTACAAAAAGTGGACTACGACTGGTGTCAGTGCTTCAAGAGCCACCACACACAGACGCATCCAGGACATGGGCTACAACTGTTGCATTCCTTGTGTCAAGCCACTCTTGAACCAGAGACAATGTCAGAAGCATCTTATGTGGGCTAAGGAGACTGGACTGTTGCTCAGTGGCCCAAAGTCCTATTTTCGGATGACAGTAAATGCATTTGCATTTAATTTGGAAACCAAAGTCCCAGAGTCTGGAGGAAGAGTAGAGAGGCACAGAATCCAAGTTGCATGAGGGCCAGTGTGAAGTTTCCAACCTCAGTGATTATTTGGGGAGATATGTCATCTGCTGGTGTTGGTCCACTGTGTTTTATCAAGTCCAAAGTCAGCATAGCCCTCTACCAGGATATTCTAGGGCACTTCATACTTCCCTTTGCTGATCAGCTTTATGGAAATGCTCATTTCATTTTCCAGCAGGACTTGGCATCTGCCCACACTGCCAAAAGTACCAATACCTGGTTTAATGATCATGGTATCAATGTGCATAATTGGCCAGCAAACTCGCCTGACCTAAACCCCATAGCAAAATGCCAACATTTCTGTATTATTTTTTTTCTTATTGCTCTTGTGTAATATTAACATTTTCTGAGATACTGAATTTTGGGTTTTCACTAGCTGTAAGCCATAATCGTCAAAATTAACTGAAATAAATGCTTGAAATATATCACTCTGTGTGTAATGAATCTATATAATATAGAAGTTTCACTTTTTGAATTGAATTACTAAAATATGTGTGTGTTTGTGTACACATGAACTTTAATGGCATCCCAGTCTTAGTCCATACAGTTCAATATTGAGTTGGCCTACCCTTTGCAGCTATAACGGCATCAACTCTTCTGAGAAGGCTGTCCACAAGGTTTAGGAGTAGGTCTATGGGAATGTTTGACCATTCTTCCAGAAGCGCATTTGTGAGGTCAGGCACTAATGTGGACAATGAGCCCTGGCTCGCAGTCTCTACTCTACTTCATCTCAGTCTAGTTCCTCTGCCCAAAACTCGCTCATCCATGTCTTTATGGACCTCGCTTTGTGCACTGGTCCAAATCATTTGATGTTGGGGGGAAGGGCTGATTATGGTGTGGGGTTATTTTTCAGGGGCTGGGCTTGGCTCCTTTGTTCCAGTGAAGGGAACTCTTAAGATGTCAGCATACCAAGACATTTTGGACAATTTCATGCTCCCACCTTTATGGGAATAGTTTGGGGATGGCCTCTTCCTGTTCCAACATGACTGCGCACCAGTGCACAAACCAAGATCCATAAAGACATAGATGAGCGAGTTTGGGATGGAGGAACTTGACTGTCCTGCTCAGAGTCCAGACCTCAACCGGATAGAACACCTTTGGGATGAATTAGAGTGGTGACTGCGATCCAGACCTTCTCGTCCAACATCAGTGCCTGGCCTCACAAATGCGCTTCTGGAAGAATGGTCAAACTCTCCCATAGGAACACTCCTAAACCTTGTGCACAGCTTTCCCAGAATAGTTGAAGCTGTTATAGCTGCAAAGGGTGGGCCAACTCAATATTGACCCCTATGGACTAAAACTGGGATTCCATTAAATTTCATGTAAGTGTAAAGGCAGGTGTCCAATACTTTTGGTAATATAGTATATATACACTCACACATATATAAACAAATGATAAATACCTTTTTTTTCCCCAGTGAACAGCTGTGTGTGTGTGTGTAGGGAGGCAGTGCGTGTCATCACAAATCTTGGTCATTGGAGGAGAGGACAGGCAGGCTGTTCTTCCAGCACAGCAAAATAAATAAAACTGACCACGCTGTAATGCCCCATGCACACGAACGGACTTTCCGACGACAACACCATGGAATTTTGTTCGAAGATCCAACTTGTTTTGCATACACATGGTCACACAAATGTTGGCCAGCAATTACAAACATGGGAACGTGGTGACGTACCAGACGTACGACGAGCCGAGAAAAAAAGAAGTTCAATAGCCAGTACGGCTCCTTCTGCATGATTCCGAGCATGCGTGAACTTTTGTGCGTTGGACTGTACACACGATCGGAAATTCAGACTACAAAGTTTTGTTGGCGGAAAATTTGAGAACCTGCTAGCCAACATTTGTTGGCGGAAAGTCCAACAACAAATGTTTGATGGAGCATACACACGGTCGGACTTTCAGCCAACAAGCTCAAATCCAACATTTGTTGTCGAAAAATCTGATCGCGTGTACGGGGCATCAATCATCCAGTCATTTGAAGAGTACTTATTTTTTCTCTTTTTTTCTAAATTTCCACATAAATGACTAGAAGTTTAATGAAAAAACTGATTCACTTTACTTGACCTCACTTCACACTTTAGAAAATCAGGTTTAATGGACTTGCCATATAGAGATTACTAATGTCTGTGGATGCTCATGTACTTTTTATAATTTGTTGCTTTCAATGCAGGTTGTCTTAAATTTGACCTAAAGGCTTTTACCTTGCAGTACGACCAACTGCTGCTTCTTTTTCCCATCCATGGCCAAATGAAAGTTCTGCGTGAGGCATAGGTAGTCAATCGGTGCCATACACAGAAACAGTGGTGGCTGGTGCTCAACATTTTTTGGGGGGTGCAAACAAACTGAAAATTTCTGAACAAAAAATAAAAATCAATTGCAGCCTCACTGTGCCATAAATTGCAGCCACTGTGCCCATAAAAAGCAGCCACTGTGCCCATCAAATGCAGCCCCTGTGCCCATCAAACGCAGCCCCTGTGACCATCATATAGTTACTTTGTTACATAGTAGGTGAAATTGAAAAAAGTCACAAGTCCATCAAGTCCAACCTATGTATGGACTTGACAAAAAAAAAAAAAACATTAATTGCAGCCTCAATGTGCTATGAATTGCAGCTACTGTGCCCTTAAAAAGCAGCCCTTGTACCCATCAAATGCAGCCCCTGTGCCCATCATACGCAGCCCCTGTGCCCATCATACGCAGCCCCTGTGCCCATCATATGCAGCCTCTGTACCCATCATATGTAGCCTGTGTGCCCATTATATGTAGCTTGTGTGCACATCATATGCAATCTCCATGACCCCCCCGCTCACTGTCTGACCGGCACACACTTACCCCATCCTGGTGGCAGGTGATGACGGCGAGCTGTGGGACATGCAGCAGGTGATGGAGGCAAGCTCCTGTGTCCTCCATGACTCTGCCCTCCCATTCGGCATCAAATGAGGCGCCTGTGCCTTCAGCCAATCAGGTGACGGGTATTAGATCCCCGCCTCCTAATTGGCTGAGAGGCGGTTTAGTGTTAGCAAAGCAAATGAATATTTGCTTTGATAACACACCTGAGTGAACTGCTAGCGCAATGCTCTGTGCTCGCAGTTCACCTTTTTTGAAGCCTATTAGAGCCTATGGCTCTAATCAGGTGCGACAAAAAAAAACTGCCACTGGAATTCAGTCCGAAATGTCCAAAAAGGGGCCTGACACCTGAATAGGGAGTGGCTACAGCGCCCATTGATAGATTTGTGCAATGCATGAATCTATCCATTTTACACAGAGGGGGGTGGCTGGAGAGATGGGGCAGCACCCATGTGCCCTTAATGGATGCACCGCCACTGCACAGAAATCAATCTCAGATAGAAAGGTGAAATGGCAACTTGTAATACTTCAGTGGCCATAGCCAATCATATGGGAGGTCAGACTACATTGTTATAATGGCAACCAATATATGACTTTAGGTTTCCTTTAAATGGAGGTGATCATATCTACAGCAGAAAATAAGCATACAAGCTTCAATAACAAAAGTCATCAAGTCATACTTTGTAATTGTGTTCAGTATCAAGATTTGCATGGTGCTTTGTCTTAAGGTCATTATCCTGTTTTCACAGTGAAACTATTTGCTATGACAAGCGAAGTGATTGATGGGGAGATGCAGTTTTATATTAGAGCACGAAACTTCTACAAGGATGTTCCTGCAACAGATGAAGGAATGATGGGAGATTTTTCTGACCTCTCCAATATCGACATAGAATCATCCAGAGAATTTCTGAGGAAATTTGTTGGGGTTAGTAGATGCATTTTTTTGTTAACCAAATAGCAGCACACTAACCCAAGTGCTAAACATTGCTATATTTTAGTGAATTGCACACAGGCTTGTCTGATCTCTGTAATCGAGATCCATGCTATCTGGTAAGAGGCTGTCTTTTTTCAAAAGGAGCAGGTTTGGAGCACTGGAGCACAATTTTATAGTGGACGTTTTTTCATGAGCACTTTATTCATTTGGCACATTTATATTGAACTTTGTTCATATATGTATTCATATCACAATAATTTGTTTAACCACTTCAGCCCCGAACCATTTTGCTGGTCAAAGACCAGACAACTTCGCGATTCGGCACTGCGTCACTTTAACCACTTACCGACCAGCGCACGACGATGTACGTCCTATTTTTGAGGAGGGATATCTCGGTAACGGCAGCAGTTGCTGCCACAAACGAGCTATCCATCTCTTCAGGCGCCGGTCGGCTGTACGATAACGGTGGTCTCCGCGGTGGATTCGCCGCGAGATCACCGCTATCGGTGGTGGGAGAGGTGCCACCCCCCCTCCCGCCGCACTACCGAACCTTCCGCCGCTTACCGGAGCCGTCGGTAGCGGCGGAGGCGATCGGGTCCTTTTGCTAGCTGGGTATGGAGACGAGTGAGACTAAGATGGCCCCTACTTGTCTCTATACCATAGGAGGGCGGGAGCGACGTCAAAACGTCACTTCCGCCCATACCTCTTAAAGGTGTATTTTTTTTAAATGTCATTTTTTCTTTTTTTTTTTTTTTTTTTTTCATATTAGTCCAAATATGAGATCTGAGGACTTTTTGACCCCAGATCTCATATTTAAGAGGACCTGTCATGCTTTTTTACATTCCTTGTAATAAGAATAAAAGTGATCCATTTTTTTTTTTAAAACAGTGTAAAAATAAATAAAATCAATTAAAATAATTAAGAAAAAAAAAGGTTTTTAAAAACACCCCGTCACGACAAGCTTGCGCACAGAAGCGAGCGCATACGTGAGTAGCGCCCGCATATGAAAACGGTGGTCAAACCACACATGTGAGGTATCGCCGCGATCGGTAGAGTGAGAGCAATAATTCTAGCCCTAGAGCTCCTCTGTAACCCAAAAAATGCAACCTGTAGAATTTTTTAAATGTCGCTTATGGAGATTTTTGAGGCTAAAAGTTTGACGCCATTCCACGAGCGGGCGCAATTTTGAAGCGTGACATGTTGGGTATCAATTTACTCGGCGTACCATTATCTTTCACAATATAAAAAAATTGGGCTAATTTTACTGTTGTCTTATTTTTTTATTCAAAAAAGTGAATTTTTTCCCAAAAAAAAGTGCGCTTGTAAGACCGCTGCTCAAATACGGTGTGAAAAAAAGTATTTCAATGACTGCCATTTTATTCTCTAGGGTGTTAGAAAAAAAACAATATAAAATGTTTGGGGGTTCTAAGTAATTTTCTAGCAAAAAAAACTGTTTTAAACATGTAAACACCAAATCTGAAAAAGAGTCCTTAAGTGGTTAACTGACAATTGCGCGGTCATTCGACGTGGCTCCCAAACAAAATTGATGTCCTTTTTTTCCCACAAATAGAGATTTCTTTTGGTGGTATTTGATCACCCCTGTGGTTTTAATTTTTTGCGCTATAAACAAAAATAGAGCGACAATTTATTAAAATAAATTATTTTTTTACTTTTTGTTATAATAAATATCCCCCAAAAATATATAAAAAAACATTTTTTTCCCTCAGTTTAGGCCGATACGTATTCTTCTACATATTTTTGGTAAAAAAAATCACAATAAGTGATTCTTGATTGGTTTGCGCAAAAGTTATAGCGTTTACAAAATAGGGGATAATTTTATGACATTTTTATTAATAATTTTATTTTTACTAGTAATGGCGGCGATCAGCGATTTTTATTGTGACTGCGACATTATGGCGGACACATCGGACATTTTTGACACATTTTTGGGACCTATACCAATCACTGCTATTCTATTTTAACCCCTGTATCTGTATTTGATTCCAGATCTATCTCAGGCATGCAAAAAGTGGCCTATCTGAAAAATTCTGAAACTATGCCTCCTAGACTTGTGCACAATGGAAAATGTTGTTTAGTTTCAGTTCGTTGTCATTTGTAAAATACATAATTTCCTTCTGTTATATTCATTATGTTGCATTGATTTGTTTTCAGATCATTTTTTATTTCTGTATGGGCATGCTGGGACTGTGACGTCATAAGGGGCGGGGTCACCGGGCAGGGTCATCCGCTTTGTAGACTTGAGATGGATGAAGCTTGTGTTCACATTTTACTGGAAAGCAGCAGCCTGACTGCAGGTGTGCACAGCCCTTTCAGTGTAGGGGACTTCTATGGTTCAGGGCTTCTTTCCCTGTAGACAAGCTGTTACACGAGCAGTGAGAGTGAACAGACACTGGGAGAGCATCTGTTCTGGTCTTAACCAGACTGTCACCTGAGAGAGGTACTAAGAGACTGTGTGTAATAACAGAACCTTTGCAGCTCAAGTTAGGCAGTTTGTCAAAAGGTTGAATAAATATAGCCTCTGCCTGTATTAGTATTACCCATGGTGAAAGTGCCAGCTGTTTGGGTACCAAATTTATGTGGAAAAACTTTATTGCACCAGAGAGGTTGGATAGAACAGCACCTCACTGAGACAAGTCGCCTGTAATATTACCACAGTTCTCCCCCTCATTGTTCCCCACTTCCCGCATCCGTAGCCCAACCTACAACATTCTCCAGCTGAATCAGCCACATCACCGGTGGCTTCTAGAGACAGGACGTGAAGTCTAATGCCGCGTACACACGATCGGACTTTCCAGCAGACTTGGTCCGCCGGACCAAAATCCATTGGATAATTCGATCATGTGTGGGCTCCAGCGGACTTTTTCTTCCCATCCGGACTTAGAAATAAAACATGCTTCAAATCTGTCCGACGGACTCGGCTTTCTAGTGGACAAACCGTTCGTCTGTGTGCTAGTCTGGGGGACCAAGAATGACGCATGCTCTGAAGCAAGAACAGGACGGAAGCGCTCACTCTGCTAATTCTGTGATCTTTTAATATAGCGCATTCTTTTCTTCTTTATAATGCTAGAAGAATGAAGTTGCTTTGCTACTTATATTCACACAGAGTTCTCACAAACTTCTTTCTTCATTATTTGTCCTCATCTAATGACTAATATTCTAGTTTTAAAAGTCGCATCTCCATAAATAATGTTTACACTTCTTTTCTAGACTCATCTTTTCTAATTTTAGATTTCAACAATATATATTTTCAAAATTTTTTAAAAATATCAAAAATTCTAGTGATTTCCATTTTAATTTTTTTGGAGTTTCAAGTTACTACAATAACATTATTATCTTGTATTTTTTCTGAACATTAATGAGGTTGGTGTCCCTTGTTAATTTGACATAGGGGGTTATTTCCAAAAGCAAATTCATTTAGCACTACAAGTGCAAAGTGCACTTGAAATTGCAGTACCACAGCTTCATAAACCTTATCTGCTACTGTTCCTGATTTGAGGGACTTCTGTATCTTGTTGTGCTCCCGCCTATACATATAATGCAAGATCCCAATTTTAGCGTCCACAAACTTAATGTCTGCCTGGGGAAGTCGAGTCTTCACAAACTCCAGAAGTGTCCCCAGTGTTGCCTTCCTTGCTTGTTTATTGAAATACAAGGGGTGCTTGACCTCCCACAGGTTTCTGTTAGCTTCGTATAGGTCAAAAAAATGACTCATAATTTCCTTCTCCTTAAAGGGATTCATTTTTTTATGAAAGACAATACACAAGACAAAAACACTAATGTCAGTCCAAACTCACAGTATTATCTCTTTATCCCAATATAGGGCACACACACATACACAACACACACACACACATAAGAAACAGAAACACCTATGTCAGTCCAAACTCTCAGTATCTTATCTCAATATAGGAATACATTTTGAAGCAGTATAGACCACTGTGATGGGCCAAGTTTAAATTTTACCTTTGTTTAGGATGCTCGCTACTTCTGTTTGGACATACGTACGTCAGCGTACTAGCTTTATATACACTGTGCATGTGTCAAGCTCCGCCTGCGTCGCCCGCATCGCCCGCCCCTGAGGTTCCTTGTGACAAATTTTCCACGCCCCATCTCTCTTCGTTGCGCAGTGGTAATATATACATAAAGATGGTGGAGACATTATCTGGAACTAGCATGGTGGAAAGCCAAGAACCCCAAACATCCAGATCCAGGAGGAGATTTAAGGCCACCAACTTGGCCTTTGAAGAAATGGTGGAGATGGTGGACATCTTGAGGAGGGAGGACTATGATGGTAAAAATGGTCCGTACCCCTGACCCAATTTGCGTAAGGACCAAATAATGTCCTCAATTGTGACCACTCTGGAGCAGCAATTTTGGGTATGACGGGCTAAAGACCAATTGAGAAAGTGCTGGTCGGACCTTAAATCGAGGGAGCCGAATCAGTTTAGGAGAATCAAGAAGGTGCTTAGAAAAAGTAAGTACTTGTCGTGCGTTCTTACTCTGATACTTAACTTGCATGTTGATCCATGTGCTTTTCATTTATACTGTTCCATTTATATGATCGTTCATAAATATCATTAGTTTACCAATACATACAATGTCTGTAAATATCGTTAGTTTGTCAAAAATGACGATGTATTTAGCTGGTACAGGGTTATACCTGCATTTTGGTTTGGATAATTTGTCTTAATAAAATAAGTTTAGGATATTGTTGTGTAGATGTCTTTCAAGCTAGAATGTTTTTAAAACTTTATTCAGTCTAATGTAAGGAGAGGACACAGCAGCTGTTTCAACATCTGGACTCAGGAGCACTAGTGTAGTGTGGGACACCATAGAATTTTTTTTAGGGTAACCCACACAGGGGCTCCAGGGATTCTTGAGGTGTCTCCATCTGTGAAACTTGGCCAAAAAAGGTAAGTATTGCAGTTTGGTTAAAATGGAATTCGAATCATGTCTTCAACTTGGATCTTTTACTAAACAGACAATTGTACACCACTTAAAAGCAATGTTTCATATTCCTATTTCTGGACTCAAATATCAGAGTGCTAAGTATACCTTTTGTTTCATTCTCATAGGGGAGAAAAGACTCAGACAACAGTCAGAGGATCCCAGGACCCCCCAACCTCACCAGCCTGATTGGGTAGTTAGCCCAAGCCCACTCGAGGATCCGGAGGAAGGAGAGGTGGAGGAAGTGGGTGAGATGTGCACCCCACCAGGTGAGTGTCTGACACCCCAGCTTAAGGTAATCTATTTATGCCTGCATAGTTATAAATATTTTTTTTTTTTTTTAGGTGATGATCTGGTTGTGGAAGGGCAAGCGGCAGAGCCATTTTCCAGCGACAGCGCCCAAAGATTAATTGGGCAGATCATGGCCTGGAATGGCCACATTGATGACATGTGCAACCAGATAGAGAGGATGCGAACTCGGCTGGACACCATGCAGCAGGATCATGCTCTGCTTCAGTATGTCACAGTACATGTTGGCATTCATGGTTCCCTCGATGAACTGTAGCTTCCCAGTGCCAGCAGCACTCATACAGCCCCAGACCATGACACTCCCACCACCATGCTTGACTATGGGCAAGACACACTTGTCATTGTACTCCTCACCTCTTTGCTGCCACACACGCTTGACACCATCTCAACCAAATAAGTTTATCTTGGCCTCATCATATCACAGGACATGGTTCCAGTAATCCATGTCCTTAGTCTGCTTGTCTTCAGCAAACTGCTTGCAGGCTCTCTTGTACATAATCTGTAGGAGAGGCTTCCTTCTGGGACGACAGCCATGCAGACAAATTTGATGCAATGTGCAGCGTATGGTCTGAGCAAAAACAGGCTGACCCCTCACCCCTTCAGCCTCTGCAGCAATGCTGGCAGCACTCATACATCTATTTCCCAAAGACAACCTCTGGATATGACGCTGAGCACGTGCACTCAACTTCTTTGGTCGACCATTGCGAGGCCTATTCTGAGTGGAACCTGTCCTGTTAAACCGCTGTATGGTCTTGGCCAATGTGTTGCAGCTCAATTTCAGGGTCGTGGCAATCTTCTTATAGCCTAGGCCATCTTTATGTAGAGCAACAATTATTTTTTTCAGATCCTCAGAGAGTTCTTTGCCACGAGGTGCCATGTTGCGCTTTCAGTGACCAGTATGAGAGAGTGAGAGCGATAACACCAAATTTAACACACCTGCTTCCCATTCGCACCTGAGACCTTGTGACACTAACAAGTCAAATGACACCAGGGAGGGAAAATGGCTAATTAGGCCCAATTTGGGTGTACTCACTTTTGTTGCCAGCGGTTTAGACTTTAATGGCAATAAATTCTAAAAAGACATCCTCTAGACCAGCTGTCATTAAATGCCAGCCTGCAGTCCAGACAGGAGTGACAGGCCGCCAGTGCCATATCCCCACTCCGCAGTCATTGGTTGCTGGGGCCACGATTGTCCCTGCAACCAATGACGTCATATGCACATGCCCGCCCCCCCAGCTGCTCATCATCTCGCGTCGTGGCTCCCTGCTCTGACTCGGCCGGTCACGAGGTGTAAAGTTATACACATGCCCCGCCCCCTTCAGCAGACTCCAGGTGCAGCACTCGTCCCCTGCAGCTTGTTACCTCTGCTAGCTCCCACTCCTTGCCTGCCTCAAGGTATGTGGGGTGTTTAGAGAGGTACATTGATGGGCACATTTAATGTAAGGTTCACTTTGATGGGCATATTTTATGTTAAGAGGCACTCTGATGGGCATATTTTATGTTAAGGGACACTCTGGTGGCCACATTTTGTTGTACCCATTAGCATGCCCCTTACCATAAAAAATAAGTAGAAGAATATATATCGGCCTAAACTAAGGAAACGTTTTTTTGTTATTTTTTGGGATATTATAGTAAAAAAAAAAATCAAAATGATCAGTCTTTTTTGTTTATAGCTCAAAAAAGGTGATCAAAGAACACAGAAAGAAAGCTCTATTTGTGGGGAAAAAAGGACGTACATTTGGTTTGGGTACATTGGCACACGACCGCGCAATTGTCAGTTAAATTGACGCAGTGCCGTATCGCAAAAAACAGCCTGGTTAGGAAGGGGGTAAATCCTTCTGGGGCTGAAGTGGTTAAAGGGGCATGCTGATGGGCACATTTTTATGTTAAATGGGCATGCTGATGGGCACATTTTTATTTTAAAGGGGCATGCTGATGGGCACATTTTTATTTTAAAGGGGCATGCTGATGGGCACATTTTTATGTTAAAGGAGCATGCTGATGGGCACATTTTTATGTTAAAGGGGCATGTTGATGGGCACATGTTAGTGGGGGCACTCTGATGGGCACACCTGATGTTAGGAGGCACTCTGATGGGGGCACCTAATGTAAGGGGGCACTCTGATGGGGACATCTAATGTAAAGGGGACACCTGATGTAAAGAGAAACTCTGATGATGGCACCTATTGTAAGAGGGCACTCTGATGGGGACAAATTATGTAAGGGGCACACTGATGGGAGACACCAGATGTAAGGGGGCCTTCTGATGACGAAACCTGATGTAAGTGGGCACTTTGATGGGAATGCCTGATGTAAGGGAGGACTCTGATGGGGACACCTGGTATAAGGGGGGGGGGCACCCAATGTAATGAATTACTGTGGTAGGGGCACCTGATGTAAGGGGGAACACTATTGGGAACATTTACAGCTACATATTACCGTGTATTACCGTGTATACCGAGTATTACCGTGTGTGTGGATGAAATGGTAGGAAAAGCGTGGCTTGCCCCAAAAAAAGGAAAGAAGACGCGTACAACCTTTCATGGTACGTGATTTGGACCTTGGCCGGAATATTTTTTTTAGCAATTGGACCTCCTTGAATTTTTATTCACTACCCCTGCTCTAGACTGAGCCTGAAATGTTGGTGTTGATTGCACTGTGCTTGTGACTGGCAGTCTCTGTACTAGCAAGGGAGACCTGAGGTAATCTACAGCAGCCCTTCCGGGGGTAAGTGCTGCAAAAGACTCCTTGTCAAAGCATTATTTAACATTTGTGAGTCCAATCAAATATGGTTTATTCTGTGGATTCTCCTTTGTGCGCAAACGTCTAAAGTTAGAAATGAACATACCGGTAATACAATCCTAAAAAGTATAACTATATTACATAAAATACAGTATAGCCAATAAAAGGAACGTAAACCATTACTGTAAGCTCAATTCTTAGAACTGTTAGCATAAATGAACAACTATTTTTCTCATGGCTAGTGTCCAAAAAACTGAAGTCATGCAGGTAAGAATTAGAACTTCTGGAAATAACTAGAATGATTACAATGTATTTGAATAGCAGTAGAGAAAAAAGTAAAGTAAATGGATGTTCACACGCCACAGTTTCACTCCCTCATAAAGATTGAGGGCAAACCCTTGCACGTTTATCAATCCAACACACTGTATGACAGCTTGGCACTATAACTGCCTGAGAAAAATAGCCCCTTCATGGCCTGGGCAGTCCCCCATAACCATTTTGCCACCTGCCATCACTATATATATATATATTATATATATATATATATATATATATATATATTGTAGACATGTCACTGGAGAAGTGATCGAGGGGGTGTACATCTCACCTAGGTTGCTACACAGTGTGAGATGGTAAATCCAGGATGGATCAGTTTCTCAGCAGCGATATGCTGCTGAGTTGTTATTTAATTTTTGCCGGGCCTGGGTTTATATGGAATGGCAGGTAGGTTTGGTAGAGGGACCTGTCATTCCACATCCCCCGATCCAGTTCTGGGTTTGGGATCAGGTGAGCTTTGATCCTAATTAGCCTGGGAAGCTAAAGGCACTGCAGGGTCTGCAGGTGTTTGCTCTCAGCCAGGGAATGAACAATCTGTGTGTTGAAGGAAGCTGCAAGCACAGCCACTGCTGGAGCTAAAACTCACCCTGCGATATCCAGGCGAAAGACGCTGTGTTTGTAAGTGTCAGATAGGTGAGCAGAACCTGTTAGTAAGCGCCCAGCCGGGCTAGGACTTTTATTTTTGTTGTACTTAGAAAGCACGGTGTTGCTGTATATTTTGTTTGCTGGACTGTTTATACCACGAATAAACGCCAAGATCTGCTTTATAAATTCCAAGTCTGCTGTGAACTGTGTCCAAACACACCCTACCCCGGGAAGATCCCTTACAATTGGTGGAGAATGCGGGCAACACGGTTGCTAGGGGCAACGGTGTGGACAGACTTGGCTACAGCTGCTGATGTCCTGGGTGAAAGCTGCAACTACACTCCAAGAACAGTCCAGCAACATGGAGGAGATGCTGAAGCAGTTTATGCAAGTGAGTTTGCAACAACAGCAGGCTCAGACAGAGGCCAATAGACGACATGAACAGTCCATGGCTGAACAACAGCAGGCGCAGACAGAGGCCAATAGACGACATGAACAGTACATGGCGGCACAACATCAGATGCATAAGGAAGAGTTGCAAGCTTTGCGCCAAAGCCAACAACAACTTATCGAGCACCTGATAGTAAATCGAGAGGCGCCTGTGGTTGCTAATCCACCCACAATGGAGGGAGCCGCTCCAGAGATTTTTTTTGGGAGAAGGACTGTGCAGAAAGCGCTGCAAAAGATGACTGCTGAGGACGATGTTGAGGCCTATCTAACAGTATTTGAGCGCGTGGCTGAGCGAGAGAAGTTACCAGCCGCTGAGTGGGCAGAGGTAATTGCGCCCTATTTAACAGGTGAACCTCAAAAGGCCTACTATGACCTCAGTGAGCAAGAGGTTAAGGACTATACTCGGCTAAAAGAGGAGATACTTGCCCGACTAGGAGTTACTACTGCAGTCCGTGCCCGGAGGGTACGCAACTGGAGCTACAGTCTGGACAAATCAGCGAGGTCCCAGATGTATGACCTAATCCATTTGGCAAGAAAGTGGTTGGAGCCAGACACTTCTACTCCTGCACAAATCCTAGAGAAGGTCGTGATGGATCGCTACCTCCGAGCGCTTCCTACTGACCTGCAACGCTGGGTGGGACAAGGTGATCCTAGGAACGCAAACGAACTTGTCAACCTTGTGGAGAGGTTCCAGGCGACTGAGGACTACCTCCGTGATGTTCCTGCAGCATCTTCACCTCCCCGGAGCGCCAGATCTGTGCCGTCAGCTGGTAAGAGACTTCCATCTATTGGGGGAGTGTGGAGGGGTGCTGATGGGGGGAAAAGGGCTCAAGTGGTGTCTCAGGGACAAAAGACTGGTGATGGTCCCGGGTGGCTAAGGGGCTCTGAAAAGGACTCCTTGCCAAAGAGACCAGGCCCTATCCAGTGTTGGAGATGCCATGAGGCGGGACACGTGTCTGCCCATTGCCCTCTTACCTCTGAACCCATGGAATGTGACGCTAGCCGGCGTCAGTCGCTATTTGCGGAACCATCTTGTGCTGCAGTTCCTGGACTAGAGACTGAACCGCAAATCTGCAACATCACAATCAATGACTTTCCTGTTAAAGCGTTAATGGACTCAGGAAGCCTTGTAACCTTGGTGCATGCTAGCCTGGTGACTGGGGACTTAGAGTCTAAAAAGCATATGAGTGTTGTGTGCATACATGGTGATACAAAAGTGTACCCTATAGTGCTGGCTAAAGTCGGGACTGAACAAGGCACCGTACAATATGAAGTGGGTGTGGTTAAAAACCTCATGCATAATGTAATATTGGGGCGCGATTTTCCATTATTCTGGGCTCTTTGGGAAAAAAGAAAAATCCCCAAAAGGAGTGAGGATACCTCTAAGGGGCTTGCCTTGTCCACTGTGAATGATAAAAATGTGCAGGATGAAAATGATTGTTTTCCTTTGCAGGTCCTGGCTGGGGAGGAGGAGGCTCCTCCCACTGAGCAAAATATACTAGACTTAGAGGTGTCTAGCGATAATTTTGGGACTGCACAATTACAGGACCCCACTCTCAAAAATGCGAGAGAGCAGGTTGCTGTTATGAACGGGGTACCTCAGGAACCAGATGCTGAAAAAAGATTTCCACATTTTTCGGTGACTAATGATCTTTTCTATAGAGTCAATAAGGTTAAAGATGAGATTGTGGAACAGCTTCTGGTACCTAAGCCGTACCGGCGTCAGGTGCTTGACATGGCACATAACCATGTTCTTGGGGGACACTTGGGGACTGACAAAACGCGAGAGAGGGTTCTCCAGAGGTTTTTTTGGCCGGCGGTATATGATGACATTAAAAAATACTGTGAGTCGTGCCCCACATGTCAGGTTAGTGCCCCAGTGTCACATTTTCGCAGTCCTTTGGTTTCGCTCCCTATTATAGAGGTGCCTTTTGAGCGTATTGCCATGGATTTAGTGGGTCCCATTGTAAAGTCAGCTAGAGGACACCAGTATATTTTGGTAGTCCTGGATTATGCGACCCGCTATCCTGAGGCTGTACCCTTAAGAAACACTGCATCTAAAACAATTGCACGTGAGTTGTTTTATATGTTCTCTAGGACTGGGATCCCCAAAGAAATCCTAACTGACCAAGGTACGCCATTTATGTCGAAAGTAATGAAGGAATTATGCAAACTATTTAAAATCTCACACATCCGTACCTCTGTGTACCACCCCCAGACGGACGGATTGGTGGAGAGATTTAATAAAACTTTGAAACATATGTTGAAGAAAGTGGTGGCAAAAGATGGTCGTGACTGGGATCATTTATTACCCTACCTCATGTTTGCTATTAGGGAGGTGCCCCAAGCGTCCACAGGGTTCTCACCATTCGAGTTGGTCTATGGTCATCACCCTAGGGGTCTACTGGACATTGCAAAAGAGACATGGGAGAATGAGTCCACCCCATACAAGAGTGTTATTGAGCATGTAGCACAAATGCAGGACCGTATAGCCACTGTAATGCCCCTGGTAAGGGAACACCTCCAGAGAGCTCAAGAGGCCCAAAGTAGAATTTACAACCGGTCCGCAAGAATCAGGACATTCAACCCAGGCGATAGGGTCCTTATACTAGTCCCCACTGTTGAGAGTAAATTCTTGGCGAAGTGGCAAGGTCCTTATGAAATTGTTGAAAAGATCAGTGAGGTGAACTACAAGGTGCACCAACCAGGTAGAAGGAAGCCTTTCCAAGTTTATCACATAAACTTGATCAAGCCCTGGAAAGACAGGGAATCCTTGGTGGCGACAAATACTGTTAATGATTTGTCACAACCAATCCCTCCAGTCAAGGTAGGTGATACTCTATCAGTGTCACAGAAACAGGAGGCTCAGGAATTTTTACAGAAAAACAAAAACAAGTTCTCTGACCTCCCAGGGCGTACACACCTCATCCATCATCACATTGAAACTGAGCCTAGAAGCAGAGTAAACCTTAAGCCCTATAGGATACCGGAGGCACATAGGGAAGCCGTATCTGCCGAGGTAAAACGTATGCTTGCTCTGGGGGTAATTGAGGTGTCACAGAGTGAATGGTCCAGCCCAATTGTGCTAATCCCAAAGCCCAATGGAACTTGGAGGTTCTGTAACGATTTCAGAAAGTTGAATGAGATCTCCAAGTTCGATGCGTATCCTATGCCCAGGGTAGATGAGTTGATTGAGAAGTTGGGTAACGCCAGGTACATAACCACTCTCGATCTCACAAAGGGCTACTGGCAGATTCCACTTTCTGGTGAGGCTAAAGAGAAAACTGCATTCTCCACCCCTGATGGGCTATTCCAGTATGTAGTGATGCCATTCGGGTTACATGGAGCGCCTGCAACTTTCCAGAGGTTGATGGACTTGATTCTGCGACCACATCGTGATTACTCAGCTGCCTACCTCGATGATGTGGTCATTTTTAGCCCTGATTGGGAAAGTCACCTCTGTAAGGTACAGGCCGTGTTGGATGCCATAAGTGATGCGGGGTTGACCATAAATGCCGAGAAGTGTGCTCTAGCCCTAGAAGAGGCCAAATATCTGGGCTACATTATTGGGAGAGGGTTGATTAAGCCACAGCTAAATAAAATTGAGGCAATACAGAATTGGCCTAGACCCCTGACAAGGAAACAGGTTAGAGCTTTCCTGGGTATTACGGGGTATTACCGTAGATTTGTGCCGAACTTTGCCTCAGTTGCTGCTCCACTAACTGACTTGACAAAGGGCGGAAAGACAGCAATGGTCACGTGGACCCCAGAGGCCGAGAAGGCTTTCCAAAGCCTTAAGTCTGCCTTGTGCCAACCACCTGTGTTAGTTACCCCCGATTTCAGGCGAGAATTTCTGGTCCAGACAGATGCCTCTAACACAGGCTTAGGTGCAGTACTCTCACAAGTAGTGAATGGTGAGGAGCATCCAGTGACGTACTTGAGTAGAAAACTAACCCCGGCCGAGAAAAATTATGCCATTGTGGAGCGAGAATGTTTGGCAGTGAAGTGGGCCCTAGAATCTTTAAAGTATTACTTGCTAGGCAGGAAATTTAAGTTGGTGACAGACCATGCCCCCCTAACATGGATGAAGTTAAACAAGGAGAGAAATGCAAGAGTGACTAGATGGTTTCTCTCCCTACAAAACTTTAATTTCACGGTGGAACACAGGCCAGGGAAATTACAGGCAAATGCTGACGCATTGTCAAGGGTAAGTTGTCTGTGGGGACAAAAGGCTCAGCCCTCCGGTCTGAAAAAGAGGGGGGGGATATGTAGACATGTCACTGGAGAAGTGATCGAGGGGGTGTACATCTCACCTAGGTTGCTACACAGTGTGAGATGGTAAATCCAGGATGGATCAGTTTCTCAGCAGCGATATGCTGCTGAGTTGTTATTTAATTTTTGCCGGGCCTGGGTTTATATGGAATGGCAGGTAGGTTTGGTAGAGGGACCTGTCATTCCACATCCCCCGATCCAGTTCTGGGTTTGGGATCAGGTGAGCTTTGATCCTAATTAGCCTGGGAAGCTAAAGGCACTGCAGGGTCTGCAGGTGGTTGCTCTCAGCCAGGGAATGAACAATCTGTGTGTTGAAGGAAGCTGCAAGCACAGCCACTGCTGGAGCTAAAACTCACCCTGCGATATCCAGGCGAAAGACGCTGTGTTTGTAAGTGTCAGATAGGTGAGCAGAACCTGTTAGTAAGCGCCCAGCCGGGCTAGGACTTTTATTTTTGTTGTACTTAGAAAGCACGGTGTTGCTGTATATTTTGTTTGCTGGACTGTTTATACCACGAATAAACGCCAAGATCTGCTTTATAAATTCCAAGTCTGCTGTGAACTGTGTCCAAACACACCCTACCCCGGGAAGATCCCTTACAATATATATATATAGATAGATAGATAGATAGATAGATAGATAGATAGATAGATATATATATATAATACTATACATACATACATACATACACACAGGTCCATATATATTTGGACACTGGCACAATTTTAGTTTTTTTTCAGGTATTTACCAAAACATATTAAGGCTATAGTTATATAATTTACATATTTAGCAGGGATTCTTCAGGTCCTGTCACAATTTAGCTTATTCTACCTGGTCACTTTCACATACTGTCTTGTTGTTGAACAATTTTTACAAATTGAAAGGCTACAGCTCTGATGGCAGGGTGCTGCGGTGCACCAATCTCAGGTGCAGAGGTAGGGCAGAGGGCACAGCTGGGGCCTCAGACCTTCTTTACCAACAGATTACACCAGATTTGTTCTCCTCTCCTGCCCCTTGTCATACCCTCTGACATTCTTCTTCCATACATAACGCCCACTGTCATGCCTTCTGTACTCTTTTCCTGTACGTGCTGCCACATTTGATACCCTCCACACTATTTTCCTTGTTATTCTCCCTTCACACTCCTCTTTTGCACATACTGCCACTGTCATACCATCTGCACTCCTCTCCTGCACATACTGTACTGTCCAATGCCAGGTCCTCCTCACTCATCCACTGTACATGCTGCCAACTAAAACTTAACATGGTTCACAACATTGCCCGTTTTAGAATGGACACACTTTTGCTAGGGTATATTAAACCAGCTTAAAGAAATGCCTGCCTGTGTGCTTTGTGCAGAAGAGAAGGTCAGGATATTTTTACTTCCAGTTTCTTGTCTTGGTTGCTACTGCAGAGATTCCCTGTGAGCTACATAAATGCTGTGACAAATACTTTTTATATGTAGCACCTGCCAGCAATTTACAAATTCCAGTAGACATATCAGTATATTACATTCCTGTGACAGCTATAAAAAGGTAGTGTTCTTATTCATTTATTCTGCAGACACAAATGTAGCACCCTCACTGTTGCTAGTTTAAGTAAATTTAGTTTGACCCCTATGTAGGCAGAGGAGCAAGAGTTAAAGTGGTTCTAAAGTCAGAAGGTTCTATTTATCTTAACCACTTCAGCCCCCGAAGGATTTACCCCCTTAATTACCATACCATTTTTTGCGATAGGGAATTGCGGCATTTTAACTGACAATTGCTAAAGCCGCTCGGCTGTTATCCTAAGGAGCGGGAGGGGACTACCCCCCTCCCGCTGCCTTCCGCCACTTATCCCGGGCAACCAGCCATCGCCTCCGCCTCCTAGGCTGAGACCTTTTTTTTCTTAAAGGGACAATGTAAAAAAAAAAACAATAAATAATTTTTAAAGTGGCCCATACCCGCAAACTCGTGCAAATTTTATATCTGATGTATATTTATACATTTATACTTATATATTTATGTATTTATTCAATAATTCTTTGATCGATTTCTTCAAAAGTCATAAAATTATCATCATCCACTATTAATCAGCTAGCCCTTTTACTCATATTTACATTCACTTAGGTCTACAACCATCTACCTCTTTAAATCTGTCTTTTTGAATGATGGGCCGGGCCAGCCCATCAGATCTCTGTTTCTATTTCCTCTGTATTTAGACTGCCAGGTTTGCCAGCCAATCATGGTACGATGAAGAAGCTGTAGCTTGGAAATGCATTACCATTCCTTGCCACTGTAAATAATCACATTTCCTGTTCCTGTGATGTCACGACCAGCTGCTTTCCGTTTCCTGCTTCCTAGTTTCTAGCCTCCTCCGGATCCCTGTAAGATAACACCAGTGCCCCAGGCTGCAAAGGGAGAAACAGGATGCCAAATAGGACATTTATGAGATTCCAGGACTAGCGATTTTCATCACATACTTAGCTCATCTAATTTAACCTGTGAGTTACTACTTGTTTTTATTAACCGCTTGCCGACCAGTGCACGCTGATATACGTTGGCACAATGGCATGGCTGCACAAATGGGCGTACAGGTACGTCCTCTTTAAGATGCAGCATTGTGGGCCCGCCGCGTGCTCCGTGACTGTGCCCGCAGGAGCCGCCGATTTGATGTCTGCCGGTGTCCCGTGATCGTATCAAAGAGCGGCCGATACCTATGTAAACAAGGCATTTCCCCGTTCTGCCTAGTGACATGACAGATCTACTGCTCCCTGTCATCGGGAGCAGTGATCACTGTCATGTCCTAGGTAGCCCACCCCACCCACAGTTAGAATCACTCCATAGGACACACTTAACCCCTTGATCGCACCCTAGTGTTTAACCCCTTTCCTGCCAGTGTCATTTATGATCAATGCATTTTTATAGCACAGATCGCTGTATAAATGGCAATGGTCCCAAAATAGTGTCTGATGCGTCTGCCATAATGTCGAAGTCATGATAAAAATCGCTGATCGCCACCTTTACTAATAAAAAAAAATAATAATAAAAATGCCATAAATCTATCCCCTATTTTGTAGACGCTATAACTTCTGCGCAAACCAATCAATATACGCTTATTGCGATTTTTTTTTTTTTTTTACCAAAATAAGTAGAAGAATACATATCGGCCTAAACTGAGGAAAAAATTAGTTTTTTTATTTTTTTTTGGGCATATTTATTATAGTAAAAAGTAAAAAATATTGCTTTTTTTTCAAAATTATCACTTTTTTTGTTTATAGCACAAAAAATAACTACAGAGGTGATCAAATTCTACCAAACGAAAGCTCTATTTGTGGGGAAAAAAAAGGACGTCAATTTTGTTTGGATGCAACGTCGCACAACCGCACAATTGTCAGTTAAAGCGATGCAGTGCCGTATAGCAAAAAGTGCTCTGGTCATTGAGGGGGTAAATTCTTCCTGGGCTGAAGTAGTTAAATATATGATTTATACTGCACTCAGTCTGGCATCCCTCTGTTCCCATTTCTATTCAGAGTCCATCGCTTCACTCTAACACCCCTTTCACACTGGGGCAGGAGGTGCATCGGCGGTAAAGCGCTGCTATTTTTAGCGGCCGAGAAAGGGTTAAAAACCACCACAAAGCGCCTCTGCTTTGCCGGTGGTATATGTATCTAAGGACTTCTGCGCTCTATGGGTAAAATAGAGGAGAGCGAGAGTAGCAAGTGAACAAAGCAGCAATCACTAAATGAGTTGTCTTTCACTAGTAGAAATAAAATAAAGAAGGTGTGATGCGCTAATTTCAAAGAGTTAAATAGCCACAGTAAAACCAATAATGTGCAAAATATATTCGTGATTAGGAAATTATATAAAGTGCAACCATGCATAAATAGATCAAAAAGTGACTCTGTGCATAATATATAGCGATGAGCTTAAAAGCCAAAATTGTGCTGCAATAAATCATAAAGTGACTATGTGTGCAAAAAACATGAATTCACCATAAGTATCAAAATTCATATACAAAAAAATGTGTAAACATCATTAAATGTGTAAAAAGTTGAACCAAAATGTTGCTGTGAACAATAAAAACAAATTCTTGATCCAAGTGACAACCGTGAATCGTACTAGAATGTCCCATACACAATCAGATCAAATCCCAGTTGAAGTCTTGACGACGTAACGCGTAGGAACCCGGAAGTGACATCCATATCCGGTCTATTTGCTGTCTGTCAATGTGCATACTCCTGCTTTGCTTGTGAGTAGTTTTAATTTTGCAATAAATTTTACACATTTTAAATACTACACTATGGCAGTTCTCTTTGGTCTATTCCCCTGAGTTTATCCACCATTCATCACAAGTGAGGAAGTTAGAGAAGTCTCCAAAAGAGCCTGTTATACAGCCATCCCTGCAATCATCCCTGGCTACCTTGGTGTCCATTACTATTTTCGCTGTTTACCTACAGCGGTGAGGTAATTGCATAGCATTAGCACTATTTGCACGGATCATCACGGATGGATTGGCTGCCCAGCACGTTGCACGTTTAATTCAGTGTGTTTACCGAATTGCACGATTTGATCTGATTGTGTATGGGACATTCTAGTACGATTGCCGGTGGTATAGCCGCGCTGCCCCATTGATTCCATTGTTAGCAGGACTTTTTTTTAACCGTCCTGCTAGCGCACCACGCCAGTGTAAAAGCCCTCGGGGGTTTCACATTGAAGACCAAGCAGCGGCTGTTTCAGGGAGATTTTCAGGCGCTATTTTTAGCACTGTAGCGCCTGCAAAGCACCCTAGTGTGAAAGGGATCTTGGGGAGCTGCCTACAGGTGCTAATCATACAAGATCTCGGATCATTCATGGACATTATGTTTTAACAAGTGTTTTAACATTATGTGTGCTTACTCACACACACACACATTTTAAGTAAACCTATATTCCAGTTGCTATATAATTGTATGTTCTCGCCATATCTAGCACCGCTGTTCACCCCTGTTGAAGCTGTTGTTGCCCATGGCAATCAGCTATTGGGGGGGGGGGCTACAGTGTGCTTGGGACATCCTCAGCAACCATTGGAGCTACCATGCTCGATAGCAACCAGTGGAGCTACCATGCCAGAGTGGGGAGGAACCCCAGACAAGCCAGCTGCCACTGTCCGCCCTGTCGCCACCCCACTTGGAAGGAGCCAGAGTCAGATGAGTCATCAGGTGAGCCAGTGTGGAGTGACAGGGGTGAAGCAATAGACTTCGAGTCCCCTCCAGATAAACGCACGTTTCTGTCCCCTGGAGGCAAATGCAGATGATTGGGCTTCAGCCAGCTCATCTGACACTGAATGGTACTGGGGGGGACACTTTGGCCAAATGATGTCTGCAGGATCTCATTAACTGTTCAGTGTTTCTGATCCAGCAGAGCATGAGGCTGTGGAGGAGCAGCTACTACAAAGGGCTAAAGGATTGCAATTGGACAGCAAAGATTGCAGTCAGAGCCACCAATTTCTTTGGCCTGAGCTCAAGCACAAAACGTTACCTATAAGGAGCAGATTAAAGACACTCAGTTCTAGTGGGACTCTCTGCATGTGCTAAAGCCCTGCAGAGGGCCAGGATATCAACCATGAGTGGAGCGTGGGGTGGAATATTTACAAAAACAGTAATGGTGGTAAAAGCAGGACAGCCGCCCCGCTTCTACTCAACTACTGTATGGGGGGCCTGGTGCGAGGACACTTCAGATTCCTGATCCATTCTACTACTGCTAAGCAGGGTTGACCCCCCGCTTCATGTAACTACTGTCACATGGGATCCCTGCTTGGCCTACTCTTATCTGTAAAAGGGCTGATGCTGGAAATTCCAGCCCAGAAGAGAACAATTTTCTGAGCTGAGGAGGGGACCCTCTGCCTTTGCTTTACTAAAGCAAACATGGCCGGTTTGTTGTTGCCTCTCCCCTTCCTACTTTAAGAGTTTCTGTTCCTAGGGTGGGGATGGGCTTGTTCAGCCTTTCCACTTTAAGGAAGGAGGACCTGTTGTTGAAAAATTATACTTATTCCATTTTGTATAGTCCTGTTATGGAATTTAGGCCTTTAGGACCAATGTTGCTAAATGTTAGGATTTTATCCTGCTAGCAGGAGGATTTTAGCTAGCCAGGGTTTATTAATATCGCAGATAGGTTGTAGATTAGTTACTTAGGGCATGTCTTCCTGTTTCTCTCCTATGGCTCTGGAAGGAGACCTTGTGTCAACATTGGCCACTAGGTGGTCCATCGTTAGTTAGGGATATGAACTCTCTTCACATAGTAGATAGGATGTGTTGATGTGGATGGAGGACTATCCTCTTGGGGATGATGTTCCTAACCAGTATGTCTATGTACATACTGTATGCACTGATGTTTTCTTTTACAGGAAAGTTTGTAATTTTGTGGTATATAATTCAGGTAGTCGGTGGCAGGGCTCTGCTTAGCTAGGATGTATAGTTTATAGAGGTGTAGAAATACAGTGTATGGTCTGATTTTTATAGTGATAGTTGAATACTGTATCTATTTTCTATCTAGATTTATATAAAGTCAAGAGTAAACCTTAATGTCTTTTTATATTTTTCTACTTTACAATTTCATTGATTATTCTTTCAGGGATAGTGCTACACATACTTAAAGCTCACAAACTTAAAAACTCTGCAAATGTGTTAATAGAATCTGTTGAAATTGCTGGCATGGTTTGCGTGACCTATTTTCAGCAGTTTATTATAGCATTATTTCTAGATATACAATCTCAATGCTTATAAAACTAAATCTACAGTATATATATATATAAATATATATATATATATATATATATATATATATATATATATATATAGTGTATGCCCTTAAAGACAGGCATTGCAAATGACAGATCCTCTGTGTTATCTATGATGGATGTAGGATCCACTGATGTATTTAGACTAAACATTGCTCAGTCCTCACTGTAGAATAATACATGGAGTTTTAAGTTTTATTATGTTAAGGTTTCCATCTGTCGCCATTGTGAGCCCCTGTACACACGGTCGGAGATTCCGACAGAATGTGTCCTATCGAACCGTTTTCCAACAAAATGCTCAGATCGGACATACTCTGATCATGTGTAGCCTACTCCGACGGACAAAGTGCCACGCATGCTCAGATCAAATTCCTAGACCAAAGCTATTGGCTACTAGCCTGAACGTAGTCCTGTCGTAACGACGTACAATCGGATTTTCTGACAACTTTGTCCGACCGTGTGTATGCAACAGTTTCGGACAAAATCCGTCGGACAAAATCCGTCGGACAAAATCCAATGGATTTGGTTGTCAGAATGTCCGACCGTGTGTATAAGGGCTGAGAGTTCTTTCCCTGGGAAATAGGTCTCCCCAGATTTGCCCCCGAGAACTGACACCATAAACTTCACAGTGCACGAGCTCCAACTCATCACACTGAGCAAGTGTTAGCTCAAAAATAGTGTCGGTAGACTGTGCATGTGCGGCCATTCACGTTGCAGCGCATGCACAGACTGCTCCCGCCAGTTTTTGACTGATGCCAGGGCCTAAATTCTGTAAATTACATAATCCTGGGACCCCTGAACTCTGTGTGTTACCTAACCCTGAGCACTGAACTCTGTACATTACTTACACCACCCTTTCACACTGAGCCGCCCGGGCATCAGTGGTAAAGTGGCGTTATTTTTAGCGGCGCTTTACCGTAGTTTTAACTGTAGTTTTCATTGTTTTCAATGGGCAGCAGTGGTGGAGGAGCGGTGTGAATGTGCTTTGAGTAAACAGTTTTATTATCATTAACAATGTCTGGCTTCTTCTTTCAATGCTTTTGTAGTTTTTGTAGTAAAGTTGGTGTTTTCTGTGACAATGGGTATTATTTACTAAAGGCAAATCCACTTTGCACTCCAAGTCCGGTACAAGTGCACTGTTGCAGTGTACCTGTAGTGCATAGTAGATTTGCCGTTAGTAAATAACACCCACAATGCTTTTTAATTTGCTCCAATCACGCCATTTTCATGACTCCACGCATTTCAGTCATGGTGCTTAAAATTAGGAATATTTTTTGTCAGTAATGCAATACATACATTAACAACAAAAACAAGGTGTGTGTAGCAGACCCATGACATAATAATATTATCTGAAGATAGAGACACTTTATCTCACCCAGAAATTTGGTTAGCACCGTTGAAGAAAAAGGCCCAAAATAATTCTGAAAAAAAAAAACAAGGAGACGCCTAAAACAAACCCAAGCAGTAAATGAAAACAAATATTATTGCAGTTTGAAAGATAAAATTATTAAAAAAATGCCTCTCAGACATTGTCTGGCATATCAATGGCTCCCCTACCCAAAATTACTCCATGTATCGGTTTCTGACCTTGCGGGCGCTTTGGGGGGGGGGGGGGGGGGTAAGCCAGGGCGGCCTGCTTCAAGTGCCGTCAGGGTGGCAAGTTCAGGAAAGTTTGCCTCAGGCCACATAGTTTGTTGAGTATTTGTTTTTTAAATTGTGCAAAATGGCAGCAAAAAAGCACTATATGGTTCCGTTTATATTCTTCCATGTGGATCGGTGTCAAAAATAGGAGGAACCGGCTGGCCATTATCCCGAAAGTGTTCTCCACCACTCTTCTGGCTCTGGCCAGCCGGTAATTAAAAACCCTCTGGTCCAGGGTGAGGGACCTCATTGGGAATGGCCATATAAGATGATCCCGAAGCGCAAACGCTTCATCCATGACAAAGACAAAGGGGCGTCCTTCCACAATCTCCTCTGGAGGTGGCAAGCCAAAACTGACACTATGGAGACGCCAGTAGAACGCCGTCTGTGCAATCACTCCACCATCCGAAATCCGAAATTTTTTCCCCACATCCACATACAGGAACTCGTAAGTGGCTGACACCGCCGCCAACATCACGATACTATTATACCCCTTGTAATTATAATAGTAGGACCCCAAGTTGGGGGGTGGGACGATGCGGACTTGTTTCCCATCAATTGCACCTCCACAATTGGGAAAGTCCCAATGGGTGGCAAAGGGGGAGGCCACAGTCTTCCATTCCTGTGGAGTTGAGTCAAACAAGAAAAAAAAATTGTAATTTTGCACATCAACATTGCAATCAGATTAGACACAAACATTTTTGTCCAACATAAGTATAACATTTTTTGAAATGAGTATTTAAAGACAAAAGTAAAAGGTCCACTTATCAGATTCCTCACCCCATCTGATGGCCCATTGCAAACATTTAGGGGGGAGGGGAGATGCTTTGGACAGGTAACCCTCTCTACTTCATTTAGAGCTGAATGCATAAATAATGTGTGTTACTTTGGCCAGCCCTTATATGCATGGTATTGTCATAAAAAGTGTTTGGGGACCTAGGTCCTGCCCCAGGGGACATGTATCAATGCAAAAAAAAGTTTTAGTTTTTGGAGCAGTGATTTTAATAATGCTTAAATTGAAAGAATAAAAGTGTAATATTCCTTTAAATTTCGTACCTGGGGAGGTGTCTATAATATGCCTGTAAAGGGGCGCATGTTTCCCGTGTTTAGAACAGTCTGACAGCAAAATTACATTTATAAAGGAAAAAAAGTCATTTAAAACTACTTGCGTCTACAAATAATTGTTGGTTCGCAATACACTTAAAAGTTTATTGATAAAAACAGCATGGGGGTTGCCCCACAGGAGAACTCCGAACCAAAATGTAAAAAAAAATGCGTGGGGGTCCCCCTAAATTCCATACCAGGCCCTTCAGGTCAGGTATGGATTTTAGGGGGAACCTCGCACCAAAATTTAAAAAAAATAGCGTGGGATCCCCCCAAAAATCCATACCAGACCCTTATCCTAGCACGCAACCTGGCAGGCTGCAGGAAAAGAAGGGGGGACGAGAGAGCAGCCCTCCACCCCTCCTGAACCGTACCAGGCCACATGCCCTCAACATTGGGAGGGTGCTTTGGGTTAACCCCAAAGCACCTTGTCCCCATGTTGATGGGGAGAAGGGCCTCATCCCCACAACCCTTGCCCGGTGGTTGTAGGGGTCTGCGGGCATGGGGCTTATCGGAATCTGGAAGCCCCCTTTAACAAGGGGACCCCCAGATCCCGGCCCCCCTGTGTGAATTGGTAATGGGGTACAAATGTACCCCTACCATTTCACAAAAAAAGTGGCAAAAAAGTTAAAAAACACAAGAGACGGTTTTATGTCAGAGGAGGCGAGGACACCCATTTATGTAAATGCATTTTTTTTTTTTGGTTCGGGGTTCCCCTGTGGGGAAATCCCCATGCCGTTTTTATCAATAAACTTTTATGTGTATTGCAGACCAACAATTCATTGTAGAGTAATTCAGAGTGATTTTAAACTACTTTTTTTTGCTTTAGAAATGTCATTTTGCTGTCAGACTGTTCTAAACACAGGAAACATGCACCCCTTTACAGGCATACTATAGACACCCCCCAGGTACGAAATTTAAAGGAATATTATACTTTTATTGTTTCACTTTAAGCATTATTAAAATCACTGCCCCTGAAAAAACGTCCGCTTTTAAAACTTTTTTTGCATTAATACATGTCCCCTGGGACAGGACCCAGATCCCCAAACACTTTTTGACAATATCATGCATATAAGCCTTTAAAATTAGCACTTTTGATTATTCATGTTCGCGTCCCATAGACTTTAATGGTGTTCGCGTGTTCAACATTTTTTTTGCCTGTTCGCATGTTCTGGTGCGAAATGAACGGGGGGGGGGGGGGGGCTTGGGGGTGTTCGGCTCATCCCTACTCCTGGCATTCGTGAACATACCACCTAGTTTAGACCCGTTGCATATTATCCTCCTATTGGGTGTTCCGAGATTGCAACTAGAACTTGCTACTATACTTACCTTGGGTTTATGTGCTTTGGTCAACCTACCACTAATGCCCCCAATACTGCCCTCTGGAATATGTTCCATGCTGACTATCTCTACGTCTGGACCCCCATGGCCAAGTTTAAAAAGCCCTCTAACTTTTTGGCCATCTTCATTTCCAGCTGATCTGCACCCTCCTCATTTAGGTGCAGTCCATCCATTGTATAGTACTTGTTACTGACTGAGAAATCGGCCCAGTTCTCCAAGAACCCAAACCCCTCCTTACTACGCCAGCTCTTCAGCCACTTGTTTACTTCCCTAATCTCCCTCTGCCTTTCTGGTGTTGCTCGATGTACCGGTAGTATTCCTGAGAATACTACCTTGGAGGTCCTTTTCCTCAATTTAGCTCCCAAGTCCCTAAAATCGTTCTTTAGGACACTCCATCTGCCAATGACTTTGTCATTGGTGCCAATGTGCACCATGACAGCTGGGTCTTCCCCAAGCCCTCCCAGTAATCTGTCCGTACCATACAGTCCGTACTCCTCTCCTGCACATGCTACCCACTACAAAACACACCCTACTCCTCTCCTGCACATACTACCCACCACCATACACTCCACACTGTACATTCCCTATCTAACATTACTGCATTCTGCACTATCTACAGTAAGCCATCTCAGACTCGATTGAACCTCACCCCATTTAGCCACGCCCAACATTTTAGCACAATTTCGGCCACACGCATTATTCGCAGCAGCGCTTTATGTTTTGTGGACAATAGGGTGTCCTCCAGTCTGGTAACCTTATACTATGTGACAATCTCAGGTTGCAGCTCTCGGTTTGCCGTTTGGTCTAGCCTAATAGGAAACCAGAGTGTATAACTGTACAGGCATAAGCATAGTACATTAACTCAGACAGTAAAATCTTTGAGGTGTACGTTGGAATGCCTGGTACAAAACTTCATATTGCTTTTTGAAACATTTATTGATTAAGAGCATCAAATAAGGTCAGAGTGTTTCAGGGAAAAAACTCCCCCTTTTTTAGGGCTTGAGCAGTTGGTTTTAATAAAACACCAACAGAATGCACTAAGAGCCGGTTCATACAGGGGCAGCATGACTTGCAGCGCGACTCTGTAAGGCAACCTGCACACGACTTCAGTGGCAAATGACTTCTGTATAGAAGTCAATGCAAGTTGCCCTGAAGCGGTCCCGAAGTAGTACAGGAACCTTTTCCTAAGTCGGAGCGACTTGAGTCTAGAACGGGTCTATTAGAACGGTTCTATAGTACAGAATGGAACTCGACTTGTCAGGCGGCTAAGTCGCCTGACAAGTCGCTTCTGTGTGAACTGGGTCTTAGGGTCCTATGTTAAAGTGTTTGTTACCCCAACATTTAATATTCCTGATTTGTGCTTGCTGTACCATGTACTTGTATGAAAAAATCTGCTCTCTTTGTTTTGCTTCCTTTGTGTGAAATCCCTGGTGTTCCTACCAATCCCTCTGCTTTCATATTAACCACTTCAGCCCCGGAAGAATTTACCCCCTTCCTGACCAGAGCACTTTTTGCGATTCAGCCCTGCGTCGCTTTAACTGAAAATTGCACAGTGGTGCAATGTTGTACCCAAACAATATTCACGTCCTTTTTTTTTACCACAAATAGAGCTTTCTTTTATAATAAATATCCCCCAAAAATATATAAAAAAAACTATTTTTTTCTTCAGTTTAGGCTGATATGAATTCTTCTACATATTTTTGGTAAAAAAAATCGCAATAAGCGTATATTGATTAGTTTGCGCAAATGTTATTGCGTCTACAAAATAGGGGATAGATTTATAGCTTTTTTATTATTTTATTGCTACTGATGGCGGCAACCTGTGATTTTTTATCAGGACTGCGACATTATGGCGGAAACATCGGACAATTTTGACACATTTTTGGGACCATTGGCATTAATAAAGCGATCAATGGTATAAAATTGCATTGATTACTGTAAAAACGTCACAGGCAGTGAAGAGGTTAACACTAGGGGGTGATCGAGGGGTTAACTATGGGAGGTGATTCTAACTGAAGGGGGAGGGGACTGACAGGAGGAAGTGACGGGTCATGGTTCCTAGCTAATAGGAACACACAATCTGTCAGAACAGAACGGAGAAATATGTGTTTACACAAACTCGTCCCTGTTCTGTCTCTCCTGCTCATGATTGCTCATGGCCGGCGGTCATCTCGACTGTCGGCCACGAGCACCGGGACCCCCACTGTGGCGCGCGTGTGCGCACACCTGCTATCCCGATCCAGGGGAGCCAACCTGCTGCAGTATAAATGTGGCAGTTGGATGGGAAGCGGTTAAAACTGACCACGCTAAGCAGGACAGCACACCACCGTCAGTTCTCTAGGTTGCTCTCCTCCAGTGATCAGATTTGTCTTAACTCGCCCCCTCCTGCACAGTCTTTCAGCTGAGAACAGAGTGAATGTGACCACTTATTAAAAAAAAAAAAGAAAGAAAGGTATTGATAATGTTTTTTTTAATATCTACAAACAAATATTTTGCCTTTCATTTATATTTTAAACAGAATAGGTTGTTTTACAAGGTGATCAGTTACAATCACTTTAACCGCCGTCAAATGATGGAGGGGTGGTGCGGCTCTTGTTCTGGGACGACGACGTCCCATTCAAACGATCGGGTACACGCATTTCTGCACTGTCAGTGGCGGCGTGTCCCCGAGACAAAGCGCATCACTGACAGGGGTGAAAAGCCAATGGCCATGGCTGTTTACCATGTGATCGGCCGTGATCAAATCATGGCCAATCACAGATGGTACTGCCCCATTGTACACGGTGTATGCTCGCGATCGAGAGCGCGCTGCAAATGCATGTTGGTTAATGTGTTCTTGAGTAAAAATTGCTTGTGATCGACACTGATAAACAGCCATTGGCAGCGGCTTTTACCACATGATCAGCTGTGATCCATTCGCAGCCAATCACAGATGTAAACAAAGACCGGTAACTAGCTGTTACTGGCTCTTCCCTTCTCACACACCGTTTCCAGTGTGAGGAGAGAAGAGCCAGGAACAGTGAGTTACTAATCTGTGTAAGGTCACTTTCTGCACCAAGCAGAACACCTGTCACATCGTCCCTACCCCCCCCCCCCCCCATTGCACCTGTCATGCAACAGTCACCCCATAAAGTACACTTGTCACAACAGAGACTGCCATCAGTGACCATCAGCGGTGCACCCATTAGTGACCATGGCCTGTCACCCATCAGTGACCATCTCCAGTCACCTGTCACCCATCAGTGACCGTGGCCTGTCACCCATCATTGACCATTGCCAGTCACGCATCAGTGACTGTGGCCTGTCACCCATCAGTGACCATCGCTAGTCACCATGACGTGTCACCCGTCACCCATCAGTGACCATCACCTGTCACCCAGCAGTAACTGTGGCCAGTCACCCGTCAGTGACCATCGCCAGTCACCTGTCACCCATCAGTGACCGTCACCCATCATTGACCGTGGCCTATCACCCATCAGTGACCGTGGGCTGTCACCCGTGACCCACCATGAGTGACCATTGCCAGTCACCTGTCACCCACCAGTGACCATCACCAGTCACCCCTCAGTGACCATCATCAGTCACATTGTCATCACCTATCACTGAACGTCACTTGCCACCCATCGCACAGCCCATCAGTGAATGTCACCTGCCACCCATCGCACAGCCCATCAGTGAGCGTCACTTGCCACCCATCGCACAGCCCATCAGTTAACATCACCTGCCACCCATCGCACAGCCATAGCAGCATGTCCAAAAAAGTATATACTGTAGCAGTGAGGAGGCATTCCATATCCTTTCCATGACTAATGAGAGCAGCCGTGAGTTCTCATCAGATTCCAATGCCAATTCTGAATCTGAATCAAATTCAGCATTTGAACTGATTGATAGCAGCGGATAAGCAAATTATTCAGAGAAAGAATGGGTCCCTCCTAAAAGGGCACGGCGCTCTGGAAACAAGGCAGCCGCCAGCAATCAGGATGTAAGAGTCCAGAGCTTACTATGCATGCACCAATGGCACGTTGCACCAAGAGGAAATCTGTACCAACTGAGCATGCGCCAAAGACATCTCAGTGCGCCAACCCGCACCTGCGCAGAATACCTGATGGAAAAAGGCAGGAATATGCCCAGGAGGCACACAAGAAGTAACCTCAACCTGATGGAAAAAGGCGGGAAAATGCCCAGGAGGCGCACAGGAAGTGACCTCAACCTGATGGAAACAAGCGGGAAAATGCCCAGGAGGAGCACATGAAGTGACCTCATACTTCCCTAATTAAGCCCAGCCCAGACACTGCCAAATAGCTGGATTATCTTCAGTCCCCCCTTGTTCCTGTGCTAGTGTGTGATGTGTCTGAACTTGTTGTGACCTGGAAACCTATTTCATTACTCTTGATTGCTGCTTGGATCTCGACCATTCTTCTTCTGATTAACCCTTTTATACTTCGTTGCCAAACTGGACTTGACCTCGGCTTGGATCTCAGACTAAGGTTTGCATGGTGCTCTGCACCCCTGGCACCCATGCCACTCTGTGTCCACCAAGTCTCTGTCTCCATCTCCAGAGGCTTCAAGGACCCAAGGTGCAAGGGACGCCTACCCACTACTTCGGTCTCACGTCAGGTACGTGGTCCTCGTGACACAGGATCAAATTCCCAGTCCCAGTACCAGCACTGCTGCCAGCGATAGGCCCCAGGAACAAATGCCCAGGCCCAGTACTAGTGCTGCCGAAAGTGATAGGCCTCGGGAACAAATGCCCAGGCCCAGTGCTAGTGCTGCCGAAAGTGATAGGCCTCGGGAACAAATGCCCAGGCCCAGTACCAGCGCTGCCACATGGTGCCCAAGTACAAGCACAGGAACTTCAAATCCCCCAACTACCAGCACTGGAGTGTCACGTTCCCATAGAGCCAAGGCCGCTACATACATCCCACCTGGTCTTGCCAATCCAACATGGCTGCCTTCCAACTCAGAATCAGCAAATATTCCCTCTTTCACTGCACAGCCAGGTGTGCAGGCCAATACCTAATGCTTTTTATCTATTTTTGCCCGACACTTTGCTGCAATTTATCATGGACCCAGCAGAATATTGCCAACAACCCCCAATCATCATATACCCATCTGTTTGAGTGGAGAATTTGACTTTGGAGGAGTTTAAATTGTTTAATGGGCCTCACCATAAACATTGGGCTTACAAAAAAAATGAAGGACATGCCTACTGATCCACCAACCCCATCCACCACATGCCCATTTATACTGCCGTAATGCCCAGGTCTTGATATGAGATAATTATGTGCTTCCTTCATTTCAACAATACCCAGTGCCCTCCCCGAAGTCACCCAAATTGCAATAAATTATGTAAAATGCATCCGCTCACAAATTTATTTTCCCAACGATTTTCAGAACTCTATGTCCCCGATCAACATATATGTGTGGATGAGTCCCTGGTACGCTTTTCAGGCCAGCTAGAAATAAAACAATATATTCCTAGCAAAAGGGCCAGATACGGAGTAACATTTTATAAACTTTGCAAGAGAGCCACAGGCTATCTGTATACGTTCCGCATATATGAAGGAAGAGATTCGCGGCTCCAGCTCCCTGAGTGCCCAGCCCACATGGGCACAACTGGAAAAATTGTATGGGACCAGGCATACCCACTGCTGAACAAAGGTTACTGCATATACCTGGATAACTATTACACCAGCCTGTCACTTATCAAACACCTATACCTCGCAAAAACCCTGGCCTGTGGAACCTCCAGAAAAAATAGTAATGGCATCCCACAATCTCTAGGCAGCAAATTTCGAAGGGGGGAAAGAGCAACTTTGAGATGCAACAAAGTGATGGCCTTGAGGTAGAAGGATAACAGAAATGTGCACATGATGTCCATCATCCATGATGACACTACATTTGAGGTTCAAAGAATATCAGGTCCCATTGAAAAGCCAAGATTACAATCTCTACATGGGGGGTGGATTTCAACGACCAAATGATTCAGCCCTATTTGCCAATAAGGAGATCCAGTTTCTGGTTCAAGAAAGTAGCAAGTTATCTCATCCATTTGGCCATTTAAAACGCATGCATAATCTACACCAAATCCACAGAAAGCTCCACCCCTTCCTTAAATTCATCTAAGAAGCTGTCACGTCCCTCATCTACCAAAAAAGACACCCCCCCCCCCCGGAAGACCTTCACTCTGAGGCTGTTAGCTGACTTCATGAGTGCCACTTCCCGGACAATATTCCACCATCTGAAGCAGGCTGAAGACGCCAAAAAAGATGTCACATAAGCACCAGAAGAGGATTTTAAAGAGACACTGGCTACCATTTTCCCCAGTGTCCCTCCCACCCTGGCCTTTGCGTTGGTGAATGCTTCCGACTTTATCACACTTCCCTAAAATATTAGCCCATATTTTTAACCATTTCCCCATTTTCATCATATGTGCTGACCATTTTCCATGCTTCCTCAAATAACCATGCCACTGCCTTCCACGTGAACTAACCCTGCCCTGTTTTTTTGACTATGCCTTTGCCTACTGTTTAGACTGCTTCCATGT
Organism: Lithobates pipiens; assembly: GCF_037356315.1. Lineage (NCBI taxonomy): Eukaryota > Metazoa > Chordata > Amphibia > Anura > Ranidae > Lithobates > Lithobates pipiens. The sequence continues at coordinate 170,095,667 of NW_027507785.1, read as the reverse complement.
GTACTGACCCTGGCCTGTTTTATCGACTATGCTTTTGCCTGCCGCTTACTTGATCTTACGTGATTGAGGCCATCAGCCTGCTCCTGACTTACTGTCATCATGCCTCTGCCTGCCGCATGAATTGACCACACTTCTGCCTGCTACCTGGACTATGGAAATAATTAGTTGTAGCAAGAAGCAGTATGTTTATGAACCAGGCCAATATTATGGCTGTGCTGGCTGTCTCTGCCTGGACGTTTCCTATGGACAAATGCTTTGACTGTCCTGACAATATTCTTGTGCTGACTATAGACAATATTCCTACCTGCTGCTTGGATAATTACTATTGTTGTCGCTAAGCACAGCGCTGCTTGCTGCCTGAACCAATTCTCTACTCACTACTAAAACCACAGGTAATACTTTTTTTTTTTTTTTTTACCCTTTCCTCAGTAGAATTTATTTTGGAGTGTTATTATTGGTATGTGCATGCTATGTGTTAGAAATATGAAGGGCCTTCAAAAATTATAGATTGTCAGGAAATTATATGTAATGTTTTCTCCTACAATCCCTGACGGGGCTACTTGGATGTTGGGCCTCTGTATGTGGCCAGGCCGTGTAAAAGTCTCACACATGTGTTATCGTCATTTTCGGGAGGAGTAGTACAATGTATTTTGAGGTGTCATTTTTGCTATGTACATGCTATGTGTTAGAAATATCTTATAAATGGACAACTCTGTAAAAAAAATGCATTTTTATATTTTTTTCCACATTTTCCAAAAACTTCTGGAAAAAAAGGACATGTTCAAAAGACTCATTATGCCTCATAGATTATAAATTGGGGTGTTTTCTTTCCAAAATGGGATCATTTTGTTGGCGTTTCTATTGTCCTGGTGCTCCAGGGCCTTCAAAAGTGTAATAGGTGGTTGAGAAACGAGATGTGTAATTTATGTTCCTGGAATGTCTGAAGGAGCTACTTCAATGTTGGTCCTCTGTATGTGGCCAGGCTATGTAAAATTCTCACACATGTGCCTTCGTCATACTAAGGAGGAGTAGCAGAATGTATTTTGGGGTGTCATTTTTGCTATGTACATTCTATGTGTTGGAAATATCTTATAAATGGACAACTTGTGTAAAAAAAAAATGCGTTTTCATTTTTTTTCTGCATTTTCCAAAAACTTCTGGAAAAAAATTAACTGTTCAAAATATTTAATGTCTCATAAATTCTACGTTGGGGTGTTTGCTTTCCAAAATGGTGGCATGTTTTGGGCGTTTCCATTGTCCTGGTGCTCCTGGGCCTTCAAAAGTGTAATAGGTAGTCAACAAGTTAGATGCGTAATTTATGCTCCTTGCATGTTGGGCCACTCTATGTGGCTATGCTGTAAAAAAGTCGAACACGTGGTATCTCCATACTCATGAGGAGTAGCAGAATGTATTTTGAGGTGTTATTTGTGGTATACACATGCTATGTGAGAGAAATAACCTATTACAATGACAATTTTGTGAAACCAAAAAAAAATCTTAATTTCTTGTTCATACATCATGGGACAGAAAGAATTTGATAATTGCGTAGTGGGTTAGATAGTCACCATGAGGTGATTGGACACTGGCAACCCTAATTACAAAGCGAGTTCCTCCTCTATATAACCCCTCCCATAGGGAGAGTACCTCAGTTTTTTCACCAGTGTCTAAGGTGGTTGGTCACGCTAAAGATGTGCTAAGAAGAAAGCTCTGCTTGATGGTCTCTGCAGGGGCCTAGGAGCTATACAACAAGATCCATACCTCAGGCCAATAAATACACCTAAGATGGATGGTACCTGGGCTTCATGAAAGAAGAAACAAGGTTTTGCCTGTAATGTCTGTCTTTGAGGACTGGGCTCTGGTATCTAGTGCTTTAGTGCACAGTCTTCTACATGTCCAGGAAAGAGAATCCTGAGTAGGAACCCAGAACCTGGAAGGTTGGCACGACGCTACCCGCTATGATGGTTGAAGGTTGGATCTGTCTGTTTATCAGCAGTTCCTGCAGTGGGGATAAGGTAAGTGAAGACAATCCTAAAGTATAAACATAGGGATTATCTTCTTTTGAGTAGTTTGCATGTCTTACCGGGTTTCCGACACTAGAGGGAGTAAGAGGCATACCTGGTGCATACTTACATGCCATTCAGGATACACTCTCAGTGAAGTTGGTCTGAGAAGCCGCTCACATACTCCGCTGCATGCTCTGCAGCATAACCTGAAAGGGGATCCCACGCATTCCGGCAGTTTAGGACTATGTCTCCTTGTAAGAGGGCTTCAGGGGGAGGTAAAAGAGGCCAAAAAAATTATAGCCTACTTCTAGGGGTTCTGGGCATGCCTGCAAGGATTCCACCCCTCCCCCCCTTCGAAAGACTGGAGGCAGCCTCACAGGATGAGTCTGTGCCCCTGTGAGGCTTTGCAGCCCCTCCCAATGTTACAGTCCCTGTATATGTTACTGAAGACACTATGAAGGCTGCATTGGATGGTTTAGAAGTAGGATTACTACTTTTATCACGGATTCCTTAAGGAGTAGCAGAAAAAGGGTTAGATCCCCTCCCTCTGCTCTAGGTTCCCTATCGGATGAGTATTCTGATGATGATGAAATATCCCTATCCAGGGGATAAGGATCAGGAGCATTTGGACGATACAGGGGAAGAGGAGAAGCTCTCTTCTGCCTCCCAGGCCCTCAAAGTACAGGTGCAATATTATACTGAGTTGGTGAATACCACAAATAGATTGCCCTCTGCTGAGGCTGCCATATCCTCTGTTTCCTGCCAGGGATTTCGGAAATACCCACAGGCTGCATATAATTTCCCAACTCATCCCTTGCTGGAGAAATTGTTGTATGATGACTGGCGTCATCCAGATAAACAATTTTCTCCTCCTAAGAGGTTTTCCATGCTTTATCTGGTGGAGGAAAAGTTCACCAAAAAATGAGTGGTGCCAGCAATAGATGTGGCTATTTTTTGTGTGAATAAAAGCCTGAGCTGTCCTGTGGACAATGCTCAGGGGTTCAAAGATCCAACTGATAAGAAGTTGGAAACTTTATTTAAAGCCTGCTTTTCTATGGCTGGCGCTGTAGTCCAGCCTACGGTCGCAGCAATCGGCATGTGCCTGTTCCTCAAGGAACAAATGAAGCAGGTGCTTAACCTCCTCTCCACTGAGGAGGGCGAGGTTTATGCAGACCTTCCTAAGACCTTGTGTTTTTCAGTTGATGCTATTATGGATTCTGTTCAGCAAGCATCCCGCATTTCCCTCCTGCTGGTACACATGCGCAGGGCCCTTTGGCTTAAGCATTGGGCAGCTGAAACTTCATGCAAAAAATATTTGCCTGGGTTCCCGTTTTATGGGGAATGCCTGTTTGGGGATGATCTGGACAAATATATCCAGGGGATTACTGGGGGTAAGACCACGTTGTTACCGGTTAAGAAGAAGAATAAACGTCCCTCATTTCGACGTTCTCTGTCCCTAGCCCCTGGAACTTAGACCTCCAGGCAGTGGCGATGGCCTCCCCAGTCCAATATTAGGGGAAAAGTCCAGGGCCAAGCCCAATGGCAAAAGAGATCTTGGGGTCCAAACAGAACCCCAAAGCCTCCCTATGAAGGGGCGCCCCCGCTCAGCCGAGTGGGGGAAGGTTGCTGCAGTTTGCAGGCGCCTGGCGGGAAGAGGTTCAGGACAAATGGGTGACCTCCATGATGTCTCTGGGCTGCAAACTGGAGTTCCATGAGTTTCCACCATCTCGCTTCCTAAGGTCAAGAGTCTCCAAAGATCCAGAAAAGAGAAGACCCTTGTTTCTGGCCTTAGAAAGTTTACTATCCCAAGGGGTAATTATACAAGTGATCCCAAAAGAGCAAGGCTCAGGGTTCTTCTTAAACCTCTTTATGGTTCCAAAACCAAACAGGGATGTCAGACCTATTCTAGATCTAAAATACCTGAATCAGTTTTTACACATTCGTTCTTTCCGCATGGAGTCAATCTGCTCAGTAGGCCCTTCAGGGGGGAGAATTCTTGGCATCAATAGACATCAAGGATGCATATTTACACGTGCCAATATTTCCCACTCACCAAAGATTTCTAAGGTTTGTGGTGGATCAGCGCCACTTCCAATTCTTGGCCCTTCCTCTCGGTCTTGCTACAGCACTTTGAGTGTTCACAAAATTCTATTCCCGCCCTTGGCAAAACTAAAGCCCCATACACACTTTTTCTGCAGATTTTTGTCTTTAGATTTAACAAAACCTTATAATATGAGGTCAAACCTTAGGAGTTTCAATTTGTATGCAATCTAGCAGGCCCTTGCACTACATGGTTTTGGTAAATCTGAAGACAAAAATCAGGCGAAAATCTGATAGTATGTATGGGGCTTAAGGGCTCAGAGCATAACAGTGACAGCTTATCTGGACGAATTTCTACTTGTAGAACAGTCCATAGCACGCTTAGACCACAGTGTGCTCAGCACAGTAGAGTACTTAGAGTACCTAGGCTGGGTCCTCAATCTAGAAAAGTCTTCCTTACAGCCCCTAAAAAGGCTAGCGTATTTGGGCATGGTCATAGACACAGTCCAAAGCAGAGTATTTTTACCCCAGTCAAAAGCCAAAGCCATAAAAGATTTGGTCTGGGTAGTCACAAGGAAAAGTCCCTCCATTCGACTATGTATGAGACTATTGGGAAAAAATGGTGGCCTCTTTCGAGGCTGTTCCTTATACCTAGTTTCACTCAAGGCCTCTGCAGAGCTGCATCCTCTCTGCCTGGAATAAAAGAGTACAAGCCTTGGATCTTCCAATATGCTTATCACCATGGGTATGCCAGAGCCTCAATTAGTGGTTGCTAACCAAGAATCTACTAAAAGGAAAATCCTTTGTTCCAGTTACTTGGAAAGTGGTAACCACAGATGCCAGTCTAATAGGCTGGGGAGCAGTTCTGGAAGAAGCTTCCACCCAGGGAAGATGGTCCAGAGCCTAAAGTCTCTTGCCCATTAACATTCTGGAGATTCAGGAAATTTGTCTAGCCCTCAGGGTTTGGACTTCCAGTTTGCAGGGTTGTCTTGTCCAGATACTAAGGGTGCAACGGATCAAAAAGCTCACGGATCGGATTGTTCCTCGGATCAGAGTCACAGATCGGATCATTTTTCGGATCAGCAAATAATAATTGAATTTGCAAAAACCTGTGAAAATTCCACCACCATATAGTCCCCACTGTAATATCCACAATCTCCCCACTGTAATATACATCTCCCCCACTGTAATATCCACATCATCTCCCCCAATGTAATATTGGCTGAGAATGGATGAGTATGGCTGGGTATCGCCAAGTATGGCTGGGTATTACCGAGCATTGCAGCATATGGCTGGGTATGGCAGAGTATTGGCAGGGTATGGCAGAGTATTGGCAGGGTATTGCAAAGTATCGGCACGGTATTGCAGAATATCGGCACGATATTGGCAGGGTATTGCAGAGTATTGGCAGGGTATTGCCAGAGTATTGGCAGGGTATTGCAGGATATTGGTAGGGTATTGACAGAGTATTGGCAGGGTATTGCAGGCCGGTATTGGCAGAGTATTAGCAGAGTATTGGCGGTGTACTAGCAGGGTACTGCAGGGTATTGGCAGGGTATTGGCAGAGTATGGCAGGGTATTGGCAGGGTATTGCAGAGTACTGGCAGTACTACAGATGCAGCCCACAGCGCTGCTGCCATCCAATTTCTCCCCTCCACTGTACAGATTTGTACAGAGAGGAGAGAGAGGAACTGGCGTCATCATGACGCCGGTTTGTTTACAAGTGATCGATCCGTCATTTGACGGAGCGATCACATTGGAAACGCCGACGGGTGCACCAAGACGGCTGCCGCTCCGGAACTAGGCTGAAGCCGCAGCTTTTCCAAAGGCCGAGACCGTGGAGCGCTCCGCAGATCGTGGCGTGTGCCGATCCGAGCGGGGTGACCCGTTCGGATCACGGATCGGTGCCAATCCATTGCACCCCTACCAGATAAAGTCCAACAATGCTACAGCAGTGGCCTATATCAATCACGAGTAGTCTGGATGCCCAAAAAGAGGTGAACCACATTTTTTCGTGGGCAGAGAGGCATGTTCCTTGCCTATCTGCGGTCTTCATTCCAGGGGTAGAAAATTGGCAGGCAGATTTCCTGAGTCGCCAGCAGCTGTGCCCAGGAGAATGGTCTCTTCACCCCAATATTTTTCAGGCCATAGGTCAAAGATGGGGTTCCCCGGACGTAAACCTGTTGGCTTCCAGGTTCAACAAGAAACTGGACAACTTTGTGTCAAGAACAAAGGATCCACTAGCACAAGGGTCAGATGCCTTAATGATTCCATGGGATCAGTAAACTCTGATCTATGCATTCCCTCCAGTTCGGCTTCTCCCGCAATTCCTGCGGAGAGTCAAGAGGGAAAGAAAGCCGGTAATTCTGGTGGCTCTGGCTTGGCCCAGACGACCTTGGTATGTGGAGATCATAAAGACGGCAGAAGGAAGACCTTGGGTTCTTCCGCTGTGCCCAGATCTACCCTCACAGGGTCCAATATTCCATACTGCCTTACGAGGTCTGAATTTGATGGTTTGGCAGTTGAGACCCAAATTCTGAAGGGTCGTGGCCTCTCTGGCCAGTCCTGTCCACTCTAGTTAATGCTAGGAATCCGGCTTCCAGACTCATTTACTACAGAATCTGGAAGGCATATGTTTCCTGGTGTGAATCTAGGGGGTGGAAGTATGCCATTAGCAGGATTCTTGCCTTTCTTCAATTAGGCGTAGAAATGAAGCTGGCCTTGAGTACTATCAAGGGCCAGATCTCAGCCTTGTCAGTATTTTTTCAAAGATCACTTGCCTCTCATTCCCTCGTCTGGGCTTTTGTTCAGGGGGCTTTAAGCTTAAATCTGCCTCCTGTATCTAATTTGAATTTGGTTTTGTCTGTTTTACAGGGACAACCTTTTGAACCATTGCACCATGCTTCCTTAGATCTGGCTCAGATCTGCAAGGCTGCAACTTGGTCTTCAGTCCATACATTCACTAAATTCTATCAGGTGGATGTAAGAGGGCATGAGGATGCTGCTTTCGGGTGCAGTGTGCTGCAGGCAGCAGTATAGTTCCTCTGGTCCATTGACAGTCTATGTTTCTGATCTGTGTCTCCCTCCCCTCAATTTGGGAATTGCTATGGGACATCCCACTAAGTAATTATCAAAGTCTCTGTGTCCCATGATGTATGAACAAGAAAGTAGGATTTTTAAATACAGCTTACCTTTAAAATAATTTTCTTGGGAATACATCATGGGACACAGTGCTCCCACCCGTCTTCAGGAAATATACATTGGGATACTTATTGCTTTGCTACAAAACTGAGGTGCTCTCCATGTACTCACCTTGTAATTAGGATTGCCAGTGTCCAATCACCTGATGGTGACTATCTAACCCGCTAAGTAATTATCATAGTCTCTGTGTCCTGTGATGTAATCCCAAGAAAAGGATTTTACAGGTAAGCTGTATTTAAAAATCCTATTTTTGCAAAGAATTGTGGGAAAAAATGACAACTTCAAAAAACTCACCATGCCTCTTACTAAATACCTTAGAATGTCTACTTTCCAAAAAAGGGTCATTTGGGGGGCATTTGTACTTTTTTGGCTTGTTTTGGTCTCTAGAAATGAGATAGGCCGCCAGTACATCAGGTGTGATCAATTTTTTATAATTTGCACCATGGCTTTTACACACTTTAACTTTCACGCAGACCAAATAACATCCACTAATTTTAGTTATTTTTGACCAACAATATGTAGCAGTATAAATTGTGGCCAAAATGTATGAAGAAAAATTACTAATTTGCAAAATTTTATCACAGAAACAAAGACATTTTTTTTTCAAAATTTTTAGTCTTTTTTTATTTATAGCGCAAAAAATAAAGAACCCAGAGGTGATTGAATACCACCAAAAGAAATCTCTATTTGTATGAAAAAAAGGACAAAACATTCATTTAGGTACAGTGTTGCATGACTAAGTAATTATCATTCAAAGTGTGAGAGCACTGAAAGCTGAAAATTGGTCTGGGCAGGAGAGGGGTTTAAGTGCCCAGTAGGCAAGTGGTTAAGGCTTTAGATGAGCATATAAATGTTTTGTTTTTTAGCTTGATATTGCTACACTATGGCCCTTCTTTAATTCTTTTACATGGTTACCATCTTACTAACAGCAATTTTCAAGTCTTGCCACAGATTCTCAATTGGATTTATGGCTGGGCTTTGAACAGGACATTCTAAGGCCGCGTACACACGGGCAGACTGTTCGTCCAACTTTGTCCGCTGAACAGTGTTTGGGCGGACAGTCCGCTCGTGTGTGGGCTTTCAGCGGACAGTTTCAGCGGACAGTTTGACGGACAAGGTTTTTCGGAAATTCCGTAAAACTGTCCGCTGAAACCTTGTTTCAGCGAGCAGTCCGCTCGTGTGTAGGCTTGTTCGTCAAACAAAGTTGCACGCATGCTCAGAAAGGATTTTCACGCCGAAAGCTATAATGCAGTGTATAGGACGTCGTATTTTTCGTCCCGTCGTACGTGCCGTTCACGTCATCGCGCACAGTTTCAGCAAACTGTTCGTCCGTCGTGTGTGGCCATGTCCGTCCATGCTAAGTTTGAGCGGACTGTTTGCCGAAACTGTTGGATGGACAAAGTTGGGCGAACAGTCCGCGCGTGTGTACGCGGCCTAACACATAAATTTGCTTTGATGTAAACCATTCCATTGTAGCTCTGGTTGTATGTTTAGGGTCATTGTCCTGCTGGAAGGTGAATTTGGCTCCATCCATCTTCCCATCAAATCTGACCAGCTTGCCTGTCCCCGCTGAGCAAAAACATCCCCACAACATGATGCTGCCACCACCATGTTTCACAGTGGGGATCATGTATTTAGGGCGATGTGGAGTGTTAGTTTTCCGCCACACATAGCATTTTGCTTTTAGGCCAAAAAGTCCAATTTTGGTTTCATCTGACCAGAACACCTTCTTCCACGTGTTTGCTGTGTCCCCTACATGGCTTCTTGTAAACTGTAAACAGGACTTCTTATAGCTTTCTTTCAACAATGACTTTCTTCTTTCCACGCTTCCATAAAGGCCAGATTTGTGGAGTGCACGACTAATAGTTGTCCTGTGGACAGATTCCCTTAACTGAGCTGTGGATCTCTGCAGTTCTTCCAGAGTTACCATGGGCCTCTTGGCTGCCTCTCTGATTAATGCTCTCCTTGCCTGGCCTGTCAGTTTCGGTGAACGGCCATGTCTTGGTAGGTTTACAGTTGTGTCATACTCTTTCCATTTTTGAATGATGGATTAAACAGTGCTCCGTGAGATGTTCAAAGCTTGGGATATTTTTTCATATCCTAACCCCGCTTTAAACTTCTCCAAAACTTTATCCTTGACCTGTCTGTTGTGTTCCTTGGCATTCATGATGCTGTTTGTTCACAAACCTCTGAGGGCTTCACAGAACAGCCATATTTACAATGAGATTAAATTACACAAAGGTAGACTCAATTTACTAATTAGGTGACTTCTGAAGGCAATTGGCTCGACTAGATTTAAGATAAGGGTATCAGAATAAACGGGGCCGAATACAAACGCACGCCACAATTTTCAGATAGTTATTTTTAAAAACTTTGAAAATAATTTTTCATTTTCCTTTGACTTTACAATCATGTGCCACTTCGTGTTGGTCTATCACATAAAATCCCAATAGAATACATTTATGTTTTTTGACTAGGCCACTCCAAAACAGAAATTTTGCTTTGTTTGAACCATTTGGAGGTGGACTTGCTGTTGTGTTTTGGATCATTGTCCTGCTACATAACCCAAGTTCACTTAAAATTAAGGTCACAAACTGATGGCTGGACATTCTCCTATAGGATTTTCTAGTAGAGCTCAGAATTCATCGTTCCAATTATGGTAAGTCGTCCAGGTCCTGAAGCTGCAAAGCAGCCCCAGACCATCGCGCTACCACCCCAATGTCTGACTGTTGGTATGATGTTCTTGTTATGAAATGCTGTATTCGTTTTTTGCCAGATGTAAGGGGACGCTCACCTTCCAAAAAGTAAAATTTCTCTTTCGTTCATTGACGGACACAGCATATTCATCTTGACCTTAGGGTTATATCGCTCCTTTAGGAGAGGATTAGGCAGAAAGTGTTAAATACAGGAACACTTGCACAGTACCACCCAGGGGCAGTCCTACTGGCTATAAACCCTCACACTGCATCCAGCAGCTCAGTTTTTTTTCTGCCTAGTGTAGGAGAAGGACCTGGCTCCTGGTGGGACCATTGGTCCTGGGAATTTTTTTCTTTTTTCTGCATTTTTGATTCCTGTGATCTACAATCAACAGCCAGGCTGGGTGACAGGCTGGATAATATAGATCCTGGTAGTCTCCCCAGCCTGGCCATCGAGCATGAGCAGGCCCTAGCTAAGTGCTGGGTCGGCCACGACATACCCCGTCTGATCCAGGGGCGGCCGGTGAGCTATATGCTCCGGGGCACACATATGACTGGGCTACTGCTGTCTGTGTCACCGTGGCTGACAGCCACCCCATACTGCTCGGTGATGAGTCTGTCTGTGGAATGCGTCCAGCAGTCCCTGCACGAGGGGTAAGTATGGTTCCACCTGTCTCGACAGGATGGGGCAGCTGGGCATTCCTTGGGAGGTCGACTAGGGGGTCTCTCTCTCTCCCTTTCTTCTCTCCCGGTCCCTTCCCTCCTCCCCATGCTATGGGCCGCTGTATGACTGGGCACATGGGGGTGCGGTGCACATACCTGGCTGGGGGTCCTTCAGGGGGCCTCTGGGTCCTGGCAGAGGGCTGGGCTGGGTGTTGGGGGGGTCCGCCCATCCTCTTCCTTGTTTATGGGCCATTTTCTGGAAGTTCGGTGGCCATTTTCTTGGTGCCCTCAGACGCTTTTGCTGAGGCGGCCGGCAGCCATTTTCTAGTAGCCTCAGGTGGTTTTGTCTCTAGTGCTGGGTGCTTGTTTCCTTCCCCTCAGTCTATGGCAGCTAAGAGAGTGGACATTTTGTGTGACTTGCCTTAGGTCCCTAAGTGGTAACAGGCGAGTGTGGGTCAGCATGATGTCGGAAGCTGGTGCTTCTTCCCCAGACATCCCTGTTATTGCAACTGGTTCCCCTGCACCTGCGGTGCCTATGGACGCTCTGTCGGTGGTCCTGGAGGCCTTTGTTGCCAGGATGGAAGTGGCGTGCAGGCACAAGGGGGGTAAAAAACGCCCCTCCCCCCACGGGGGAAAGCTCTAATTCAGACTCTGGCCCCGCTGTGACAGACGGCCCCTGTTCAGACATGTCAGAGAATGCAGACCAGGACCATTCAGCCAGTGAGGATGACACCGTGTCCGGGTCAGCGCAGGAAAAGGCGATAGTAGGAGCACTTATTACATTGGTGCGGGATACCCTAAAGAGGAGGATATGGCGGGGGCATCTACAGAGGTGTCGGTCCCTTTTGGGTCCCACAAGCCGGCCCGCACGGCTAAGGTGTTTCCTTACCCAACTTATTTTGATAAGTTTATTTACAAGGAGTGGGGAAAACTGCAGTGGGCCTTTTCAGTCCCGAAATGCATGGCGGTGCGATATCCCTTTGAGGAGAGTTTCCTGAAGAAATGGACATCTCCTCCGATTGTCAACCCCCCCAGTATTCAGGTTAAATAAGGTAACCACAAATCCGGTGGAAGGGACTCCTGCTTTCAAGGACCCTGCCGACAGAAGGGCCAAGGCGGTTGGCGATCCATGTTTAAGGTGGTGGGGTCAGCATTGCAGCCAGCGTTAACCATGGCCCTGGTGTCACAGATGCTTACTGAATGGGCAAAATTGTTGCACCGTGAGTTAGAGAAGCAACAGGCTTCTCCGGTCTGTGTGGAGCTAGCAGACCAGTTGGTGCAGGGCCTTAAGTATGTCTATGATGCGGCCCTAGATATGGCCCCCTTGCTCTCTAGAGCCTCTGTATCAGCAGTAGTGCTCCATCGCCTGATTTGGCTGAAATGCTACTCTGCGGACCAGGCATCTAAGAAAGCACTGGCGGACCTTGGCGGGCAGAACTAGCCATTGAAAAATATGCACAAAGTGAGATTTCCCCAAATGCTCCGATTTGGTTGAACCCTCATTTATATAAAATCCCTGATCCATGTGTCTGGACAAGATATGGTGTCAAACTCATGTCACATATAGTGTCACGGGACTCCCTACTCCCCTTTTCTCGCCTGTCCTCCCAGTTTAATTTGCCAAATCATTACCTATTCTGGTATATCCAACTATCCCACGCATTCGCTGCGCAATTCCTGCACTCCTCATGTATCATGGCACAGTCGGAGCTGGAGAAGACACTCAGATCCGACTGTGCTGTCAAGCCCACCTCACATTTATATTCACACCTAATGTACGTATCGTTACCGACATTTGACAAACTTTGGACTAGCTGGCAGGCTGATATTCTCACGCTAGACAATGATGACTGGGACGATGTATGGGACCTCCCCTTCAACTCCTTAGTCTCCAATCGTGACCATCTAGTACAATTTAAAACCGTACATAGGGCTTATTATAGCCTGTATAGACCCCACAAGATGAACTCTTCCCACTCTCTGGAGTGTTGGAGATGTGGCGCCTCGCCTGGAGACTTCTCGCACATTTTTTGGCAATGTCCAATGGTCCAGCAGTACTGGGGAATGGTCCTAGAGCTAATTGGCAAAGTCACCTTGATCACATTGCCTTTGGCTATGGAAGTCTGCATACTGGGGCTCATAGAAACTATAGTGCCATCCACTGCCAAATGCACAATGATGAGCCTATTGCTTTTCTATGCACGTAAGAACATTGCTATGCAATGGAAAAAGTCGGAGCCCCCTTCCATAGTGCAATAGAAACGCTTGGTGAATAACAGTCTACCATTATACAAAGACACATAGTCACACAGGGGCTGCCCATCAAAATATGACAAAGTCTGGCGCACCTGGTTGGACGAGCCCGAAACGGCCTGAATAGTTGGGGTTAACTGGGATGAACGCTAGAGGTCGGCTCCTTCTCCATCATTGAAGGCCCTGAACATGTCTAATTACAGCTAGTACCCGCAAAGGATCACGGCAACATCGCTTCAACTTGAACCGGGGAAATCCGGGATATACCCTGCTAATGCACTGTATCTTATTGTAACATCTGTTGCGTTACAGAAATTGAATACTCTCCTACAACGTTCCATGTACATTGTATGCACTTAAACTGTGTTTGTTATATTTGTTGTTAAATTCAATAAAAAAGAAAGAAAAAAAAAAAGAAAGCACTGGTGACTTGCCCTTCCAGAGAGAGAGGCTATTTGGAGCCTTGCTGGATGACATTATTAAGAATGTAACTGGGGGTATGAGTACATTGCTCCCACAGTCCAGAAAAGGTAAGGAGCCAAGCAAATTTGTTATCGCATGAAGGTTTGCTCCACCCTGACTCTCGGGTGGGGGGTCGCCTTTGGGAGTTTGCAGCCCGGTCGATCTCCCTACTTTCCGACCAGTGGGTCTGTTAACTGGTTTCATCAGGATACAAGATAGAGTTTCTTTCTTGTCTACCAAACAGGTTTTTTCCCTCCAACCTTCATCTTCTTCCGGCTCGTCGGGAAGCCCAGGGCCGGATTAAGAAAATCATGGACCTGGTGCTGAGGATTATGGTGGGGCTTTTTATAAAAAAAAAAAAATGCGAACAATTTTTTGTTATAACAAATTAAATTAACTAGATAGAGGTGGGATTAGAGAGAGAGAGAGGATGCGAATGAGGATGCGTGGAAGTGACAGCAACACAGGCCGGCCAGGGCAAGTAACCAAAGGCACAGAACCCAGAAAGGAAGACAGGGTGAAGATGGAACAAAAGTGTGCCCATTCTAGAGCTGTGAAGGATATGCCAGTGGGCAATATGTACAGGAGAGGAGTGTTAAGGGTATGATGTGGGCAGTATGTACAGGAGAGGAGTGTGGAGGGCATGATAGGGGCAGTTTGTAGAGGATAGGAGTGTGGAAGGTATTATGAGGGTGGTATGTACAGGAGAGGAGTGTGGAAAGAAAGATAGTTGACAGTATGTACAGGAGAGGAGTGTGGAGGGTATCACAGTGGGCAGTATGTACAGGAGAGGAGTTTGGAGGGTATGACAGTGGGCAGTATGTACAGGAGAGGAATGTGGAGGGTATGACAGTAAGCAGTATGTACAGGAGAGGAATGTGGAGGGTATGACAGTGAGCAGTATGTACAGGAGAGGAGTGTGGAGGATAGGACAGTGATCAGTATGTACAGGAGAGCAGTGTGGAGAGTATGACAGTGGGCACTATGTATAGGAGAGGAGTGTGGAGGGTATGACAGTGGGCACTATGTACAGGTGAGGAGGATGTAGGAATCTGGGAAGGAAAAATATAAAGGTTTGTGGAAATATGTTTAGGGACTGCGTAGTGGTTAAGCGGGCCATACATGGATTGAAATTAAGTCACTTAAGCCGAGACCAGCTTTAGTCGATCTATGTATGAGCTAGCTGGTTGTACACAAGTCAATCTATTAACCACTTAAGCCCCGGACCATTTTCCAGCTAAAGGACCAGGCCCTTTGTGCGATTCGGCACTGCATCGCTTTAAATGACAATTGCGCGGTCGTGCGACGTGGCTCCCAAACAAAATTGGCTTCCTTTTTTTTCCCACAAATAGAGCTTTCTTTCAGTGGTATATGATCACCTCTGTGGTTTTTATTGTTTGCACTATAAACAAAAATAGAACGACAATTGTGAAAAAAATGCAATATTTTTAACTTTTTGCTATAATAAATATCTCCAAAAAATATATAAAAAAATATTTTTTCACTCAGTTTAGGCCGATACGTATTCTTCTACATATTTTTGGTAAAAAAAATCGCAATAAGCTTTTATTGATTGGTTTGCGCAAAAGTTATAGTGTCTGGCAATATTGGGGATAGTTTTATGGCATTTTTATTAATAATTTTTTTATTACTAGTAATGGCGACAATCAGCGATTTTTATTGTGACTGCAACATTATGGCGGACACGTCGGACAATTTTGACACATTTTTGAAACCATTGGCATTAATACAGCGATCAGTGCGATTAAAAATGCACTGATTACTGTAAAAATGTCACTGGCAGTGAAGGGGTTAACCACTAGGGGGCAGTGTAGGAGTTAAGTGTGAATGTGTGTGTTTTTTTACTGTTGGGGGCGTAGCTTGGCATTTGACGTCACTGATCGTCTTTCCCTCTAACAGGGAACAGACGATCAGTGACAGCCACACTAGGAAGCACTAGGAGAGATTTGTTTACACTTACTTCTCCTCGTTCTTCAGCTCTGTGACCTGATCGCGAGACACCGGTGGCGATCGGGTCCTCGGGTCCCACGGCCACGGTCACGGAGCTCAGGACCGGGTCATGAGTGAGCCGCATGCTCGACCCACGGCTGCTCTCTTAAAGGGCAACATACCTGTATGTGCCTGTGCCCAGCCGTGCTATTCTGCCGAAGTATATCGCCGTGAGGCGGTCCTTAAGTGGTTAATCGACTTGAGTACAACCAGCCTGTCAGGTTTTTATCAAAACAGTCAGTGCTGCCAGCTATAGTTAGCAACACTGATCATTGTATTGTGAGGGTTGGGAGGGCTCCTCGCTGGCAGAAAACAATAACACTGTGGGAGTTATTCCCCCATCCACAGGTCAGAAAGGGACAGGCTGAAGAGAGAGGTCTGTCAGCAGGGGGGTGTGAGGTGATCATGGAGGGATATCAATCAGTGGGTGGGGGGATGTCACGTACCTGGTAGGCGAGCCCGGAATGCAGGGAGCGACCTCTCGTAGCCCCTGGCTCGAGAACCCCTGAAGGTGGTAACAGAGGTTCAAAAGTTCAGGGGGCACAAGTGCCTGGCAAGTAAAGGCAGGTCCGGATAGACAACAGCAGCACAGATAGCAGTCGGCAGGTGACAGCAAGCACAAGCAGAAGGGCTGGCAAGGCAGACGATCGTCCGCGGAGGACGGCAGGCTCAGGCAGATCAAGGCAGGAACGGCAGGAGGTCGTCAGCGGAGACAGCAGGCACTGGAAATCCGAGCGGATAGGTAGGTAACAGCAGAGTCGGGTACAGGCTGGGTCGGCAGCAGGCGGTCAACAACGGTACAAGGGTAGCGGCAGAGACGTGTTCAGACAGGCGGGTAGTCGGTGGCAGGCAGCAAACGAACGTGGTCAAGAACAAGCAGGGTCACAGGAATCAAGGCAACAGGTAACAGATACAGAATCTCCGAACACGCTGTACACTGGACAGCAAGAGGGGAACGGAGGCAGAGTCCTTAAGAAACCTTTAGGGCGCCAAAGCGGTCGCACGACGAGTCTGCGTGCCCCCGCGAGTGGCCGTGCGCCCGTTCGTGACCCCGCGCACCCGCGTGCGCTCGTTCGCCAAATCGCGCACCCGCGTGCGCCCGATCGTGCCAACGCGCACCCGCGTGCGTCCGTTCGCGTTAACACGCGCTAAAGGGAAATGACAGGTTCTCAACAACAGGCCTCTGCGGGCAGATCTCCCATGTGCGATCGGAACGCCAGGATTGCCCGATCGTGCCAACGCGCACCCGCGTGCGTCCGTTCGCGTTAACACGCGCTAAAGGGAAACGACAGGTTCTCAACAACAGGCCTCTGCGGGCAGATCTCCCATGTGCGATCGGAATGCCAGGATTGCCCCCCCCCCAAGGGGCAGCCTCCGGATGCCCAGTTGTGCCATCTTACCCGGGTGGGATCTCTTAAAGGCACAGATTAGTCTCTTCGCGTGGATGTTGGATTCTGGTTCCCAGGAGTTCTCCTCAGGCCCGTACCCTTTCCATTTAACCAAGAATTGAATCTGGTTCCGTCTCTTCCTACAGTCTAGTATGGATTCAACCTCGAATTCAATTTCCCCATCGACAATCACGGGTTCTGGAGGACTGGTAATTCGGTCGGCAAAAGAATCCGGAACTGCAGGTTTGAGTAGCGATGCGTGGAAAACTGGGTGAATCCGAAAAGATTCTGGAAGCTTTAGCTCGAATGCCACACTATTCAGTTTCCTCACGATCGGAAAGGGACCCACAAATTTCGGGCCCAACTTCTTGGATGGGCAAGACAGTTTGAGATTCAGGATGGACAGCCAGACCTGATCCCCGACTTTGAGATCCAGTTCCCCCCTTCTCTTTCTATTAAACACTTCTTTATTGTACTCCTGTGACTTGGTCAAGGTTTCTTGCAGAAGCTTGTTATTAGTCTCAAAGAAGTTGAAGTTCTCCTGCACCGCTGGTACCGGACACTCAGGAAGATTGCCAGACAGAAATAGTGGGTGGAAGCCAAAGTTCGCAAAAAACGGGGATTGCTTGGTGGCAGAGTGAACTGAATTATTGTACGCGAACTCAGCCAAGGGCAGAAGCGAGGCCCAGTCGTCTTGAGAAAAGGACGAGAAGCAGCGTAGATACTGCTCCAACGTCTGATTCGTCCTTTCGGTCTGGCCGTTGGTCTGAGGATGATATGCTGAAGACAAGCGGAGTTAAATTTTCAGAGCTCCGCAGAGCGCTCTCCAGAACCTCGAAGTGAACTGCACCCCCCTAATAGATGTGATATTAGCGGGGATGCCGTGGAGTCTCACAATCTCCCTAATGAAGGTCTTGGCCGTCTCTGTGGCTGAAGGAGTGCCCCTCATGGGCAGGAAGTGGGCCATCTTGGTGAGCCTATCTACTACGACGAAAATCGTAGAATAATCCTCCGAAGGGGGTAACTCGACGATGAAATCCATGGAGATCATCCTCCATGGTCTGTCAGGAACGGGCAGTGGTTTCAGCAGACCCCAGGCTCTTGACTTACTGCCCTTGCTCCGAATGCAGGTGATACAAGCCTCTACATATTTCCTGCAGTCATCTTTCATTCGTGGCCACCAGAACGTACGTCTGAGTAACTCCAAGGTCTTGTGTACCCCAAAATGGCCAGCCAACAGATGGTCGTGACAGGAGGCCAGAACCAGAGTCCGTACTTCCTGGGGGACAAAGATCCTGTCCTCGTACCAAAGAAGGTCATTACTGGATGACAGCAGGATGCCGGGTGGAGGGGTAGTGCCTATGGAGGCCTGCTTAACTTGAGACACTAAATCCCCCTGGAGCAGGAGAAAGTTCCCCGCGGAGAGGATAGTATCCGAAGACCGAGGACTTTCTGGTTGACTGTACATGCGAGACAGGGCGTCGGGCTTGGTGTTCTTGGATCCTGGACGGTAGGTGATATGGAACGAAAACCTGGAGAAGAAGAGCGCCCACCTGGCCTGACGTGGTTTCAATCTCTTTGCTGATTTAAGATATTCCAAGTTCTTATGGTCTGTATAAACCAGGATCGGGTGGGTGGCGCCCTCAAGAAGATAGTGCCATTCCTCGAGAGCTGCCTTTATTGCCAGTAGCTCGCGATCACCGACGTCGTAGTTTTTTTCCGCCTCAGACAGCTTGCGGGAGAAGAAGGCGACCGGGTGTAGCAAAGACTTGGGCCCCTGTCTCTGGGAGAGCACTGCCCCAACCGCTATTTCTGAAGCATCCACTTCTAGGATGTATGGCAGAGCGGAATCGGGATGCTTTAGGACGGAAGCCGATACAAACAAGTCCTTCAGAATCTTGAAAGCCTCTTGCGCCTCGGGGGTCCATCGGAACTTCTGACCCTGTTTGGTCAATCCGGTGATGGGGGAAATGATAGAGGAGAATCCCTTAAAAAATTTCCGGTAGAAATTAGCGAACCCCACAAACCGCTGAACCCCCTTCTTATCGGAAGGGGCAGGCCAGTCTAGGATAGCAGAGATCTTCTGGGGATCCATCTCGACCCCTTTTACGGAAATGACCAGACCGAGAAACTGGATGCTCTGTTGTTCGAAGACACATTTTTCAGGTTTGGCATACAGGCCGTGAAGACGGAGACGAGCCAGGACATTCTTGACGTGTTCTCGGTGGTCGGCTAAAGTGGAGGAAAAAATCAGGATGCCATCAAGATAAATTATTACAAATAGGTCAAGGTAGTCTCTAAAAATATCATTGACAAAGTGTTGGAATGTAGCTGGGGCATTGCACAACCCAAACGGCATCACAAGATATTCGAAGTGCCCAAAGCGGGTACGGAAGGCAGTCTTCCATTCGTCACCCCTCCGAATGCGGACGAGGTTGTAGGCACCCCGAAGATCCAGCTTGGAGAATACTTTAGCAGAACCTAGTCTCTGAAAAAGTTTGGGTACTAATGGCAGGGGGTAACGATTCTTAATATTAATTTTATTCAAAGCCCGATAGTCCACACATGGGCGTAAGGAATGGTCCTTCTTTTCAACAAAGAAAATCCCTGCACCTGCCGGGGAGGTGGAAGGTCGGATAAATCCCTTCTCAAGGTTGTCATCTAAGTAGGATCTCAGGGTACTCAGCTCAGACTCAGATAGAGGGAAGATTCTTCCGAAAGGAATCTCTGCCCCAGGTAGTAATTCAATAGGGCAGTCGTATGGCCTATGGGGTGGTAGGGTTTCGGCCCCCTTTTTAATGAATACATCCAGGAAATCATGATAGTCCTTGGGTACAGCTTGTCGGGTCTCAGCGTCTGTTTCCAAACAGAGGAGGGCAGAGGAGTCCCTGTCAACAACTGGGCAACAATGCTGGAGGCAATAGACCGAAGGGAACTCAATTCTTCCAGTGGCCCAGTCGATGCGTGGGTTGTGTGCTCTCAACCAAGGCATGCCTAGAATGATGGGAAACAATGGAGACTTGATGACATCTAGGCATAAGAATTCCTGGTGAGTCCCGGCAATGGTAGCAGATAAGGGGGTAGTCTCCTGGGTCACTGGTCCGGATTCAAGGGTAGAACCATCGGCCAAAAATACTGAAAGTCCCTTCTCTCTAGGCCGAAGAGGAATCTTGTTCATTAGAGTGAAGGACGAATCCACAAAGCCACTACACGCCCCGGAGTCAATAACCGCGTGAGTTTGGACAGTCCTTCCTGGAAGCTGTAAAAGAACAGGGACAGCCAGGTGAGAAGTGTTATTAGACAGTACAGGTGAGGGAACAGGTGGGATGAAAAGGCACTTACGCATCTTAGCTATGCAAGTGCGAACAAAGTGTCCTGATTCTCCGCAATAAAGACAAAGGTTTCCAACCCGGCGGCGTTGACGTTCCTCAGGTGTCAGGGATGGACGGAGTAGCCCCAGCTGCATGGGTTCCGGAAGATCCAGTGTGGCTGTGGCAGGAGCAGAAGGGGCTGAATGAGTGGAGCTAGGCACACGTGGCAACATCCAGACGGGGCGGGTGGCTGTGGTGGAACGCTTCTGACGACGCTCTCTTAAACGTCTGTCGATTTGAACCGAAATGTCTATGAGGGCTTCCAGAGTCTCAGGGATGCCTGCACGTGCCAGTTCGTCCTTCAGAGGCTCAGACAGGCCCATACGGAATTAGTATCGAAGGGCTGCGTTGTTCCAGTCCGTGTCGGAGCTCCAGCGTCTGAATTCCGACACGTAATCCTCCACAGGCCTGCGACCTTGTTGCAGGGCGTGTAAGGCTGCCTCTGCGGTCGCAGCAAGTTGAGGGTCTTCATAAAGTCTTGACATTGCCAGGAAAAAGGTGTTCAGAGTGTCTAAAGATGGATCTTTTCGCTCCAAGAGGCGGTGTGCCCAGGCCTGCGGTTCGTCCGTCAATAAGGAAATGACGAACCCCACTTTGATTGCCTCAAGGGAGAAAGTCCTTGGTTGCAAGGCAAAAAAGAGTTCGCAAGAGTTGCGGAAGGCTCTAAACTTATTCCGGTTGCCGGAAAATCGTTCCGGAGTAGGGACCCTGGGTTTGGGTGGCATCATCACCACTGATGGTGGGGCATGGGGCCCGGAGGCAGCTGGCGAGGTAGCAGATAGAGCTTGAACTTGTTCCTCCAGTCTGCCATAACCTTCTTGCAGGTTCTTCACCGCCTGGGTAAGGCCGACAAGATGGCGGCAGAGCTCGTCCATAGGGGAGGCTCCCTGCCTAGGCTCTGACGTTGCTGTCCAGTACTGTCACGTACCTGGTAGGCGAGCCCGGAATGCAGGGAGCGACCTCTCGTAGCCCCTGGCTCGAGAACCCCTGAAGGTGGTAACAGAGGTTCAAAAGTTCAGGGGGCACAAGTGCCTGGCAAGTAAAGGCAGGTCCGGATAGACAACAGCAGCACATATATAGCAGTCGGCAGGTGACAGCAAGCACAAGCAGAAGGGCTAGCAAGGCAGACGATCGTCAGCGGAGGACGGCAGGCTCAGGCAGATCAAGGCAGGAACGGCAGGAGGTCGTCAGCGGAGACAGCAGGCACTGGAAATCCGAGTGGATCGGTAGGTAACAGCAGAGTCGGGTACAGGCCGGGTCGGCAGCAGGTGGTCAACAACGGTACAAGGGTAGAGGCAGAGACGTGGTCAGACAGGCGGGTAGTCGGTGGCAGGCAGCAAACGAACGTGGTCAAGAACAAGCCGGGTCACAGGAATCAAGGCAACAGGTAACAGATACAGAATCTCCGAACACGCTGTAGACTGGACAGCAAGAGGGGAACGGAGACAGAGTCCTTAAGAAACCTTTAGGGCGCCAAAGTGGTCGCACGACGAGTCTGCGTGCCCCCGCGAGTGGCCGTGCGCCTGTTCGCCAAATCGCGCACCCGCGTGCGCCCAATCGTGCCAACGTGCACCCACGTGCGTCCGTTTACGTTAACACGCGCTAAAGGGAAACGACAGGTTCTTAACAACAGGCCTCTGCGGGCAGATCTCCCATGTGCGATCGGAACGCCAGGACGGTCGTGACAGGGGAGTAACTGGGAGTGATATATTTTTGGAGTAGGATCTGTCATCTGCAGGTTGGGAAATAGTCATCTGTGATATTGATAAGTTGAAGGGAGGTGGCCAACGTGGAAAGTGGCTGGGAAGTGACCTGGTTGGTGGTGAGTGTGAAATTGTAAAAAAGCAAAACACTTGGATGGAACTAGCAGCTGACACTCAAACAAACAAAGTTATAATAAATGTGAAGAAAATAAATGTAGCGCTAAAAAATAAACTCAAAAAACCTAAAGGTAAATTTTAAGTGAGTATAAATAACCTGTGCTAAAAAAAGAGAGAGAAGAGGGATTTTGCACTTATTATAAAACAAGTGCAAACAACATTATGTGCAAAGTGTAATCACTGGTGCTATATAAATACAGCAGTGCATAAATAATGTAATAACAGTGGGATCACATGATGTGAATCCTGAAGGATAAACTATTAACAGTTCATCAATCTGTATGAAAGTCCTCTTGTATGGAAAAAGAGTGACCAATCTTCTCATGTAGACCTTGGATCAAGGCAACAAGGAGACAAACCACGGCAATCTATTTGTCTGTAGAAGTATCTGAGGATGTAACACTCTGAAGATATAAGGTGGATACTCTTACCAGAACAGTTGGACCCACATGCCCTATGACAGTGAGTCTAAAGAGTTGTAATCCCAAAGGATTGTACTCCAACTTCTGAGGAGAAAGATCACGGTGTAGAATCCTTTTATAGGCGTCCTAGATCCCAGATGGAAGTAAGTGGGCCCAATGGTTACCAGCCGATGATTCCCACACTCTTCACAGACTGACTTTGTCTGTATGTCCCAGGCAGAGAGTCAGAGAGTGTGAAATGCATGATGTGTTTCAATTTCTTTCACATTTTCAGTAATGTTTACTGCATTCTGAAAAGTGATCTGTGGTGTATTGCTTTTCAATGAGTGGTATAGTGGTATAACAGCAGCTGACAGGTGTTCATGAGGTGCTACTGCCGCCTCCTTTTTTTTTTTTTTTTTTTTTACATTGCTGAATGGCAGTTTTACATTGTTGGACTACGCTGCTACTGCGAGCATGTTTGACAGGCGGTGCAGCCTGTCAAGCTCTGCAGGCTCCAAGTTATTCATTGAGCGCATTGCCTCTTACAATGGGCCTATCTTAAGGTAAGGGGCCTGGAGCTGCAGCTCCAATAGCCCATATGTTAAATCAGCCCTGGGGAAGCCCTTTTCAGGGCAGTACAGGACCTTCTGTTGCGTGGGGTGATAGTACCTGTACCGATGCCAGAAAGGTAGGGGTCCATCCTGGACCACAAGGCCCTCAACAGCTTTGTGAAAGTACAAAGGTTCAGGATGGAATCAGTTCGCTCAGTGGTTGCTGCACTCCATCAGGGGGATTTTCTGATATCCCTGGACATCAAGGACGCATACTTGCATGTCCTCAAATGCATCAAGCATCAGATGTTTCTGCAATTTGCGGTCACGGACAAGCACTACCAATTTGTAGTTCTCCCTTTTGGCCTGGCGTCGGCGCCGAGGGTCTTCACCAAAGTGCTAGCCCCAATTGTGGCTTTGCTAAGGCAACAAGGGCTCGCAATTGTGGGTTACCTAGACGACCTCCTTCTGAGAGCAGCTTCCGCCTCAGAATTAAGGGAGGATGTGGCAATCACTATGCAAACTCTTCGGGAGTTTGGTTGGGTACTGAACCTACAGAAGTCGGTGTTGGTGCCGACTCAACGCCTGGAGTACCTGGGCCTGCTTCTGGACTCCTCAGAGGCGAGAGTCCTTCTCCTTCCGGACAAGCTACAGACTCTTCAAGCTGCAGTGAAGCTGTTGGTGTCCCGCAGGTGGTCGTCGCTGCGTTTTTGCTGGGTCTCATGGTAGCCACTTTCGAGACGGTACCATATGCTCAATTGCACACTCGAGTCTTGCAAAAGGAGATCCTTATGTCAACGTACAAACGCTGTTTGACCAGTTTGGTTAAAACTTTGAGGTGAGCGGCATTTCTCCAGAAGGTGTGGAGCAGCCTCCTTCTTCCTTTTTCTTGTTATTTTCAGCTATTTGAACTGCAGAAAATTGTATAGTTCTTGCAAGCATTTACAGCCCTAATTTGGAAGGATTATTCATCTGATTATTCCAAGTACGGCGTGCATATTGTTGGATTTTACATCAATTGGACATATATACATATATATCTATATATTTCCATATCTTTTTTTATTTTTTTTGTGATTTTTTTATTTTATTTATTTATTTATTTATTTATTTTTTTACTTTTTTCGCTTATGTTGTATTATTTTGATTGCTTTTAGTTTATGGCATGTTTTGACATTTACTTGTTAAAAAGGCACTGCCAAAAAAAGACTAACTGCATTTCCCCCCCCCAATTACAGGGACCTGGAAAAGCTGGTACAGGCTATGCTCTTGATTGTGGCTCGGGGATTGGTAGAGTGAGTAAACATGTCCTTTTACCAGTTTTCAATACTATTGAACTGGTGGATATGACGGAGCCTTTCCTAGAAGAAGCCCAAAACTATCTAGAAGAAGAAGCAGACAAGGTTGAAACTCTTTATTGCTACTGTCTACAAGACTTCATTCCCACCCCAAGAAAGTATGACGTAATCTGGATGCAGTGGGTTTCAGGTTGGTAATTGATATTAAAGCACCAAATAAATAACTCACAACCAGCAACATCATAAAAGTACTGTAAACCTGTAGGTTCTGTTCATATTTGAGTGAAATCACATGTTACTGTTTCATTGTGGCGTGATTTCTAAAAAAAGGATGCTTGCACTTCTTTTGTGTGATTTTTGCACATAGGGCAGCCCATTCATTTCATTGGGCTGCCCTATGTGCAAAAATCACACAAAAGAAGTGCAAGCATCCTTTTTTTTTAAATCACACTGCACCGAAACAGTAAATGTGATGCATCAAAATGTGCAAAAACATGCAAGCACTGTATAGGTATACAGTTTCTCACAAAAGTGAGTACACCCCTCACATTTTTGTAAATATTTTATTATATCTTTTCATATGACAACACTTAAGAAATCACACTTTGCTACAGTGTAAAGTAGTGAGTGTACAGCTTGTATAACACTGTAAATGTGTTGTCCCCTCAAAATAACTCAACACACAGTCATTAATGTCTGAACCGCTGGCAACAAAAGTGAGTACACCCCTAAGTGAAAATGTCCAAATTGGGCCCAATTAGCCATTTTCCCTCCCTGGTATCACGTGACTCGTTAGTGTTACAAGGTCTCAGGTGTGAATATTGAGCAAGTGCGTTAAATTTGGTGTTATCGAACTCACTCTCTTATACTGGTCACTGGAAGTTCAACATGGCACCTCATGGCAAAGAACTCTCTAAGGATCCGAAAAAAAGAATTGTTGCTCCACATAAAGATGGTTTAGGCCAGCCTTTCTCAACCTTTTCAAGACAGAGGAACCCTTGAAATAGTTCTCTGGTCTCGGGGGAACCCCTTCTAAAAATTAGAAATCTACAACTCATGATACATTAGTGTGATAGTCAGTGGGAAGAATGGTCCTTACACTTGTGGTCATTGGGAAGAATTACCTCCTTACAGGTAACTAAAAAGATCAATGGTGTGAGTGGAAACTTATCTGAGAGGCAGAAATTTGCCGCAGGGTTCCCCTTAATATCCATACCAGACCTGAAGGGCCTGGTATGGATTGGGGGACCCCCACGCAATTCGTTCTTTTTTTTACTTTTTGATTAGGGTTACCCCTTAAGACCCCTTTCACACCAGAGCGTTTTGCAGGCGCTATAGCTTTAGAAATAGCACCTGCAATCCGCCCTAAAAAAGCTGCACCATTGTCTGTAGTGTGAAAGCCCGAGGGCTTTCACACTACAGCAGTGCGCTGGCAGGACATCAGGGAAAAGTCCTGCCAGCAGCTTCTTTGGA
Organism: Lithobates pipiens; assembly: GCF_037356315.1. NCBI lineage: Eukaryota > Metazoa > Chordata > Amphibia > Anura > Ranidae > Lithobates > Lithobates pipiens. The sequence continues at coordinate 170,069,974 of NW_027507785.1, read as the reverse complement.
GCGGTGAAGGAGCGGTGTGTTTACCGCTCCTCCACTGCTGCTCCCCATTGAAATCAATGGGGCAGCGCTGTAATACCGCCGGCAAAACGTCGCTATTGCGGCATATTGCTGGCGGTTTTAACCCTTTCTCGGCCGCTAGCGGGGGTAAAAGCGCCCCGCTAACGGCTGAAATGCGCCGCAAATCGGCGGTAAAACGCCACTAAAAATAGCAGCGTTTTACCGCCGACGCTATGGGCGGTGAGGTGTGAAAGGGGTCTTATATTCATACCAGACCCAAAGGGCCTGGTAATGAACTGGGAGGGAACTCATGCGTTTTTTTCAAAGAGTTTTATCTATATTGCCGAGACCCGACAATTCTTTACAACCGCCATCAGTTTTAAATGACTTTTTTTCCTTTAGAAATGTCATTTTGCTGTGGTACTGTTCTAAACACGGGAAAACTGCACCACATTACAGGCATACTGTAGACATCCCCCAGGCATGATATTTAACCGCTTCCCGACCGCATCACACCGATATACGTCAGCAGAAGGGCACGTACAGGCAGAATCACGTACCTCACAGAGAGGAAGAACGGGAGATGCTATGGTAAACAAGCATCTCCCGTTCTGCCTAGCAACAAGTGACACTGATCTCTGCTCCCTGTGATTGGAGCAGAGATCAGTGATGTGCACAACACAGCCACACCCCCCACAGTTAGCAACACGCCCCTAGGACACACTTAACCCCTACACTGCCACCTCCTGGTTAACCCCTTCACTGCCAGTGTAATTTACACAGCAATCAGTGCATTTGTATAGCACTGATTGCTGTATAAATGACAATGGTCCCAAAAATGTGTCAAAAATGTCCGATGTGTCTGCCATAATGTTGCAGTCATGATAAAAATCGCTGATCGCCGCCATTTAAAAAAAAATATTAATAAAAATGCCATAAAACTATCCCCTATTTTGCAAATGCTATAACTTTTGCGCAAACCAATCAATAATCGTTTATTGTGATTTTTTTTTTTACCAAAAATATATAGAAGAATATGTATCGGCCTAAACTGAGGAAAAAAAACATTTTTTTTATATATTTTTGGGGGATATTTATTATAGCAAAAAGTTAAAAAAAAATGTTTTTTTCAAAATTTACCCTTTTTTTTGTTTATAGCGCAAAAAATAAAAACCACAGGGGTGATCAAATACCACCAAAAGAAAGCTCTATTTGTGGGAAAAAAAGGACGTCAATTTTGTTTGGGAGCAACGTCGCACGACCGCGCAATTGTCAGTTAAAACGACGCAATCTTTGAATTGCAAAAAGTGCTCTGGTCAGGAAGGGGGTAAATTCTTCCGGGGCTTGGTTAAAGGAATATTTAATTTTTATTGTTTCACTTTAAGCATTATTAAAATCACTGCTCCCAAAAAAATGTCCATCTTTAAAACTTTTTTTTTGCATTGATACCCTAGGGCAGGACCCAGGTCCCCAAACATTTTTTATGGCAATAAATTCCATATAAGCCTTTAGAATGAGCACTTTTTAGTTTTTCATGTTAGACTTTAATGGTGTTCCGCGGCTTTCGAATTTGCAGCGAACACTGCATAATGTTCACTGTTCGGCGAACAGGCGAACACCTGCTGTTCAAGTCAAACTTACGTTTCACTCGAACATCGGGCTCATCCCTAATCAGAAGTGCCTGCGATTCAGGCATGATAAAAGGTTTTGAAAGTCGATGCCAGTTATGTAGTGGCATCTCTAGGTGTTTGTAATTCACATCTGCAGCAGTCAGTCCCCCTTTATCCCCAACAGAGTCTATTTAAAGCAGTCCTTGCATTCCAAGCAAGTGCGGGCCCTCTCCCCTTTGTTTTGTTAAAAAGCTACATGAGACCTTATTCAGATGAGTGCTGACATCTATAGTCCTTGAATGAGTGCCATATTTATTGTCCAATTGAGGCTACCTGTAGAAAACACATAATGCAAGCAGTAAAGATGAGCTGGGCATGGTAGCAGTGATGCCGATAATAGTTCCATAAGCTCGTCTACAAGAAGTGTGACTGCTGGTAACTTAGGAACATGCTACAGCAGTCACACTTTAAATCTGGGTAACATGGTGCTGTATGGTCAGTGAAAACAGTGCTATTTCCAATGTCAGTGTCACATAATTTGACCGGGACACATCAGGCAAATATACCAAGAAATAGTCCTTGGAGTCCGGTTACACAATGTGCACATCATTGCTGCCACATGAATTGAGTCTCCGTAGGCACACCACGGACTCCTGGCTGCACTATAATTCCACCCCGTATAAGCACATAACATACATAACGTGGCTAGTTCAGGGAACAGGTACCGTATATACTCGAGTATAAGCCGAGATTTTCAGCCTCTTTTTTGAGGCTGAAAGTGCCCCCCTCGGCTTATACTCGAGTCATCGCTGTCTGCCCGCTCGATCAGCGTGTCGAGCAGACAGACAGCGGCCATTCTATGATTCAAAAGCCGCGCCTCCGGCTCCGCCTTCGCCTGTGATAGGCGGAACACTGAATTTCCCAGCAGCCTGTGTTCCGCCTATCACGGGCGTCGTCTCATCCTCGTACTACGGACGAGGATGATACGACGTCCGTGATAGGCGGAACACAGGCTGCTGGGAAATTCAGTGTTCCGCCTATCACAGGCGAAGGAGGAGGCGCGGCTTTTGAATTTTACAATGGCCGCCGACGAAGAGGGCACGGGACGGAGGCAAGGCAAGGCACGGCACGGGACAGGACGGGACGGGACGGGACGGGACGAAGGCAAGGCACGACACGGGACGGAGGCTCGGGACAAAGGCTCGGGACACAGGTAGGCTGGACACACACACACACACACACACACACACACACACACGGATGGAGACACACACACACACACACACACACACACACACACACACACGGATGGAGACACACACACACGGATGGATGGATGGATGGAGACACACACACACACAGGGATGGATGGATACACACACACACAGGGATGGATGGATGGATGGATGGATGGAGACACACACACACAGGGATGGATGGATGGATGGATGGAGACACACACACACAGGGATGGATGGATGGATGGATGGAGACACACACACACAGGGATGGATGGATGGATGGACACACACACACACAGGGATGGATGGACGGACACACAGGGATGGACGGACACACAGGGATGGACGGACACACAGGGATGGACGGACACACACACAGGGATGGACAGGCATGTCTCACCCTCGGCTTATACACGAGTCAATAAGTTTGCCAGTTTTTTTGGGGGTAAATTGGGGGCCTCGGCTTATATTCGGGTCGGCCTATACTCGAGTATATACGGTAATCAAGGTAAACCAGGGGGATGGGACAGAGATTAAATGGCACTGGTACTGTCACAATATTAACATCTGCTCTGAATCTCACAGTCTGAAACAGTCATTGTTGGTAATGGGACATCTGGACAATAAAACATGGTTCCAGGGCCATTATTCCCAGAATCTGTGTGTTTTGGGGAGACATGAACTTGAATCAGAAACAAGATGACTCCAAGGGTCCCCCAGGCATACACCTCCCATAGAGTAGTGTTCCCTTAAAAGCCAGGGCCCATAGTCAGTGGGTAAGAGGCCACCCTTCAGTCTACTCCAAAAGCTACTGTCCTGGCTGTGTCTGTCACAACAATATTTACATAATCTTCAATTATGTGTCCCTCTATTCCAAATTAAATCTACCACATTCTACATTATCATAGGGGAAGAATTCTTAAGACATCTCCTCCATAAACCCAACTCCCAACCACTCAGGGAATAATAAATAATAAAAAAAAGGGGGGAGAAAACAAATAAATATATCTCTCTCTCCTCTTCACCGACACCCCAATTTACTAAATAATCCACTTCTAACAACACTATCTTCGGATGCACAGAAAGATTTCCACGAGGAACACACTGCGAGAAATTTCTTGCTGTTGTCACTTACCATTGCGGTCAATTCTTCCATTCTCCATAAATAATGCATTTTCTATACCCACTCTTCTTTTCCTGGAGGGTAGGGAGATCTCCAAAATCTTGGTATTACAGCCCTTGTGGCTGACAAATAAAAACATAGGAGTCCCGTGGGTTAAGTGAATACCGGTGGCCGTGAAAAGGGGTGTTGAGAGGGCACCAGTCAAGGCAAAGGCCAAGCGCAAATTACCTGCTTGCTGAAGAGTGCTTGACAATCTCGTATTCCGACATTCCATCCAGAACTCTTCTCAAACACCCTGTCCTATTCAGGAAAATGGGGAGAAAGTGATGAAAAGTTAACTTGTAATGTGCAGGAGGATGAAGCACCTGGTACCACTACTGCAAGTGTACAAATTATACTGTCACCAATTGTCACCGCTGATTAGCATTGCCAGATCGTGTGAGAAGGATCAAGTGAACCAATGGGTTACCACGACCTGGCCTATCACGCCCATGCCAAGTTCCAAAGCGGATCGCAAACCAGAGATGGTTTCTTGGTGTTCAGTCCTGCATGCACCAGAAACACGTGTTCTACCTAGGTATGAAGACCCTAAGACCCTGCCTCGGCTGTCCAAAACACAGCACATTATAATAAAGAAGGTAGCGTCTGAATACGGGTATTTGTATCCATACATATCATCTCATCTGGAAGAAGAGATCTTTGACAAAGAGGCTCAGTGGGTGGATGAGGCTATGCGCAGTTTTCTACAAGTTCCTCTCCACCTGGACTTTCCTAAATTGTCACCTAAGATGGCTGCAAAATACCATTCTGTAGTAAATACCTGAGGCTACGACTGGAAGATTAACTTGGACAGTGTGGTTATTCGCAGACCGGATAAAAGAGACATTAAAAGTTTTGCCACGATGGTGAATGCCAAGGGAGAAACCTTGATCCTACCTGATTCCCAGGTATTACTGATAACCTTTGCAGGAAAATACCAATATCATCTCTTTTGTGGATTACAAATGTGCAGTTGTGGAGTAAAAAAAACACTTTGCTGAAGCTTCTCTATTCTTTGCATAAAGTTCTTTGTTAATAGGGAACACCTCAGAAAGCTGCATCGCCAGAACTGTGCGGGACTGAATGTTGCCGGCAGATACAGTGAGTGATACCTTGGGCCACGTTGGCTAGAACTGAAGTTATTGGGGTGTTCCACCCTGAAGAGTGATCTGTGACTTTTTTCAGCAGACTGTGTTTGCAAATGAGGAGACTCTCTTTGTCTTCGACTGTCATGTGGACAGACTGGGGATGTCTTTGCAAGGGGACCTATGTCCCAAAGTTTGGTCCCCTGCATCATACTTTGGCTGCTTGTTGCCTGAGATGCAGCCATGCCTTTTTCCCGGAATTGCCTTTGGAAGAAGAAAAGGAACTGCTGGGAAATGTAGTCCATTGGAAGTAGAGTTAATGGATGGTAATCTGTCATGGACACTGAGCATGTAGCTAGTTAGAATAGGCTGTGTTAAGGATATGATTGCCTATTTCTTCAAATAATGGACTCATACACCTACATCAGGACTGTAACTGATTAAAGTCTTGCTAAAGTGCTATAGTTATATGCTGCTTAGGATATTCTACCATAGATATAGTCCAAGTGGGGAACCCCCAATGCCATTGTTGCATGTTTTTTGTACTGCTTAGGATAGGGAGTGGCATTCTCAATGAGAATGGAGCCTGCTTTCATGATGTCAATAATATAGATGTGTATAGGATGTTTTACCTTTTCATGCTGCCCTCGGATGAGGATCAGTTCAAATGACTGTGTACACATTGCACTGTTTTTATAGGGTAGGATGCCTTTGCATTGTTTGATTTCTCTCTTTCAGGTGTTGTTGTGTCAGGGCATCTTCCTTGGCTAAGGAGAGACAGGGATCTAGCCGGATCACGAGACTAACCCTCTATATATTGTTACGACTGTATATATTAGATAGATAGGTAGTAGGATTATTACTTACTTGCTTTCAAAATGTACATAACTATTTTTGATACTTGAATGTCATACGTGACTAACTACTTTTCATGTGATACCAATGTCTATTCATGTAGCACCCACACATATGTTATTCTACTGTTATATCATTAACCCTTTCCTTGTTTCCCCACCAATCCCAGTTTTTGCCAGGGCATTCGCTCTCAGGCTTGGGAGCTCAAATTATATTTTTTTGCAAACTCTGAAAAGTAGTTTCTTGGGCAAGGGAGGATGTAGCAACCCTAGGGTTTAGTCAGGGAGCTCCTCAAAAATGTACTTGCCAGGAGTTGTTATCTTGGTCGATTGATAGAGCTCTATTGATTTCTCCCTAAGTTTGGCCTTGTTGCACTTTTCTCTTCTACTACTAAGTGGCCGGGTGCTTGGTGGTACTAGATACGAGAAGGACAACCCAAGGTCAGTTTATGGGTAAGTGGGTCTCTCAGCCAATGAACAGGGGTTTTCTTGAATCCCCTGGCCTGCTGGGAGAACCTATATATTCGGGTGAGTTCAGGTTATCTATGTGCTCTGCCACCTGGATGGCTGTCTGGGTTGACGTGTGTCGTATGCCCCGGGCTGCTAGGCCAGATATTGGGCCTATCCCAGGGGCATCTGGCTGCTAGGCTGTGTAAGGGCCTGTCCAGAAGTAAAGAGAGCAGCACAGGGTTGGGATTGTGGTTTGAAATCCAACTAAAAGTGCCGGTTCTGCCGGTCGGAGAACCTGTCAGTGGTTGGAGGTAGAAGGGAAGCTGTCACCACAAAGGGACCAACCACCTTTGCCAGGGACCACATGTCCACTGTGAGTTACCTCTTAGCATAAGTGATAGGTGAAGGTCTCTGCATAGCAGCTGTAAAGGGACAGTCTTAAGTCCTAACTCTTCAGCTTGCTAGTGTTGGGTCCCAGTTGTACCACTGGTGCACATTAGACTAGTCTCTCTCTCTGGGCAATGTAGTTTAAAAGCTCTTGATTACAGTATTGTCTCTCTCCTCTGGACTACAGTTCCCACAGTGCAGTGCTTCCTGACTATTAAACTCTTTCTGCTCAGCAGCTCCCTCCTCTTGCTGATATAGCTCTTAACCAGTTCAGCATCATAGGGTAGCAGCTAGAGAGAGCAGCGGCAGCCGGTGTTTCTCTCACTCTCCATTCTTAGCCAAACACCTGGCTACTAGGGATGTGTGAACGGTTTGGCCTGAGCATAAGTTCGGGCCAAACCGTCACTGTTCAGACGTTCGGCAAACAGCCGAACAAACGGGTCATTCGACTGTTTGTTCGGCCACCCCGAACCGACCACAGTGCATTGTGGTGCTGAACAGTGCATTGCAAGCCCTGATTGGCTGAAGCAGTGAAAACTTCAGCCAATCAGGGCAAAGCACACTGTCAGAGTCATGATTGGACACTGTCATTTTGACTTTATCCAATCATTGCTCATTCCCGCCCCACAGTATAAAAGTATTCTTTCAATGGCAGTCATTTTCAGTGTGATTTTGTCATGGCGAGAGATAGAACAGGACTCTGTACAGTGCTATTGGTTAGTTAATGTGCTATACTGTGCTATTTTGCTTCAATTGTCAGTATATTAGTTTAGTGTCAGTCTAGGGATAGTGTGAGTGTAGTGATGAGGACCAGCATCCTGTGGTTAAGGATGACAAGAACATGAGCAGCGAGAGAGGGGAACACTGGTAGACAAATTTGGATTCATGTTCCCCAATCCGCAACGTATTGCCAAGTCTCCAGTGGTAATGATAAAGATGGAGGAGATGATGACGATGATGAGGTCACTGATGTGACTTGGGTGCCAGATAGAGCAGAGCAGGAAACTGAAGGTGAGGCTGCACAACCCCAAGGAGGCCAACATCAAGAAAGAGAGTAGAGAGCAACCACCCTATTCCATCACATTCTCCAGCTGTTATCTCCTGGCCCACTCCCCAAAGCTCAGCTGTCTGGGCCTTTTTCAGCACATCTGCAGCAGATCGTACTGTTGCTATCTGCAAACTGTTTCTCAGGCACATCAACATGGCAAAAACACCAACCATTTGGGTACCACATGCTTAACAAGGCATTTAACGTCCAACCACTCAGCCCATTGGGAAGAGCACCTAAAAACCACACAAAAGGGGCACAAATCTATCCCTCCTCCTCCTCTTTACCCACTTCAGTCTGTCCCTGCTATACCGAGTCATTACCTCTCAGAAGCCTCCACTGACAGGGATGATGGTATAGTACAGGGTGTCCCAGGTCCCTACAGCACAGCTGTAGAGTGTAGCCGGCACATTTATCTGCCCCATCTGCTGCAGCAGGAAAAAAAATACAGTCCCTATGCCCAGCGTCTAAATGCAAGCTTGTCAAAGCTGTTGGCTCTCCAACTTCTGCCTTTCAGCCTGGTGGATTCTGCCCCCTTCCGTGAATTCGCACAATGTGCTGTACCACAATGGCAGGTTCCCAGTCGCTACTACTTTTCACGTAAGGCCATTCCATCTCTTTATCATCACGTGGAAGGGAATGTTCTGGCATCGTTGGGCAAGGCAGTCAGCCGTAAATTCCACCTTACTGCTGACACGTGGTCCAGCAAGCATGGACAGGGACGAAATAGTTCATTCACAGCACACTGGGTAACATTGCTTGCAACTCTAAATGATGCAGGACAGGGCTCGGTGCTGCAGCTTGTTGTGCCCCCACGTTTCCATACAGCTGGTGGGGATGATGCCAGATCTATGAGTTCTACCCCCTCCTCCTCCTCCGCCACCTTCATGCCCTCTGCAGAATAGTCCTATGAACATCAGGTACCCCCTAAGTGTTCAAAGGGCTATTTCCAGAGACAGGCTAAAAGGTGCCATGCAGTGCTTCAGTTGGTTTGTTTAGGGGACAGGAACCACACCGGAGCAGAGATTCTTGCAGCTCTGCAGGGACAGGCCCAGAGGTGGTTCACACCACGCCAGCTGGAGCCAGGAATGGTGGTGTGTGATAATGGCTTAAACCTCCTGTCCGCCCTTAGACAGGAAAGTTGACATATGTGCCATGCCTGGCACATGTCCTCAATTTGTAGGTGCAGCATTTCTGAATTATGTACTCAGGGTTGCAAGATGTGCTAAAGCTGGCCAGAAGAGTCTATAGCCATTTCAGGTGGTCATGCACAGCCAGTACTTGGTTGGCTGATGTTAGGAACTTCCCTTGTGATCCGTAAAAACTCCAGATGTATTTGAGAAGCAAACAATTTATTTCTGATGTGGCCCACAACAGGGAGACATGCTTACAGGACAAGCTGCAGAAAAAAGTCCCAACAAAAGAATATCTCTCTCTCTCTCTCATACCCTACAAGAATAACACCTCTATGTTTCTATTGGCTGAGGGAACATAAATAACGTTGTCATGGCACAGGATGGCACTTTATTTGCTATTCATGTTCCATACATTCTTAGGCTATCATATTAAGTTAAATCTAATCATCCTACCTACTATGGAGTTAATTAAGACAAAACAATACAATGAGTTAATACAATAATGTGCTCAGAAGTAAGCTTTTTAACAAATCAGTCTCAGGACTATTGTTTTTCTAATAGTCACACAATAAACATTTAAAACTTTTCTAACAGCTGAAATTCAGCGGGAAATCCACTTGCCTGTACACCGCCTTATTTTTGACATGTCCACCAGGTGGAACTCGACTTTGTCAATGCTGCAGCAGCTATAAATGCAGCAGAGAGCCGTCAACGAGTACCTGTGTGAATATGGCACGATGACAAGCTCATTTTCCCCCCACACCAATGGCTGATCATTAAGGATGCATGCACTGTATTGTCACCATTTGAGGAGGCCACAAGGATGGCGAGCTGTGACATTATGGACCTGGCACTGGAGGGAGAGCAGCAGGAGTAAGAGGAGTACTTCCTTCTCTCTCAAGGCCCATTTTATCCAGAGACCATCATTCCTGTGTAGTGATGGCCGAACGGTTCGCCCGGCGGTCGTTTCGCGGCGAATTTCCGACTTTCGCCGTCCGCGGGTTCGAACGCCTTTTTCCGTCGTTCGCCCCGGCGGACTTACGTGTTTAATGTATACAAGAACTTTAACCTTTCGTGACACGTTTATCATGTGTTACAGGACAACCAATTGAGACATGACAGCTCATGGACACTTGGACATTCCCCCTAACCTATAAATACACCCGATCCGGTGGCCATTTTACATTCTTTCTTCTGTCACTGTAGGGAAAGGATCCTGTGTGGAGTAGGGACAGAGAAAACGCTAGCTATTTGGTACACAAAAGTTCTTTTCAGGACTGGTATAGGTGTTAGGTCAGCAGCCTGAGTTTCTTTTGTCAGTTTAGATAAAGGGACAGAGCGCTGTATGCTGCTATTTTAGGGACAGCTCAGCCAGATTAGTCTTTCTTCATCATCATCATCATCATCATCATTAGCTGTTACTATCAGGTCCACAAAAGAGCTGTTCCAGCTAATCGTTCCAGCCTACTCTTTTTTGCCAATTTGTATAGGGACAGGCAGGAAGCAGTGTGTCAGGCAGTGAGGATAATTTTAAAGACTTGCTGTTACTATTAGTTCCACAAAGGTTCTTTTCAGGACTGGTATCAGTGGTACGGTAATAGGCTTGTACACGTATAATATTCTTTCTTCCAAATATAGAAAGAATATTATACTTGACTGCTGCCCTTCTGCTGCAGTCTGCTAATCATTCACAACTCACTTGTTCCACAAAGCTCTTTATCAGGACTGGTAACTTGGTCTGTCTAGGGTGCTACGGTACATAGGCTTGGGTGCGGTACAGTCTGCTGTTCTGTAAGGACCGCTATCGGTCCACAATACATAGGGTTGCCGTGCACTACTGCTGACCGCTGCCCTATACTGCAGCAGTCCTTCAGCGGTATAGGGACTGACGCACAGTCTGCTAAACACTAATACACAACCTGCTTGGTCCACAAAAGTTCTTATAAGGACTGGTAACTTGGTATAGGGTGCTACGGTACATAGGCCTGAGTGCAGTACAGTCTGCTGTTCTGTAAGGACCGCTATCGGTCCACAATACATAGGGTTGCCGTGCACTACTGCTGACCGCTGCCCTATACTGCAGCAGTCCTTCATTGGTATAGGGACTGACGTACAGTCTGCTAATCACTAACACACAACCTGCTTGGTCCACAAAAGTTCTTATAAGGACTGGTAACTTGGTATAGGGTGCTACGGTACATAGGCCTGAGTGCAGTACAGTCTGCTGTTCTGTAAGGACCGCTATCGGTCCACAATACATAGGGTTGCCGTGCACTACTGCTGACCGCTGCCCTATACTGCAGCAGTCCTTCATTGGTATAGGGACTGACGTACAGTCTGCTAATCACTAACACACAACCTGCTTGGTCCACAAAAGTTCTTATAAGGACTGGTAACTTGGTATAGGGTGCTACGGTACATAGGCCTGAGTGCGTTACAGTCTGCTGTTCTGTAAGGACCGCTATCGGTCCACAATACATAGGGTTGCCGTGCACTACTGCTGACCGCTGCCCTATACTGCAGCAGTCCTTCAGCGGTATAGGGACTGACGCACAGTCTGCTAAACACTAACACACAACCTGCTTGGTCCACAAAAGTTTTTATAAGGACTGGTAACTTGGTATAGGGTGCTACGGTACATAGGCCTGAGTGCAGTACAGTCTGCTGTTCTGTAAGGACCGCTATCGGTCCACAATACATAGGGTTGCCGTGCACTACTGCTGACCGCTGCCCTATACTGCAGCAGTCCTTCATTGGTATAGGGACTGACGTACAGTCTGCTAATCACTAACACACAACCTGCTTGGTCCACAAAAGTTCTTATAAGGACTGGTAACTTGGTATAGGGTGCTACGGTACATAGGCCTGAGTGCGTTACAGTCTGCTGTTCTGTAAGGACCGCTATCGGTCCACAATACATAGGGTTGCCGTGCACTACTGCTGACCGCTGCCCTATACTGCAGCAGTCCTTCATTGGTATAGGGACTGACGTACAGTCTGCTAATCACTAACACACAACCTGCTTGTTCCACAAAAGTTCTTATAAGGACTGGTAACTTGGTATAGGGTGCTACGGTACATAGGCTTGAGTGCGGTACAGTCTGCTGTTCTGTAAGGACCGCTATCGGTCCACAATAGATAGGGTTGACGTGCACCACTGCTGACCGCTGCCCTATACTGCAGCAGTCCTTCAGCGGTATAGGGACTGACGTACAGTCTGCTAAACACTAATACACAACCTGCTTGGTCCACAAAAGTTCTTATAAGGACTGGTAACTTGGTATAGGGTGCTACGGTACATAGGCTTGAGTGCGGTACAGTCTGCTGTTCTGTAAGGACCGCTATCGGTCCACAATAGATAGGGTTGACGTGCACCACTGCTGACCGCTGCCCTATACTGCAGCAGTCCTTCAGCGGTATAGGGACTGACGTACAGTCTGCTAAACACTAATACACAACCTGCTTGGTCCACAAAAGTTCTTATAAGGACTGGTAACTTGGTATAGGGTGCTACGGTACATAGGCTTGAGTGCGGTACAGTCTGCTGTTCTGTAAGGACCGCTATCGGTCCACAATAGATAGGGTTGACGTGCACCACTGCTGACCGCTCACCTATACTGCAGCAGTCCTTCAGCGGTATAGGGACTGACGTACAGTCTGCTAATCACTAACACACAACCTGCTTGTTCCACAAAAGTTCTTATAAGGACTGGTAACTTGGTATAGGGTGCTACGGTACATAGGCTTGAGTGCGGTACAGTCTGCTGTTCTGTAAGGACCGCTATCGGTCCACAATAGATAGGGTTGACGTGCACCACTGCTGACCGCTGCCCTATACTGCAGCAGTCCTTCAGCGGTATAGGGACTGACGTACAGTCTGCTAAACACTAATACACAACCTGCTTGGTCCACAAAAGTTCTTATAAGGACTGGTAACTTGGTATAGGGTGCTACGGTACATAGGCTTGAGTGCGGTACAGTCTGCTGTTCTGTAAGGACCGCTATCGGTCCACAATAGATAGGGTTGACGTGCACCACTGCTGACCGCTGCCCTATACTGCAGCAGTCCTTCAGCGGTATAGGGACTGACGTACAGTCTGCTAAACACTAATACACAACCTGCTTGGTCCACAAAAGTTCTTATAAGGACTGGTAACTTGGTATAGGGTGCTACGGTACATAGGCTTGAGTGCGGTACAGTCTGCTGTTCTGTAAGGACCGCTATCGGTCCACAATAGATAGGGTTGACGTGCACCACTGCTGACCGCTCACCTATACTGCAGCAGTCCTTCAGCGGTATAGGGACTGACGTACAGTCTGCTAATCACTAACACACAACCTGCTTGTTCCACAAAAGTTCTTATAAGGACTGGTAACTTGGTATAGGGTGCTACGGTACATAGGCTTGAGTGCGGTACAGTCTGCTGTTCTGTAAGGACCGCTATCGGTCCACAATAGATAGGGTTGACGTGCACCACTGCTGACCGCTGCCCTATACTGCAGCAGTCCTTCAGCGGTATAGGGACTGACGTACAGTCTGCTAAACACTAATACACAACCTGCTTGGTCCACAAAAGTTCTTATAAGGACTGGTAACTTGGTATAGGGTGCTACGGTACATAGGCTTGAGTGCGGTACAGTCTGCTGTTCTGTAAGGACCGCTATCGGTCCACAATAGATAGGGTTGACGTGCACCACTGCTGACCGCTGCCCTATACTGCAGCAGTCCTTCAGCGGTATAGGGACTGACGTACAGTCTGCTAAACACTAATACACAACCTGCTTGGTCCACAAAAGTTCTTATAAGGACTGGTAACTTGGTATAGGGTGCTACGGTACATAGGCTTGAGTGCGGTACAGTCTGCTGTTCTGTAAGGACCGCTATCGGTCCACAATAGATAGGGTTGACGTGCACCACTGCTGACCGCTCACCTATACTGCAGCAGTCCTTCAGCGGTATAGGGACTAAGAGTTTTGTCACAGGGTCATTTAAAAAATGACATGCAGAGGAAGAGGCAGGCCCTTCCGCAGGGGTGGTAGGGGTAGGGCAGGAGCAACAGGCTTGAGCCAAAGTGGGAAGTTGCAGAAGGTGCGTTCAATTACTTTAAAGGATGCACCAGACTTGGTTGAGTGGCTCGCTCAGCCTTACTCTTCTGCACCCTCCTCATCCTCTCGATCTGCACCCTCTTCTTCACTCTCTGCTATGTGCACCCCCAAAGACACTACCACCAACAACACGACCACCACCACCACCACCACATACCTTCCGCTTGAGTCACTGGAATTATTTTCCGATCCATATCAAGAGGACATTTCTGATGCGCAGCCACTCTTGGTATTGGATCAGGAAGAGGAGGTAGCAACAAGCGCTACTCAGCAGTCTGACGCCAGTACCCAGATCAGCCCAAGGAGGAGGTTGGTCCCCGGTGTTGCTGCCTACTCTACTTATAGCGGTGGGGAAGGTGACGTTGATGATGACGTGTCTAGTGATGTCACGTGGGTGCCCACAAGAGAGGAAGAGGAGGGGAGTTCAGAGGGAGATATGGACCAGCAGATAGGGAGGAGAAGCAGCAATGACTTACATTGCACAGCAGGGACAAAGCAGACTGCAAATGTATCAGGAGCGAGTCATCGACCATGTACGGTCACATCTGGCGCTCCCAGGACACCGGCACATGGCTCCGCAGTGTGGGCTTTTTTTAACGTGTCCGCTGCTGACAATAGCGTTGCCATCTGCAATCTTTGCAGTCAACGCGTTAGTCGCGGTAAGCCCAATACTCACCTAGGGACGACCGCCTTAAGAAGGCACATGAGCAGCCATCACCGAGCCCAGTGGGAGCAACGGAACACACAAAGCCACACTGCAGGCTCTCACCGTCCAGCCTCGTCTTCTACTTCTCCTTCTCCTCTCTCCTCACAATTGTCCTCCACTCCACCTTCCATCACGCCAAGCTCACATTTTTCTGCAAAAAGGCAGGCTTCCGTGGGCCTAATGTTTGAGCGTAAAAAAATGATGACGCCGGATAACCCTCTTGCCCAACGGTTGGCGGCTGGCTTGTCAGAACTCATAGCCCGCCAACTACTGCCATATAAACTGGTGGACTCGGAGGCCTTTCGCAAATTTGTGGCCATTGGAACACCACAATGGAAGGTCCCAGGAAGGAAGTATTTCTCAGAGAAGGGCATCCCAGAGCTATATGGCCATGTTCAGCGGCAAGTGAATGTATCTCTGGCACACAGTGTCGGTGCCAAGATACATCTGACCACAGACACGTGGTCTAGCAAACACGGGCAGGGAAGGTATATCAGTTTTACTGCCCACTGGGTGAACCTTCTGACGGCCGTCAAGCATGTAACCCGTGGCACCCGTGTAGATTTGGTTTTACCGCCACGGATTGCATGCAGGCCTGACTCTTCTTCTCCTCCTCCTACTCCATCCTCCTCCCTCTCCTCCTCAGCTGCCTCCTCCTTTTCCGCTGCTAGCGTCTCTTCCACTGCACCGCCCAAGCTCCCCAGAACCTATTCCACATGCCAGGTGAGACGTTGCCATGCCGTGCTGCGTCTGTTGTGCCTGGAAGCAAAGAGCCACACTGGCCCGGCACTCCTTTCAGCTTTGCGTTCACAGGCAGATGAGTGGCTAACACCGCTCAATTTGACAGTTGGTAAAGTGGTGTGTGACAACGGTGCCAATCTGCTTAGCGCATTGAAACAGGGCAAAATCACGCACGTGCCGTGCATGGCACACGTCTTAAACTTGGTCGTGCAGCGATTCCTTGTCAAATACCCTGGGGTCCAGGACATCTTGCGGCAGGCAAGGAAAATCTCGGCCCATTTCAGAAGATCTTACACGGCCATGGCTCGCCTTGCTGACATTCAGCGGCGACACCATCTGCCGGTCAGACGTCTTATTTGCGATTGCCCGACGCGATGGAACTCAACCTTCTATATGCTTGATAGGCTGCTCCAGCAGAAACGTGCAGTTAACGTCTACCTGTATGAACTCTGCGAAAGAAACGGTTCTGGGGAGCTGGGTTTTTTTTCACCGCGCCAGTGGCTGCTCATGCGCGACACATGCAGACTTCTGCGGCCATTTGAGGAGATCACCAAACTGGTCAGTCGCAGCCATGGCGCCATCAGTGACATGGTACCTTATGCCTTCTTTCTGGAGCGTGCATTGCGTCGTGTCATTGATCAGGCTGTGGAGGAGCAGGAGCGGGAAGATGAGGAAGTCGCAATGCTGGATGAATTCCCAGGGGGGGCTACTCTATCTGAGACAAGTCAACAACAGGAGTCTGATGAGGAGTCAGAGGAGGATGGTGCCGGGGCGGATGAGCAGGAGCAAGAAGAGCATGCTTTAAACCTTTCTGGGATCCCTGTTGTGCGAGGATGGGGAGAGGAGAATGAAGAGGACGACATTATCCTGGATGATGAGCAGGAGCCAGGCCACCACACCGCTTCCACTTTAGTGCAAATGGGGGCCTTCATGCTCCAGTGTTTTAATAGGGACCCCCGTATAAAAAGCATGAGGGTCAAGGACCAGTACTGGGTGGCAACGTACTTAGACCCCCGGTACAAACACAAAATGGCGGAAATGTTACCGCCGTCGCAGAGGGCTGTCAGAATGCAGCACTTCCAGGCCTTGCTTCGAGAAATGCTGCATTCTGCTTTTGCGTGCGCTGGCAGAGGAGCAATTCCCACTCCCAGAGAAGGATTTGCGGGTACCAATCCAACAGCGCCTGCAAGAAGAGGCCGGTTTGAAGATGTGTTGGTGACTTCGGATATGAGGTCATTCTTTCAGCCGACCCATCGACAGGTGTCATCCGGATCCAGCATCAGGGAACGCCTAGACCGTCAGGTGTCCGACTACATTGGGTTAACGGCCGATGTGGACGCTCTGAGGAGTGATGAACCCCTAGACTACTGGGTGGGCAGGCTTGACCTCTGGCCAGAGCTTGCCCAATTTGCAATCGAACTGTTGGCTTGCCCCTCATCCAGTGTCCTGTCCGAAAGGACGTTCAGCGCAGCAGGGGGGATTGTGACCGATAAGCGTACTCGCCTAGCTCACCACAGTGTTAACTACCTCACATTTCTAAAAATGAATGAGGCATGGATCTCGGAGGAATTCAACACATGTGATCAGTAGACCATGTATATGTCTATAAACAATTTTTGGAATCAAGCACACAGACCTTCTTAATTCATTTGGCTCACTTCCCTGACCCAAAAAAGCACACCGTACTATATGCCCCTACCCTCCTCTTTGAAGAGGTTGAGCGGTGTCATATTTCTACTGGGGCTGCTTATTATGAGGGGTTCCCACCATCCCTGTGCTGTGCTGACTTCCTCCTGGGTGTTCTTATTATGAGGGGCTCCCACCATCCCTGTGCTGTGCTGACTTCCTCCTGGGGGTTCTTATTATGAGGGGATCACACCATCCCTGTGCTGTGCTGACTTCCTCCTGGGGCTGCTTACGGTGCTGCTGTCAGCGCTGTATGTCACGGAGCTGCTGTCAGCGCTGTATGTCACGGAGCTGCTGTCAGCGCTGTATGTCACGGAGCTGCTGTCAGCGCTGTATGTCACGGAGCTGCTGTCAGCGCTGTATGTCACGGAGCTGCTGTCAGCGCTGTATGTCACGGAGCTGCTGTCAGCGCTGTATGTCACGGAGCTGCTGTCAGCGCTGTATGTCACGGAGCTGCTGTCAGCGCTGTATGTCACGGAGCTGCTGTCAGCGCTGTATGTCACGGAGCTGCTGTCAGCGCTGTATGTCACGGTGCTGCTGTCAGCGCTGTATGTCACGGAGCTGCTGTCAGCGCTGTATGTCACGGAGCTGCTGTCAGTGCTGTATGTCACGGAGCTGCTGTCAGCGCTGTATGTCACGGAGCTGCTGTCAGCGCTGTATGTCACGGAGCTGCTGTCAGCGCTGTATGTCACGGAGCTGCTGTCAGCGCTGTATGTCACGGAGCTGCTGTCAGCGCTGTATGTCACGGTGCTGATGTCAGTGCTCTGTATTACGGTGCTGCTGTCAGTGCTCTGTATCTCCTGCACCCTCTTGTTTGCCTACCCTGGTCCCTGACCTTCCCTCTCCTCCATTGCCTTCATTAGCTCCATAGTCCTGAATTGTCAGAACAATTTCCCAAATAAAAAAAAAATGCTTGTAGTTATCGATCCCAAATTCACCTCATACATGTATTATGCTATTGTCCAGGTGGTGGGACTACGTGCTACCCCCTAATAATTACCCCGTGGCCGCAAATTCGACCTAAAGGTTTGCGAAATTCGCCTCCCATTGAAGTCAATGGAGCCCGCGGCGAACGGTCGTTTTCGCGAACGTTTGTGTCCGTTCGCGTTTCGCGTTCGCGAAACGTCCCGTCGGAAGTTCGTCCATCACTATTCCTGTGTCATAGAACACACAGGAGGAGAGAGGGGAGGAGGATGAGGAGGAGGATTCTGGCACTTTCATAGACTTCAAAGAAAAGGAAGACATGCATCAATCTGTAAGCGATGGCTTTCCATCTCCAGGACCCTTGGGAGAAGTACATGACTGGGAGGTGGAAGTTCCAGATGCTGTCATCCTGAGTGACTAAGAGGAGTCTGCTTCTCAAGCCTTGGCAAATTTGAGGTGCATGGGCAACCTCATGCTTCTAATGCTGCGTACCCACGTAGCAGACTATCCGGCGGACTTAGTCTGGCAGACTTTCCGAACGAGCTACTTGCCCACACGCGGTACTTTTGCAGCGGACTAATACGGTGTACTAAGTTCACCGTACTTTTAAAATGAACGGACTCGCCCACACACATGGAGGAAAGTCTGCTCATTTTGAGCGCGTCTCCAGGTAGCCGGGACCAGGGAAGGAGGCGTCGCTGGTCCCGTCACCTGGTATGGACTTAAAGGGGAATCCCTACGCCAAAAAATCAGCGTGGGGGGTCCCCCCTAGTTCCATATCAGACCCTTATCCGAGCACGCTACCCGGCTGGCCAGGAAATGGGGTGGGGACGAGCGAGCGCCCCCCCCCTCCTGAGCCGTTCCAGGCCGCATGCCCTCAACATGGGGGGGGTGCCTTGGGGAAGGGGGGCCGTGCAGCCCCCCCACCCCAAAGCACCTTGTCTCCATGTTGATGAGGACAAGGGCCTCTTCCCGACAACCCTGGCCGTTGATTTCGGGGTCTGCGGGCGGGGGGCTTATCGGAATCCAGGAGCCCCCTTTAATAAGGGGGCCCCCGGATCCCGGGCCCCCCACCCTATGTGAATGAGTATGGGGTACAATGTACCCCTACCCATTCACCTCTAAAAAAAAGTTTAAAAAAAACAACACACAAGGGTTAAAATAGTTTATTGCACAGCTCCGGGGGTCTTCTTCCGTCTTTGGGGGTCTTCTCGCCGGACTCCTCCGCTATCTGCTAGCTCTTTTACTAGCTCGGCTAGGAGCCCGGCTTTCTTCTTCGCCGCCGCCGCCCTCTTCTTCCGACTTCGGGGGTCTTGTCCCCCTCTTCGGTTCTTCTTGCCGGACCACCGTGCATTCTTCTACCTCTTTTACAAGCGGTGGCCCGGTCTTCTGTCGCCGCTGTCTTCTGGCCTTCTGTTCTTCTCTTCTCTTCATCCTCTGGGACTGTGACATCATAATGGGCAGGGACATCATCCGGTGATGTCCCTATATAAGTCACCGCACGCCACGTCCCTGTCATTGTGACCAAAGACAGCAACGAGGCAACATCTCCAGAAGAGAAGAACAGAAGAGAAGAACAGCGGCAACAGAAGACCGGGCCACCGCTTGTAAAAGAGCTAGAAGAAGGCGCGGTGGCCCGGCAAGAAGAACCGAAGAGGGGGACAAGATCCTCGAAGTCGGAAGAAGAGGGCGGCGGCAGCGAAGAAGAAAGTCGGGCTCCTCCGCTAGTAAAAGAGCTAGTAGAAGATAGTGGACAAATCCGGCGAGAAGACCCCCGAAGATGGAAGAAGACCCCCGGAGCTGTGCAATAAACTATTTTAACCCTTGTGTGTTGTGTTTTTTTTTTACTTTTTTTTACAGGTGAATGGGTAGGGGTACATTGTACCCCATACTCATTCACATAGGGTGGGGGGCCGGGATCCGGGGGCCCCCTTATTAAAGGGGGCTCCCGGATTCCGATAAGCCCCCTGCCCGCAGACCCCAACAACCAACGGCCAGGGTTGTCGGGAAGAGGCCCTTGTCCTCATCAACATTTAATCAAAAGGCCTCGATGGCAAGCAGATATCAAGAAGGGGGATATAAGATCCTTACTAGGTGGTATAGAACACCAAAAGTGTTACATCAAATTTACCCCCAGATATCAGAGACATGTTGGAGATGTCATGGAGCAGAAGGAACATTATTACATATATTTTGGGAATGTCCAAAAATTAGAGTGTTCTGGGAGATGGTAGCCGATACTATTGTAAGGATTACAGGAATTGACCTGGGAGATAAACCGGCAACTTTTCTGCTGCTGGACATCCCAATGGCAATAGAAAGATTCAAAAATTCTTTGCTGAGACATTTATTGATAGCAGCAAGGGCATGTATCCCGGTTCTGTGGAAAAAAAGCAACCCTCCAGCTAGAGCACAGTGGTTTCAGAGAATTGCAGAAATCCAACAAATGGAAAATTTAACAATGACAATGAGAGATCAAGACGAGAAATATCAGAAGATCTGGGCTCCATATCTAAATTATAGAGAAAGTATGATGTGAAACATTTCGAAATATGATAGAGCAGGCGGGTGGTGGTGGGGGGGGGGAGTGAGGGGGGGGATTATAGTGAAAATTCAAACTTTTTTTTTTTTTTTTTTTTTTTCTCTTGTTTGTATATTTATTTATTTATTTTTCTGGGAGGGAAGGGTGAGGGAGGGGGGAGGATGACATGGAATTGAGGTACGGATTGAAATATTATAAGACTGCTATAGCTGTTAAAGAAGTTGTAGATGTAAAACGAAATGTAATGCGAAATCTATGGAAAGAAAAGATGAAAAAATAAAGAATTTATAAAAAAAAAAAAAAAACATGGGGACAAGGTGCTTTGGGGTGGGGGGGCGCGCGGCCCCCCCAAGACTTTTCTCCGGGCGCGAAAAGTTCGCTCATTTCAAAAGTATGGCAGACTGGCACACACACGGCCTCATTGACTGCCGAAATGCGAGTCCGGCGGGCAGATTGGAGTGCAAAAATACTTTCTTAGTCCGCCGGACTTTTGGGTAAAAAAAGTCCGCTGGAGCCTACACACGGGCGGATTGTCCGGCGGACTTGAGTTCGCCGGACTTTTCCACCGGATTGTTTGATCATGTGTATGAGGCAAAAACCTGCGAAAGGACCCAATATTACGTGGCATAAAGGAGAAGGATGATTACTGGTTGGCAACCCTGCTTGACCACCGTTATAAGGGGAAGGTCTCAGAAGTCATCCTGTCCCCACAGAGATAAAATCTCTTGAGGACACGTTAAAGAGGATTTTATTGAACGTTTTTCCTGACTCCAGTAGGTTACAGTGTCGTGTAAAATGTTGTTTTGAGTCTTCTGTTGGTTAAGAGAGGATTGTTGGAGTGAGACCTTTTCGGAATTTTTTTTAGTCCTCGCCACCCAGGGCTGTCAGTTTCCACACATCCCATCGGCAGTGTCTGCATCACATGGTGGACGATTACCAAAACAGAGATGGAGCACTTTCCAGCTGAAAATCCACTGACTTACTGAGTCATGAGAATAGACCATTGGCCAGAACTTGCCCAATATGCTATTAAGTTGTTGGGCTGCCCTGTATCCAGCGTGCTTTCAGAATATTCAGTGCTGCAGGAGGTTTCATTACTGATCATAGAACTCTTCTGTCCACAGACTCCGTGGACCATTTGACTTTTATAAAAATGAATCGGTCCTGGATTACCAGCTATGAAGCACCTGATCCTGATGCCATGATTAAGTCTTTTTGGGATGTAGAATCTCTGCAGGACTTTGAGGGTGTTCAATCGTTTCATCTGGAAGAATCTTTTGCAGGTGCATATCATTGCAATTTTTTTGCCTTCATCAAGAGCACCTCTATAGGGTTACGGTGGGAAGGCGTTCCCAATACCCAAATACCAATTTTTCTGCACCTGTTTGACAGGTGCATATCATTGCATTTTTTTTACAGCAAGGCCAATTCTTGCTTTCATCAGGATTACCTCTATAGGGTTACAGTGGGAAGGTGCCACCAACACCCAAAGACAAATTTTTATGCACCCGCTACTTCTATACAAAGTCAAAGTGACACCAGGATGTATCCAAAAAATCTCTGATCTTGTTCCCAGTGCAATACATTGTGGCCTCATCCACACTGACTCCCCAGCTGTTACTGAGCAAAATAAAGGCAGCTTGCAGGGAAAATTTCTTTTTTTTGGCTTTATAAATGCAATTATTACTGCAGCAGATCCTAGACATGGTACAGATCTTCCAATTTACAGGTAGACTAAGGGGACCCTGGCACTATAATGGAATCATTTTTCATTTTTAGGCTTTCACTTTAAAAATCTAAAAATCACTGCTCATTTAAAAATGACATTTTTCACAAACTTTTTTTTTTTATTGATACATGTCCTCCCAGGGCAGGACCCAGACCCCTATAACCACTGTATGCCCATTTACTTGCATGTAAGCCTTCAAAAGGGGCACTTTTGATTTTTGACATTTTGGTCCCATTGACTTTAATTGGGTTTGTCATTCGGGTTCCAAACTTTCACGGTGTTCGGGAGTTCTGTTGCGAACCGGACAGGGGTCCATTCGGCCTATCCCTAGTGGCTACAGATGCAAAGGCATGGTCAAGATCTGACAAGTCACTTTAGGTGAATTCATACAAGTTCCAGAAGTGCATTTTCAACAATAACCCAGGGTAGAGAAGTCTTCAGATATAAAAATTACAGTCTGGGACCATACAGCACTGTCAGCAAAGTGGAGATTAGGTTGATCGTCTGAGGACGAGTGAGGGGGCACAGTGGTGTAGTGGTTAGCACTCTTGCCTAGCAGTAAAAAGGGTTGCTGGTTCGCATCCCAACCATGACACTACCTGCCTGGAGTTTGCATGTTCTTCCTGTGCCTGCGTGGGTTTCCTCCCACACTCCAAAGACATGCAGGTCGGTTAATTGGCTTCTGCCCTAGTGTATGAATGGGGACCTTGGATTGTGGGCTCCTTGAGGGTAGGGACCGGTGTGAGTGTGCAATGTACAGGGATAGGGACAATTGTAGACACTCACTCAGGTTGAACTGGATGGACTGGTGTCTTTATTCAATCTTACTAACTATGTAACTATGTAACATGAGAGCCTAAGGGATAGTAGTAAAACTAAGAGAAGCCAAACTCAAGCTATGTCTTTTAGAAGATGTTAGTATCTCTTAGAACATCCTCCAAAAAATGGTAGGGAATAAGAAGTTCAGACTAGAGAGTGATGAAGATGTGGGTGAAAG
Source organism: Lithobates pipiens (assembly GCF_037356315.1). NCBI lineage: Eukaryota > Metazoa > Chordata > Amphibia > Anura > Ranidae > Lithobates > Lithobates pipiens. The sequence goes on along the minus strand of NW_027507785.1, from coordinate 170,046,573 downwards.
ATAAAGAATGGGGAGAGTAGGATAAATAAGTGTAGAAGTGCAGGGTCAGGGAGGAATGAGCTGGGAAGAGTCAAAGGAAAGAGGGTGGACTTGGGGAAAGGCAGAGCCGAGGGAATGGTTGGGAGAAAGAGGGGAAGAGTTACCCCTGCCTACAATTGTCAGGTGACGACCCTGACAACAGGGGGGGGGGGGGGGTAGAGGGCTGCATTAAAGAGGTGATGGGGAAACCATCTCAGACAGGTTCTCGCAAAGATGCAAGAGAAAAAGAAATGGTTCCACATAACACAGTAACTTTTGAAATATAGGTCTGACGGTTTGCCTAAGGGGGATCAGCTTTGGACAAGACCAAAACATGTGTCAAATGGTTCCCTTTTCCATATCACGTCTCCAGCAGTGGTCTGATGTGTTGGGGTAAAATTTGTGAAAGACAGTTAGGGGGTCCTGTACCATCTTGTTAGGGAGAATTGAAGTATTTTCTGACGTTGTTCCTCAGTAAAAGTTTGTTGAAAGTCCTTTTACCAGCATTGCAGGAAGGCTCTAAATCCCTGCCGTGGAGAGGAAAGGGGGTCATACAAGATGGACATGGAGTGACAGAGTCAGCACATTGAATTAAGAACTTGAGTTAAAGAAGGATTTCAAGCACAGGAGAGAAGATAAAAAGTGTAATGCTTTCCCCAAGCTTTGGACCAGGGTTGCCAACAGTCAGTAAATTTACAGTTTGTAAAAATAAGTGATTTTTACAACAGTCTGCTAATATAAGGGGCTGATAATGTGTCGTGCTGTGTTTACGTGTAAACCAAGCAAATAACTTGTTATGGGCATTGTCAGTGTTCCCATATTGTGTTTATACTGTTTAAATATTGTTTGTCCTAGTTTTAATAGGAGTTCTGTATTTTTCAGGTTGTCAGTAAAAAATGTGCTCTGTTAGTAAATTGTTTTGTCAGTAAAAAATGCTGCGGGAGGTTGGCAACACTGGTCAGGATGTAAGCACTGTCGGGAGCAGTCAGATCCTCCATGGATGGCCTATGTCCACAGAGTATAACGTGAGACACTTGATATGTACCCTGAGAAGTCAGAGTACGAAGAGAGCTGTCTTTCTGATCACAGAGGAAAATTAGGGTTGCCAATTATTAGGTATAATGGTGAGTTGGTTGAGGATAACCCAAAGGTCTTGAAAGCAGTTGCACATATGCTTAGGGTTGCGCCTCTTGTGAGGTGAGCTTTAAGGTCAGAATGTTTTCACTAGTTGGGAGGTTGCATTAAATGAGAGAATACCTTATTTTTGGTAATATCTAGAAGGGGATGCCCCTATTTTGTTTTGGTAAGCAGTGTAGAGACAGCTTAAAGTGGAGGGCCACCCTGAAAACAAAAAAAATATTAAAAATTACAAAAAAAAAAAAAAAAAAAAAATGAAAAAAAATTTTTTTTTTTACTTACCAGAAATGCCTGTTGCTAGGCACTTTCTCCTAATCTTCCTCTTCCTCCTCCGCGGAGATCTTCTGTCTTCTGTCTTCGTCGCGGCGTCTTCTGGGTAATGAGTCGCGCTGTGTTCTGGGAACTGTGTGTTCCAGAACACAGCGCGTCCCATTCAGAAAGCGCTGCGGGACTCGCGCATGCGCAGTAGCTGCGGGACTCGCGCATGCGCAGTAGGAAACGGGCAGTGAAGCCGTAAGACTCCACTGCCTGTTTCCCTTACAAGGAATGGCAGCACCGGGACCCGAGAGCCGAGGGACGGGTCGGCCTCGGGCGGCCGACATCGCAGGCACCCTGGACAGGTGAGTGTGTTGATTAAGTCAGCAGCTGCAGTGTTTGCAGCTGCCGACTTTTTTTTTTTTTTTTTTATAACCGGCCCTCCTCTTTAAGTCGAGGCCGACAATCCCCTTTTTAACTATTTAACAAAACATCAAATCAGGGAGACTAGAGATAGAAGGTAGATAACATTTACAGTAAAAAATAAAAATCACCATTTCTGAATATCATATCACCCTCTTTGTACAGAGGGTTTGTATTTACTTACAGTATATTATTAATGAGAAGCTGTTTAAAGTCTTGATTCTTATGCTGATTATACTTAAATGTTTTATTTGTGTTTTGTTTTTAGGTCACCTGACCGACAGAGATCTCTTGATATTCCTCCTACGCTGCAAAACTGCTTTGAAAGAAAATGGTGTCATAATAATAAAAGATAATGTAGGCAGGCAAGGTTGTCGGCTGGATCCTCTTGACAGCAGTGTGATTAGAGATATTCACGTATTAAGAAACATCGTTGAGAGAGCAGGGATGGCCATCCTTGCAGAAGAGAAACAAAGAGGTTTCCCAGAACTCTGTGTTCCAATATGGATGATTGCAATCCAATAGTCATTTCACATCATTGCATTGTTTGCTATGAGAAGTATTCCTTTGACTCCTCATTGGAGGTTCTATTAGTATTTTATCATCCAACATTTGTGGCTAACCTGCATTACATTTTTTGGTTTTATTCTATGACATCAGAGTTGATAACAAAAGTATAGCCATTTATTTATGTATTTTAGACTATAATTATATAATTATAATTATACTATAATTAAAAATCATGTAATGTTATTTAAGTTTCCAGGGGACTAAGTACATATCGCACTTGGTCCCGTTCAAATCCATCCCTTAGTTTCTAAAGCAGCATTGGTCAGACAGGTTCCCAATCTACCCCGTCTGACAATGCTGCTAGATAGGAGACAGATTTGTGATTGACAGCTTTTGTCTCTGGCAGCAGTTGCCCCTTTGGGGGGGTGGGGGTGTCAGTGATGCCATTTACTAAAAAATCTCACAGCCTCTTGCAATGTGTCTATCAGTGGCTGCGTTTACACATGCACAGTGAATTATACAGTGCAGCAGTGCTGAAGGATCTTTCAGTTTTACCAATAAACGATCAGCAATGGTGGGCTGTGTTATACCTGGCACAGGTCTCAACATTACTCATTCAAAAAATGATCACTCATACAGCACTGTACGATCCATTGGCCAGGCTAGGCTGTGTACATATAAAAGCAGCTGCTGATAGATACAGAGAGCCACAGCTCTTAACCATCTGTACTACTATGAATGAACAGGGCAGACATCAGAAATTTTTAGGGCCAGCTTTAGGCCTGGATCCGCCCAGGCCTGACATCATTGGTGCACTATAAGGTAAATATCTCCTGAAAGGCACATGTTTAGGAGATATTCACAGTACCTATAGGTAAGATATTATTATTAATATTTACAAGTTGCACAGAGGGGTTTACAACCATTTTAATATATGAAAATGAAAAGTGTATCCCAAGTCATCAGTGCTTTCAAGATTTAACAGTAAGGAACAGGCAGCACACATGAGGAGTGCATATGCAGGAAGTAGCCAGAGGTGGCAGCAAAGAGCCCAATGCCAGCTTAATGACACAGAGCAGCAGCAGCTGCTGACTCACATGCATACAGAAACCCAGCACACCAACTGGGCGCCCATGCACCTGCCCCTGACTTCTCCCTGCCCTGCCAAGTGGCTGGGCCTCTCGGGACACCCAGGCCCCCTACAAGTGTATGAGCTGTCCCCCTTGATGGTGGCCCTGTGAATGAACAGTCAGTCTTGCTTGTGCATTCATAATAGTAAAAGGTCAATTAGAGCACAGTTTCTACACTTTTTCTTCAGAGTAGCGACAGATATCTTACACAGAGCCACAGCTCTGAATCAGTTTATAATATTACTATTATTATCAATGACCAAGCAACAAGCAGAGCTGAATGTTCTATATTAATAGTGACAGATCACTCAAATTAGAGGAAGGAAGGGGGCTGGCTGTAACTCCCCCACAGGAACACCCATAATTTGGGCTTCAAAAGGCGGATAAGCTACAGTAGACAATGGGTGGGCAATGTAGAATTCAATCAGGGGCCAAGGAGTATGTGCATTTGAACCCCTGGGTGTATATAAAATGTTAACATTTTAGTGATAGTTCTTTTTTAAAGTGGATGTAAACCCAAAAATTATATATATATTTTTGTCTGGCACAATGTAGAGTATGGGATTTCAGATTAGCTGTGCCCAGTCTTGCCACAAAGAGTTAATCCAGCTCTGAGCAATCCTCATATCTTTTTTCAGTGAAATAAAAAGGACAAACTGTGAAATCTTTGTCTGTTCTTCCCCCTTGCTGTGATTGACAGGTGATTTACGTATCTCGTGCACTAGCCTAAGACATGCATTATTTTTTAATTCCCACCCCCACTCCTTTCTTCAGAAGCTCTGCAAGGATTGGCTGTTCCACACCTCAGCATGATTTGGCATGCTGAAGTCATGTGGGGACTTTTCTGGGTTTTGACTGGATGTTAGTGATCATAGCAGAAGTTCAGTAGAAGAAATACACAGGAGAAAATAGATGTTGATAAGGGGAGTGTATAGGTGGGCAGGGAGTCTACTGACATCACGACTCCACCCACTGAGCCCTGGAAAACAGACCCACCCACAAAATCTGCAGTTTTTCGGGTCTCATAGCAGACAGAGGGGAGACATTTGACAGATAAGTATACATGCAGGAGGCATGTATATCCTTCTAGATAACCAGTAGTTTAGAAAGGATGAGAGTAGGTTTACATCCACTTTAAGTTATATCAAGAGTTGCACTAACACACCCTCTTTATTGTTTTCTCCCCACAATTAAGAATAATGAGCTCAATTCACAAAGTAATATCACATGTAATATTTGGATTGGATGACTCATTCTATCCAAATATTGCATGCAATAAATAAAATGTCAATTCATTATCAATTTATGTGGTAATTACTGAAAAATTAAGAAACACACAGTAAATATTGCATACACTGATATAAAAGTCAATACACTAACAGAAAAAAAAAAGTTAAATAACTTAAGGTCTAGCCCCTTTGCTATTTAACATATGTATACATTAATAGTTGGTTATTAAGGAGTCAGTATAGCCATTTGTGGCCAATGACATTACCCAGGCGAACCCGACCATTTTGTTTACAATGGCGGTGAGGACTCGGAGATGTAATTTGCCATGAGGAAAGCTACAGGATCAGTTGTGTCTTGGAGGGCATCCATTTTTTCTCTTTTGTTCATTGTGATTGATGTGAACCTGCATTGCTGGATGACATGATTGATGTTTCTAAGGTATGTTCTTTTTTTTATGAACAAGTAATATGTACCTTTTACTCATTCACATTCACATGGGGAGGGCTGGTATCTGGGAGCCCTCGTCAACAGTCATATCAGACCTGAAAGGCCTGGTATGGATTGTGAAGGAACCTCCCCCCCCCCCCCATGCTTTTTCCTTTTTTGTCCCTTTGTTTAGATTGATTCATAAGTTGGGAATCTCCAATTGACCGTTGAATGTGCAGGGCAGGCAGGGCTCAAGTCCTGCGGGAACGCATGGGAACGGAGTTCCTGTACTTTTTCCACAACAGGAACTCAGTTCCCGTTAGCAGCCGTGTTGTGCAAGACTTTGAAGTATGCGAGCTGTGTGGCAGGTGCTACACCAGCAGCCGCTGACACAGCTCGCAATAGTAAGTGCCGCACACCTGACCATTCAGGCATTGCCAGTAGGGGGTCCCATAATAGCTTCCGCTTCGATTTACCTGTCAGTCACAGCTAGCTGATGGGTAGATCAGGTCTAGGTCTAGCTGACGGGTAGATCAGCTATTCTGCTCACAGGACATGCAGGGAGAGAGGTGAGCTGAGGGAGGAACATCAGTTTGGGGTGGTAAGCTCAGCACAATACCTGGCAAAGTTTAATGCCAAGAGGGAAGTTTATGTGGAAATATGTGAAAGGTTGGAATAGCAGCGAGTGTGTGTTGGAGCCCCTGCAGAGTTTGCAGCCCCCCCCAAGCTAACATACATCTCCTAAACAGGAACACATCACTATCTCCCCAAGCATTCTGCCCAGATAATGTGCAGTTAATTTATGACCTTTCCGTTTAACCCTGTGTTATCCAAACTCTGTTCAATGAAAAGTGTAAACTCACCACATAAACACTCTATATACAAAATAACATTCCCCAATAAAGATCAGAACATGATGTTCACATTTGCATGGAAGCACAATTGAATGAATGCTGATTATTCTGAGAATTACCATATTTATGTTTATTGAGGATTCTTTTTTTTAATGTACTAACAGTTAAGCTTCATACACACAATACGAAAATTGGATGAAAAATACCACTTTTGAAGCGTTTGTGCATATGAGCGTGCCATTTTTTTTTCTTTTTGGTGGGGGAGTGGATCTTAGGTGGGAGTTCCCACACTTTTTCCCCCAGGACTTGACCCCTGAGGGCAGGGATGACTCACTGGTTGTTAGGACACCAGCGGGTGCCAGATTCCTGACAACCAGCATCTCTGTACCGGAACTGTCACATTTAGTAGAGGTAGGAATACCACTGCTAAATGTTTTACTTCCCGCTGCATCCGGAAGTCGTGTCTGCTGTAAAATAGGGTGTAAAAAATGTGTTAACTGCAAAATAAAATATTTAAGAGCGATAGTTAACACACTTTTTTGTGAACTGAACATTGTAAAATTGATCCTTAGATAAATACTGCACGAGTTATTTTAAACACAAAAATTTGTGCAGTACTTATTTCGTAGTGACTTGAGCACTATGTCACCTATTTTTTTGTTCTAGTTTTACCTGTTGCTTGTCTGACTAAAATATACTCTTTTACAGGTTACTAAAATAATATTTTATTGTTACATGTCCATAGACATATAAGAAAATGCACTACTTTATTTATTAAGTTCCTTTCACTTGAATATTGTCCAATCATTACACTGATAATCAAGCTGTGCATGGAGCATAATAACTGTAGGTGGTCATTTTGTAGCTATTTGCAGTTTCCTGCATGTTTTGAACCATATCTGGAAAAACTGTACAACTGCAAAATGTTTATGTTTACAGTAGATGGAAACTATAATTGAATGACATTTAGTTTGCCTGAAGTGGCATTTAAGCCATAATTTTAACATTGCCCTATGGGTAGCTTATAAAAAGTCTTACCTGTAGGTGCCTTGGAAATGGCCTGAGCTTGCGCCATTTAGTAGATATGAACATAAGGTCCAGCCAATGATATATCTAGTGCAAGTGCAGTACGCTCTACATTCACAGAAGTCTGACTGTGCCATGAATGTAGAGAGTGCTGTGCCACAATGGTGACTCCCGGGTGCATGCACAGGGAAGACATCATCACGGCCCAGCCATTCAAACATCCAGAGAGTGCGAACTCAGAAAGAAGACCGGGCAAAGATGGAAACACCAGGAGCAGTAACAGTGTGCTGCTGGAGGGCTCCTTTTGGTAAGTCCGCACCACATATTAGCTCATTATGGAATTAAATTGCAGTGGGCTTATTTTATTTTGTATTTTGTGGTAGCATTTAATACTGCTTTAATCACTTTGAATCATAAATAATTGCCATTTTTTAAAGAAAATACAATACATTTTTGGCATCCTTTTTGGCATCTCGGTGCTGCTGATTTCATTCAGTCTCTTCACAGCCACATCCTATCTACATGTGGGCACTCCCAACAACAGCGGTGAGTGGTAACAATGATGACATGCCTGTACAATGACCATTAGCATAGTCTTTTAAGCTGGACATACACTGATCAAAATCCAGTCTGCTCAATGGGGACCAGGCAAAGTCCAATCAGTGTTCGCCTGCTACTGCTTGACAGAGTTTGATTGTTCGGTGAAGGGATATGCTGAAAAACCTTTCTCAATCAGAAACTTCAGCCAACTGGCTACAGCAGCTGATGAGTGTATTTTGATAGCTGCCAGCAGCTGCTGTCCGAATCCAATGTCCCGATATGGAGGATTACTCTATCCACCTCATTTTGTGTTGATGGAGGAATCAGTTTTTTTTTTTTTCTTTTCATTCAGCCCGCTGGCTGAACAAAAAAAAAACAGTATATGGCCAGCTTTAGTTTCCAGCAGAGGCAGGAGAGTACTTGGGACACAGGGGCAAAGCACTGTCAACACAAAACAGGAGGTTCATGAACAAGGACTTTAGTGATAGCCCTTTATAAGTTGGTGTTATGTTAGTGAATGCTGTAAATTTAAAAAGATTGAAAATGACTTTTGAAATTTCATGAACATGTTAAGATTATCTGAGATTTTAGTGATTGGGTTTACATATGCTTTAAATCTGTAAAAGTCATTCATCAGTATCGAAGCACTACTGGAAAATGTAGCTCGATTGCAATTCACATCCATGTTTGCTTTTATTGTCAGATTATCTGTGATTGATACTTAATCTTGATATGGGATGTAATGATTCTTTTCTAGGCCAGGTCAGTGATACAGTGCATTAAAATGCTTTTCATTGATTTTAAATGTTAATTTTCTGAAAATATGTGAAATTATTTGTTTTCTGATAAAAATAAATGAAGAAAGGTAACCTTTTAGCAAAGGCATTAAAATCTATATTTACTTTGTAGCATTGTTGAAAATACTAGTTATGACGAAGTAGTTAATAAAATATTGCTGTCAATTATTTATTACTTTTTTAATCTACTCATTCACACTGTGCTGTTTCAAAATATCTAACATTTATAAGATCAATAAAGATCTGTCAAAAGTAGAGGAATGTAAAACTTTCATTGGTACAACTATGCCCATGTTTGTTTTATTGTGAAAGTTGATTGTATTGAGAGATAATTGATTTATTTACAATGAAGAGGTGGTCACTTTATCACTGAAATGAAAGCATGGTATGTTTACAACTACAATTGGTGGATGGATGATGTTAATCCTCAATGAGGTGACTGCCATCATGAGGAGCTAGAGTTCAGTGTTACTATAAATCTAGAAGGCCACAATAATTATAATTTATTGCAGGGGGAGGAGCTTTACTTTTAAATACATGTGCATAGATGCACACTGAAATATACTAATGAGCTCAAAGGCATACCTGGGTAAATCCGAGATAAAAATAAGCATTGTCATCAGAGGAGTAACTAGAACCTTCAGGTCCCGGTGCAAGAAACCATGAAGGGCTCCCTGTCCCCAGGCCGGGCTCTTCTCTCCGAGCCTGGTGGTGGAACTCTAAGGCCCTGTCACATGTGTGACCTTTGCGACCCTGGTAGTTCTGCCACTGCTGTCAGTAGTTGTTTATTTTATTTTTTTATTAATATTTTTTACCATTTTATTGTATGTATTTTTTTTCACAATTCTATTCTTTATTATTTTTTTACAGTTTTTTAGGACCCCTGTTGGAAGGCTTTGGTGATATATCAGGGGTCCAAACAGATCTTTGAGACAGATAAAGAAGACTGAAGACACAGCCCTCAATCTCCATCTCTGTAGTCTCAGCAGAACAGAATGAATGGACAGGAATACCTCTGTACAGAGCTTCCCATTCATTCACAAACTAAAGCATATTAAACACAGTTTACTTTGCTTCAGATATAAAGGAACATATTCAGTGATTGGTATGGATCACTGACTATTCATTCTGGCAAAAAAGGAGCCGGTAAATGACATATATACTGGCCCCTTCCCCACTCTCCATCCTTACACATCCCCTGCAGCAGCTGGCGGAAGAGGAGAACGGCAGGAGAGCACACAGCAGGGCAGCCAGACTTGGATAGTAGGTGCAGCAGGTGACAGCATTTAGAGAATGCCTGTGATAGGGAGAGGAGGAGAAGTGGGCTTTCAGCTGCTGCAGGAGGAAATCGCAGGGGATTGGTTTCTCTACATGCCGCCACCACCCCTCCTAGTATCCAGGTGTACAGGGGGGGCCACACAATCCCCCTCGAGCATAGGGGCAGGTTGCAATTGCGACCCTTGTAGTTACTCCCCTGATTGTTACCATAGCTGCCTCAGAAATCTGTAAGAAAATCCAAGGAAGCAAAGTTCATAAGACTTAAGCGTTACAATATGACATGATAAATGGTTACCACCACAAGATCTGTCTCTTTTGCAGATGATGCTCTATCTATGAGTTTCTTACCCATCCGGGACTCTCCTCCTGATTAGCGGAGACTCAGCAGCAGCGTCATTACGCAAACCTGGTCATCCATAAAGACCCTCATCCGAGTGACGGACAGAAAGTTGTGGAGAAAGAAAGGAGGAGGCGGTTTTTTGCTCTGCTCCTCCAACATGGCTAAGATGTCACTCGGATTAGGGTCTTTATGGATGACCAGGTTTGCATATTGAAAAACCTTGGTATTTGATGATTCATTGGAGAGCTCTAGATAACTCCAAGAATCCAGAGTGATCGGACGGCCACCTTGCCTCTCTCTACGGTGACCGAGAGGAGAAGCAGGACGTAAGACGGTTTCCGGAACTTTTCAATCCAGGCTGGTAACCTTCGGATGATCCGCATGTACTCACGCCCTCAGTAGTGTGTCGGAACGGAATACACACAAAAGAACCCTGCAGAGGGCTGTCTGCCTGCGCTAACGACTCCGTTGGTCTGGAGTCCACCCATTGCGGTAAGAGTCAAACCTTTTTCAGATTTGGACGCGATAGTGGTAAAGTCAGGAAGGTTTCACCGAATTCGCGAAAAGGACTGATTTTCCCATTCGTTGTTTTCAGTTGGAACTAAGATTTCTTAATTACAAGGACTTCCTTTTTCTTGATTGAATTTTTTCACATGATGCTTTTTTTGATTTATTTGCATTTTATATATAATTTGTACTGAGTTTTATTACTCTTTTCACTTTGGCTTTCACGTATATTCAGCTCAACTTTATGTATAATTTTTTATTGTGAACCGTCAGATGAGAACATTGTGGACCTTGATCATCTTCTGAATAAAGATCTTCTCTTTCGGAGGAGGTAATGACACTGTCCCCTGTTGTGTGTCGAACATTGAGCCCAGATAGATCATCCATTGTGTCAGCAATAGTTGGCTCTTGTCAAAGTTTATAAGCCACCCCAGTTCCATCAGACTGCAATAGTATCCCTCGGTGGTATATGAGCGGATATGGATCATTTGCCAGGAGGAGGATATCGTCCAGGTAATGGTATACCCTCAGGGGAGCTAGAACAGATATTAATATCTTTGTGAATGCCCAGGGAGAGGTGCACAGACTGAATGTCAGGGCTTAAAACTGTAGGTGGACCTGACCCACTGTAAACCTCAAGTACTTCTGGAACAAAAGGAGAATTGGAACATGCAGGTAAGCATCTTGTAGATTGATTGAAATCATCCAATCTCTTGGTTGGACTGCCTGAATAATTGTCTGCAGGGATTCCATCTTGAAGCTCTCAAGGTGGATGTACTGGTTGAGCTTTCTAGGTCTATCGCAGGCCTCCACCCACCTGTCTTTTTCTGTACTAGAAACAGGGTGTAATAGAAGCCTGTGAAGCGTTTTGCTAAGGTACGGCTGCCCCTTGGAGCTGGAGAGATGTCATGAACTGCGTTAATGCCAGAGCCTTTCCTAGAGAGGCCAGAATCTCTGTTTTTTTTTTTTAAAGATGTTCGTGGAGGAGGATGAAAAGATTCCAAAAGTGCCCCCACCGATATGTTGACAGAACCCAAGGGTCCTGGCAATGGGTAGCCTAGACCGGCATATAACACCCCTAGTCTGGCCTCTGCTGGAAGTGTCTGGGCTAACCTGGCGTCAAAAGAGCTTTGTCAGCTCTTGGGGAGTAGTCTTATTCTTCTGGGTGTTCAAAAAAAGATGCCTGGGTGCCCTTCCAGGATCTTCTGCTGCCCTTGAACTGTCGTGACTGTCTGAAGTCCCTTGAATTCGACTGACGATGAATGACTTGATGAATAGACTCTCGATCTTTGCCCCCTTCTGTCTGGTGAAAGCAGGCTAGATTTGTTCCTCCTGGAAAACAAGCATTCACATGCTATCAGTACTGGTTCAGGCATACCTTGCTGTCATGGATCGTAGGGGGGAGGGGGGCTGCAGTCCTACAGGTCACATCTGCAAGTGGTGAAATCTGATTACCAGCTGTCTTCAGGCTGAAAGGAATCATATATAAAGGGGGGAGGGGGCTCCGCTGTCACGGTCTTTTCATGCAAAATCCGTTATAACATTTCTGTCATATCATTTCTGTCACGTTATGGTGGCATCTGGTGTCATCAGTAGTCCTGGGGGTTTCAGGACCTCTGCTCGGTTAAGGGCCTCAATACTTTTGGGGAGGGGGTGCAGGCCACAGTTTCTTTCGCCCAGGAGAGATTGTGCTGGGATTGCTAATTCCACGGGGCATGGTTTTGCATAGCCTCTCAACTCCGCGTTAAAATTGCCATGGCTGTTGTGGTCCCACAGCTTGTTTCCTTGCCTTTAAATTTGAGGGGGGGGGGGGGGGGTTGTCATCAGCATCCTACAGCTGCCATTATAGGTGGGGGCGTTCGGACAGGTCCATTATCATCTGTTCTCGTTGAGGTATTTAATTTCTTTGCATCACCATGCCTTTCGATCTGGTATTTTCATTTTGCATGTGATATTGTTTCAGGTGGATTCACAGCATTACACGCTGGGCCAGCAAGGTGTATGTGTGTGTGTTTAGGATCATGAGTATAGTTAGCTAGTGCTCACATCTAGGATGTCATGTCTACAGATCCATACGGGCGGAGGTTTAATTTTTAATTGATTGTTGTCCCACAATATACTCAGAGGCGGCTCTCTAATTAGGCAAATTAGGCAGCCGCCTAAGGCCTCGCCCTCACAGGGGCCTCGTGGCCGCCTAATTTACCTCTGCTCGATCACTGGACTGAACAACAGGCTCCAGGTGCCACCTGTAAAAGCCGTGTGGGCAGCCATAGGGCACACCGGGCGGGCCGCAAGTCCATGTGGGGCCCTAAAGCAGCTGAGCTGCTCCTGCACTCCCCCTCCTGGGCTCTCCACGTCTGGCCGGCTGCCTATTGGGGTCGGGAGTCAGGCCAGGTTGTGGAAACTATCCCTGCCCTATGACTGTGAAGGGGAAGGAGGAGCTCCGGTGGATGGATCCCATCCCAGCGCCTGCTGCAGTCTGGCCGACTACCCCCAGAGATTGTGAGTGCCCGGCCGTGCCGCCCTCTTGTGTGCCTGAATAGGAGGAGCGGCACAGCTGCATATGGAGGAATTGAGCTTTCCATATTCCTCATGCAGCCGCTGAATGACCGCTTCTTCTGCGGGCGTTCACTGGCTGTAGAAAGAATATGGAAAGCTCAATTCCTCCATATGCAGCTGTCCCCGCCGCTCCTCCTATTCAGGCACACAGGAGGGCGGCACAGCCAGGCACTCACGATCTCTGGCGGGGGTTAGCCAGGCTGCAGCAAGCGCTGGGATAGGACCACCGGAGCTCCTCCTATCCAACTCTTTTACTGCCCCCATGCTCCCTGGTTCCTCACCGTTCTCCCTGCATACCCCCTCTGCTCCCTGGCTCCCCCCAGTGCTCTCTGGTCCTCCGTGCTCCCCCACTGTGCTGTCCAGCCCCCCCCACTGCTCCCCCCATGCTCTCCCCCCCACTGTGCTGTCCAGTCCCCCCATTCCTGTACTCCCTGGCTCCCCTACAGTGCTCCCCCCACAGTGCTCTCTGGTCCCCACAGTGCTCTGTGCTCCCTAGCTCCCCCATGCTTTCCCCCCCACTGTCATGTTCAGTCACCCCCCACTACTCTGCACCTCTCCCCCAGTGCTCTGTGCTCCCTGGCTCCCCCCCACTGATTCCCCCTCCCCCACAGTGCTCTCTGGTCCTCCCTGCCCCCCCCATACACTCCCCCCAGTGCTCTCCGACCACCCCGTGCTCCCTGGCTCCCCCCAACAGTGCTCTCCAGCCCCCCAGAGCTCTCTGCTCACCCGTGCTCCCTAACCCCTCCCAGTTCTAACTGCTCCCCCAGTGCTCTCTGCCCCCTGTGCTGTCCAGTCCCCCCCCCCGTGCTCTCTGCCCCTAATGCTCCCTGGCTCCCGCTGTGCTTTCAACTTACCCCCGTGCTCTCCAGCTCCCCCCACAGTGCTCTCCAGCTCCCCTTTGTGCTTTCCAGTCCCCACTATTCTCCCTGGCTCCCCCATGCTCTCCACCCCACTATGCTATCTAGCTCCCCCCAGTACTTTCCAACTCCCCCACCTTCCCATGCTCCCTGGCTCCCCCCATGCTCTCCACCACACTGTGCTATCCAGCTCCCCCGGTGCTCTCCACCCCCCACCCTCCCTATGCTCTTCTGCCCCTTCCCCAGGTCTCTCTGGCCCCTATGCTCTCTGCCCCTGCCAGGCTCCCCACTCCCGCCAGTGCACCCCCCCAGTGCCCCAGCTCCCCCAGTGCTCTCTTCCCCCCTGCTCTCCACTCCCCCAGTGCTCATGCCCCCCACAGTCTTGCCCCCCTGCTGCTTTCAGCCTCACTCCAATGCTCTCCGCCACCCCTGTTCTCTTTCTGGCCCCCTCACCCCCGGGCAGCTCTGCTAGGTTTCCCCTCTTTTCACTTAGGCTGCTGCAGGGGTCTCTCAGGCTGGGGAGCGGGGAAGGGACCGCTATCATGGGCTGCTCGGTCAATTTTTTCCCCAGTCTGAGCCTGGTGGGCAAGTTGAGCAGCGAGACTTGCAAGGATCGATAGTCCTGGAGGGAGACGAGCTCTAAAGACCTCCCAGTACTGGTGAAGGACAGGCTGACTGGAGCCAGAAAACGAGGACGGGTGGAAGGTAAAGGTGACCAGGGACCACTCCATCTCACAGCAACCAGATCCTCTGGAAAGAGCAGGACACTGTCCCCACCCAGAATGAGAATGGACCCTGCCTGCTGCTGGCCGTCATGAACATCCTGCTGGCATGGAAGGTACAGTACCGAGCATCACACACAGCTTCCCATAGACTGGCACTGTAGACTGGGACATGGTACACAGGAGGGGCTGCAGACAGGAACGGGGCTAGAGATCTCTCTCTCCCCCTTCCTCCCTCTCCCCTTCCCTCTCTCTCTCCCCCTCCCCCCTCTCTCTCTTCCCCCCTCTCTCTCTTCCCCCCTCTCTCTCTCCCCCCTCTCTCTCTTCCCCCCTCCCTCTCTTCCCCTCCCCCTCTCTCTTCCTCCCTTTCTCCCCTCTCTCTCTCCCCCTCCCCTCTCCCTCTCTTCCTCCCTCTCCCTCTCCCTCTCTTCCCCTCCCCCTCTCTCTCTTCCTCCCTCTCTCCCCCCTTTTCCCCCCCTCTCTCTCCCCCTCCCTTCTCCCTCTCTCTCTCTCCCCCTCTCTCTTCCTCACTCTCCCTCTCTCTCTCCCTCTCTTCCCCTCTTCCCTCTCTCTCTCTCCCCCGCTCCCTCACTCTCTTTCCCTCCCTGTCACCCTCCCTCACTGTGCTGGTATCCCCCCCACTCTGCTTCCTCTGTGGATGTGGAATGATTCAGTGACACCCCCTTCCCATTCTCCCAAGGCAAAGGAGGAAATCCTAGAGGGCTTGTCACCTGTCCCAGATGTTGTATTGGCTGCATATGTCTGAGGAGGGTGCCCCGGAGGTGGTGCTGATCGCCTGTGGGCTAGATCCACGCATCTTTCTGCAGCCATTTTTACTTGCTTGAATTTTTTTTTTATCCATTATGGGCGTGAGTGGGGCCTCGTGTCTAAATTTTGCCTAAGGCCTCACAAAGCCTAGAGCCGCCTCTGAATATACTTGCCCGTATATACCACGTCATACAATGCACGTTCATCTCATCTCACCTCTTACAGCTACCCACCACAGTCTATGGGTACCTTAGCCTGGAGTGTTCGTTTTTAAATTACCTGTCTTTGCACTGCAGGTACCCAGGCTCACTCGCTACTTACACTTGGGTGGTGTTGGTAATCAGGTACATTCTAACGGCATCACTGCATTTACATCTATATACTGAGTCAGGCACAAAGGGTGTTGTTTTTTTCCCTTTTTGGGGTGGTCTGGCCTCATTTTCTCCAGTTTGTTTCCTTAGCTCTTGACATGTTGCACAATTCGGAGAGCGACAAATTCACATTCATCTCACCAACCCCACATTGTGGTTCAGAGCATGCTAGCATCCCATCGTTAAAAGAAGTTGCACGATTCCTAAGCTCATAGCAGAGCTCCGTCACATGAGTGTTTCCCATCCACAGCCAGAAAGGCAGAACTTTTCAGACTGTTATTTCCAGCTCCATTTTAACCGCTTCCATCCACCAGCGCAGAACACGCACCCGTGCATGATTCCTTAACTCGGTGGTTAATACGCTCGGCACGTCCATGCATCAATTGCAAGACAGGATGAAGGTGATTGAAGTCCGCTCAGCTAGAGCTGAGTTGTCAGCTACACCCCCAGCTCGTGCTCTTCCAAGCCCTGCTATAGGTAATGTCATCTCTTTACCATCGGCAGCTCCTTCACCTTTAGCAGTGTTGCCTTCAGTGTCTCAGGCCCACTTCATTCCTACCAACATCAAAAAGGATATTCTGGAGGGGAAAGATGTTAACCTGACCTCTCTGCTAATAGCATCCCAGGACAATACTGAAAATAGATCTTATGCTTGTGGGGGAGTCTCATGGTGCTCAAAATGAAGGATCCCAGGCTTAGCCGCAAACTCAGCATGGCAGAATTTGTTCTGGCTTTTGGTATTTTCAGAGACATTGTCTGTTCTATTAGAACTTTACCTACACAAGGTGGTGGATTTGGCGCACAAGTACGGCGGTTTCATATTCTAAGATTTTTATCGGCCCTTTGCTGTAAAGGTGGCAGCCACTTGGGCGCAGCTCCAGGTGGTGACATGTTGGAGCAATATTGACATGGACCTATTTTGCAGGCATTTTGTCAACCAGAAATCCTTTGTGTGTGCCAATTGTCAGTCATCAGCACATACCACAGCTTGGTGCCCCAGTTTTGAGTCCTCTAGTCATACAGGGACTACCAAGCAGGTGGCTGGGGGATCTTCTACAGGACTGTCAGGTCAGGTAGACAAACTGGGTAGACCCATCCATTACCTAGGTAAGGCGCAGCTGTGCAACAATTATAACTACACAGGCTGCAATTACAACCAATGCAGGCTTTTGCCCATCTGCACTAATTGCTTCAGAGCTCACCCTAAGTCTGCCTGTCTTGTCAAGCCTGCCAGTTTATTGTGACTAAGGATGAGCCGAACACCCCCTGGTTCGGTTCGCACCAGAACTTTCGAACGGACCCCAAATTCGTACGAACTTTAGAACCCCATTGAAGTCTATGGGACTCGAACGTTCGAAATTAAAAGTGCTAATTTTAACGGCTAATATGCAAGATACTGTCCTAAAAAGGGTTTGGGGACCTGGCTCCTGCCCCAGGGGACATGGGTCAATGCCTAAAATGTTTTTAAAAATGACCGTTTTGGCGGGAGCACTGATTTTAATGATGATTAAAGTGAAAAAAAAAGTGAAATATTCCTTTAAATATGGTGCCTGGGGGGTGTCTGTAGTATGCCTGTGAAGTGCCACGTGTTTCCCGTGTTTAGAACAGTCCCTGCACAAAATGACATTAAACGGAAATAACATCATTTAAAACTGCTTGCGGTTTTAATGTTATATCTGGTTCCTGCAATATGGTTGAAAATCATTGAGAAAAATGGCATGGGTAGCCCTCCCTGCCCATTACCAGCCCCTTTGGGTCTTGCACGCATATTAAGGGGAACCCAGTACCCATATTAAAAAAAGGAAATATGTGTGGCCCCCAGGCCCTATATACTCAGAACAGCAGTATACAGGCGGTGCAAACAAGACAGGGTATACAGGCGGTGCAAACAAGACAGGGACTGTGTAGGTTTGTTGTGTTAAGTTGAATCTGTTTGTAATTTTCAACTGGTACATTTTTAAAGTGTAGCTCCAGTCAAAAAAACTATTTTTAAGCTTTTTGGAAAACATAGGGAAGGGTAATCACCCCTGTATAATTTGTTTTGTTGTCCATCTTTTTTCATCTCACTTGCTGTTGTCTCCTTCCGTTTGCAAGTAGGAGATGTTTGTAAATTGGATGTTTGAAAGTAGGGGCCTGCCCTATATGCTCTGCAGAAATGGCGGAACAAGGTGTTGGTTTTGCCACAACATTGTAAGCCCTGAAAGTGACTCTTGTTGGGCGCTGGAGCGCCCTGCTGTGAACGATTATATCAAGAATTGTAATTACATGCCATTGTTGAACAGTGGTAGAAAAATTTACCTTTGGTGGTTGTGGTGCTGGTGCCACAACACTATAAGTCCTCACAGTTACTCTGGGTGGGCACAGGAACGGGCCCTCCTGTGAAATATTATATCAAGAATTGTAATTACATTTACATAAAATTGGGCCTTAGGCACTGGTGCTGGTGCCACGACACTGCAACCTCTCCCATATACTCTAGTTTTATTGCAGGAATTAGCCCTGCTGCAAAGCATTGCATCAAAAATTGTAATTAAACGCCCCTGTTAAACAGGGGCAGAAAAATTGGGCTGATGGCATCACCCAGAACCAGAAATGTTCTTCCAACATATCAGCGGAGGAGGAAGAGGATAGACAATCAACATAACAGGACAGTCACTCAGCATCAGCATAGGCAGTCTTGAAGGGATGTGATATTTCAAAAAAAATTATTCGGTTACATCAGCTTCAGGTGCTTGGTAGCTGTGGGTGATCCAAGACTGATTCATCTTGATGAAGGTCAGTCGATCAACTGATTCGGTGGACAGGCGCACCCTGTGATCGGTAACAAAGCCACCAGCAGCACTGAAGGTGCGTTCCGAAAGAACGCTGGATGCAGGACAGGCCAGTAGCTCAACTGCATACTGTGCAAGCTCTGGCCAGTGATCCATCCTCAAGACCCAGTAAGCCAGAGGATTTTCGGTGGGAAAGGTGTCCAAGTCTGACCTTGCCCCTAGGTATTCCTGCACCATGTAAATCAGATGCTGGCGATGGTTGCTGGGACCGATCATACCTTGGGGCTGCGGACTAAAAAATTGTCTGAAAGCATCAGTCAGACGGCCACCTTCTCCACCGCTCCTTCTGACCGATGCCTCAGCAACACATTGTCCAGGACCAGGAGTTTGTAACCTCTCAGTCTCTGGGAACGCGTTGCACAGACCTTTCTGCAAGGCCTCCCGGAGATGTCTCATCCTCTGCTCCCTCTGCGATGGCAAGATAAGGTCGGCAACCTTACCCTTGTACCGTGGATCAAGGAGAGTGGCCAGCCAGTAATGGTCCCTCTCCTTGATCCGAAAAATACGAGCATCCTTCCGCAGGCTTTGCAGGATCAGGGAGGCCATGCAGCGTAGGTTAGCTGAGGCATTCGGTCCGGAGTCCTCTGGGTCACTAAGGACAACATGATCCACAGCTACCTCCTCCCAGCCACGTACAAGTCCACGTGTTTCTTGGGACTGTAAATCATCCCTACAAGACTGCCGCTGCTGAGTGCCAGCCTCCACCTCCATGCTGACACAATCATCCTCCTCCTCCTCTTCCTCCTCCTCATCCTCTTCCTGTGTGATGGGTGGCACAGCAGGAACACTGTCTGGATAAAGGGGGCCTTGAGAGGCAAGGAAGTCCTCCTCTTCCTGCCTCTGTTCTGCCTCAAGTGCCCTGTCCATTATTCCACGCAGCGTATGCTCCAAGAGGTGGACAAGAGGTACAGTGTCACTGATGCATGCACTGTCACTGCTCACCATCCTTGTGGCCTCCTCAAACGATGAAACGACAGTGCATGCATCCCTGATCATGCCCCACTGGTGTGGTGAGAAAAAACCGAGCTCCCCTGACCCTGTCCTGGTGCCGTAGTCGCACGGGTACTCATTGATGGCCCTCTGCTGCGTGTGCAGCCGCTGCAGCATGGCCAACGTTGAGTTCCACCTGGTGGGCATGTGACATATAAGGCGGTTCTTGGGCAGGTTCAACTCCTTTTGGAGCTCAGCCAGCCGAGCACAGGCATTAAATGATCGGCGGAAATGCACACAGACTTTCCTGGCCTGCTTTAGGACATCCTGTAAGCCCGGGTACCTGCCCAAGAACCGCTGCACCACCAGGTTAAGGACGTGAGCTACACAGGGCACATGGGTCAGTTGTCCCTGTCGGAGGGCGGAGAGGAGGTTGGTGCCATTGTCGCAAACCACCATTCCTGGTTTAAGCTGGCATGGCGTCAACCACCTCTCGGCCTGCCCCTGCAGAGCTGACAAAACATCCGCCCCAGTGTGGCTCCTGTCCCCCAAACAAACCAGCGCAAGCACGGCATGGCATCGTTTTGCCTGCGTACTTGCGTAGCCCCTGGAACCCCTATGGAGCACTGCTGGTTCTGAAGACAGAGCACTGGAAGAGGCCATGGAGGAAGAAGAAGAGGAGGGGGTGGAGGAGAGAGGTGTGTCACAACCAATAGTAGCATTTTGGAGGCGTGGAGGCGGAACAACCCCAACACTACTGCACCTTGTCCTGCATCCTTCCCAGCTGCCAGAAGAGTGACCCAATGGGCCGTGAAAGACAGGTAACGTCCCTGTCCATGCCTGCTGGACCATGAGTCAGCGGTAATATGCACCTTACCGCTGACCGCCCTGTCCAGCGAGGCAAGGACATTGCCTTCCACATGCCGGTAGAGAGCCGGAATCGCCTTCCGTGAGAAAAAGTTTTAAAGCGGTGTGATTCAGTCGGTGTGCTGCCCCTAAGCTGGCCCCCGGAGGGCATCCTGCCTCGTTGGACATGTGCCTCCTCCTCCTCCTCTCTCCTACCAGGCACCCACATGGAGTCAGTGCCCTCATCATCCCCTCCCTCTTCATCGCTGTAGCAAACCTGGCAGTATGCTGCAGCTTGTGGAACATGACTGCCAGATTGCTGTCCTTTTTGAGCATCCCCTCTCTCTGCATTCATGCTACTGCCTTCCTCTAGCTGAGTGTCATCATCAGAGCCTACAAAACACTGGGCATCCTCCTGGAGCATGTACCCAACACTATGCTCAAAGAGTTCAGGAGACGTGGTGGGTCTAGGGAAGGAGTCACTGATGATGACATTGAGACGAGGGAAGACGATGCGTTGGCAGCTGCTTTGCTAGTACCCTGAGACTGGGTGAGAGAGGATGAGGAGGATGAAGAGGGCTTGGTCATCCACTCTACCAAGTCGTTGGCATGTTGCGGTTCAACATGTTCAGCTGCCGAAAAGAAGGACAAGCATGTCCCATGGCCACGTGCTGATGACAATGCACTGCGTCCACGACCAGCACTGTTGTCTCTAGACACAGAGCCTGCTTGCTCTCTTTTATCGGCTCGCGCCTGTCTGCCTCTCCTTGCTGGCCTTCCAGACATGGTAATGGCCTGAAGGGAGTTGGGTAAAACAGCAGTTGGCTAGTGTATATTGTGCTGGAGGCACACAACACCTACTAACTTCTGCAGATGCCTTTATTATAGAACACCAGAGATAAAGGGGTATACTGTACTGGAGGCACACAACACCCACTAAGCCCTGCAGATGGCTCTATTAGAGAACAGCAATAAAGGGTAGATACAGGTGTATATTGTGCTGGAGGCACACAACACCCACTAACTCCTGCAGATGCCTTTATTATAGAACACCAGAGATAAAGGGGTATACTGTACTGGAGGCACACAACACCCACTAAGCCCTGCAGATGGCTCTATTAGAGAACAGCAATAAAGGGTAGATACAGGTGTATATTGTGCTGGAGGCACACAACACCCACTAACTCCTGCAGATGCCTTTATTATAGAACACCAGAGATAAAGACTGTAATGGAGGCACACAACACCCACTAAGCCCTGCAGATGGCTCTATTAGAGAACAGCAATAAAGGGTAGATACAGGTGTATATTGTGCTGGAGGCACAAAACACCCACTAACTCCTGCAGATGCCTTTATTATAGAACACCAGAGATAAAGGGGTATATACAGATGTATACTGTGCTGTGCTGGAGGCACACAAAACTTCCAATAACTCCTGCAGATGGCAGATGGCTCAAATAGAGAAGAGCTATGTAGGTGGATATAGCGGTGTGTACTGGGTACAGAGCACGCAGACAGCACGCACAAGCTCCTAACACTACTGACTGCAAGCTCTATTATAAAAGATAGATCACTAGCTATATAGGTGAGGTGAATATAGCGGTGTATACTGCGGTCAGGGCACGCAGACAACAACCAGTACAGAAGAGCAAGATCGAAAATCGTCCGATAACGATCGGTGTATACTGTGTTGAAGGTACACAGAACACCCACTAACTGCTTCAGACGCCAACACACTACACAAGGCCGCCGCGCTGGCGGCCTTATATAGTGTGGGGCGTGTACTACACAGCCTGAGCTATGATTGACCACAGGCATCCTGCCTGTGGCCAATCATGGCTCTCCTCGCTGCTGGCGCTGTGATTGGCCAAGCATGCGGGGTCACAGTGCATGCTTGGCCAATCATGAGCCAGCAATGCACTGCGATGACGCAGTGCATTGTGGGCCGTGAGCGCCACACGAATTTGGCATGAACGGCCCATAATGTTCGGAATTCGCCAAACGGTCGAACAGCCGAAGTTCGAGTCGAACGTATGTTCGACTCGAACACGAAGCTCATCCCTAATCATGACTATGCCAGGTCAAAGCTAGGTGCTTGTCTTGTTAAACACCCATCCACCGCTTTCAGATAGTTCCTGCTGGAGGTTTTTCAGCAGGCTTTTACACAGGCCTTATCACTCTTCCAACGGAATCTTTTGAATGTAGAAACTTGATGTAGGCACACAGTCACCCCGGCATTGTTGATGATTCACTGGAAGCTGAAGTGTCCAAGCAGTTCCTGATTGGTCCATTTCTTTGACCACCATTCTATATGTGGAGAGTCAGCCCCAATTGGGTGGTATGTGGAAAGTTTTCTAATAAATATCGGTTGACATACAACTTGTCTGCGCCTCATTCATCTCACGTTCCAAGCCTCAATTCCCTTATTCCCTCCGAGGAGTTTTCACTAAAGTACTCATTTGTGGATTTGGCTATACGTGCTGTATTTTACAGTTAGGCAGGGGTATTTGGTTTTCTAAAGCTGATATTACCCATATTTTTAAGCTGCTTCCTATCAGACCTGACCAATGGTGTGGCATTAAATGTAGCGGGCAGTATTCTATCACCACCAGGTTGACCTTTGGGTCAAAAACCAGCCCTTGCTTGTTTGACACTAGGGATGAGCTTCGTGTTCGAGTCGAACATACGTTCGACTCGAACATCGGCTGTTCGCCCGTTCGGCGAATTCCGAACGTTATGGGCCGTTCGTGCCAAATTCGTGTGGTGCTCACGGGCCACAATGCACTGCGATGGCGCAGTGCATTGCTGGCTCATGATTGGCCAAGCATGCACTGTGACCCCACATGCTTGGCCAATCACAGCGCCGGCAGCGAGGAGAGCCATGATTGGCCACAGGCAGGATGCCTGTGGCCAATCATAGCTCAGGCTGTGTAGTACACGCCCCACACTATATAAGGCCGCCAGCACGGCGGCCTTGTGTAGTGTGTTGGCGTCTGTAGCAGTTAGTGGGTGTTCTGTGTACCTTCAACACAATATACACCGATCGTTATCGGCCAATTTTTCGTTCTTGCTCTTCTGTAGTGGTTGTTGTCTGCGTGCCCTGACCGCAGTATACACCGCTATATTCACCTATATAGCTAGCGATATATCTATCTTTTATAATAGAGCTTTCAGTCAGTGTTAGGAGATTGTGCGTGCTGTCTGCGTGCTCTGAACGCAGTATACACCGCTATATCCACCTATATAGCTAACTATCTTGCTCGTTTTAAATAGAGCTTTCAGTCAGTGTTAGGAGATTGTGTGTGCTGTCTGCGTGCTCTGAACGCAGTATACACCGCTATATCCACCTATATAGCTAACTAACTATCTTGCTCGTTTTAAATAGAGCTTTCAGTCAGCAGTAGGAGATTATGCGTGCTGTCTGCGTGCTCTGAACGCAGTATACACTGCTATATCCACCTATATAGCTAACTATCTTGCTCGTTTTAAATAGAGCTTTCAGTCAGTGTTAGGAGATTGAGCTACACTTTAAAAATGTACCAGTTTAAAATTACAAACAGATTCAACTTAACACAACAAATCTACACAGTCCCTGTCTTGTTTGCACCGCCTGTATACTGCTGTTCTGAGTATATAGGGCCTGGGGGGCCACACGTATTTCCTTTTTTTAATATGGGTAAGGGGTCCCCCTTAATATGCGTACAAGACCCAAAGGGGCTGGTAATGGGCAGGGAGGGCTACCCATGCCATTTTTCTCAATGATTTTCAACCATATTGCAGGAACCAGATATAACATTAAAACCGCAAGCAGTTTTAAATGACGTTATTTACGTTAAATGTAATTTTGTGCAGGGACTGTTCTAAACACGGGAAACACGTGGCACTTCATAGGCATACTACAGACACCCCCCAGGCACGATATTTAAAGGAATAATTCACTTTTTTTTCACTTTAATCGTCATTAAAATCAGTGCTCCCGCCAAAACGGCAATTTTTAAAACTTTTTTTTGCATTGACCCATGTCCCCTGGGGCAGGAGCCAGGTCCCCAAACCCTTTTTAGGACAGTATCTTGTATATTAGCCGTTAAAATTAGCACTTTTAATTTCGAACGTTCGAGTCCCATAGACTTCAATGGGGTTCTAACGTTCGTACGAATTTGGGGTCCGTTCGAAAGTTCTGGTGCGAACCGAACCGGGGGGTGTTTGGCTCATCCCTATTTGACACCTTTGTCCTGTCGAGAAATGTCCTCCAACGGATAGTGTCCGCCCTATACTGCACAGGCACAGCGCAGTACGGAGGACAAAGGAGATGCCGAAAGTCTCCGAACATGAACAGCTGTTCATGAGCTCTGCACGGTGCCTGCGCAATTAATAGTACATTCTGTCACACGCTCTTGATGCTCATACAACTCTGCAAGGAGCAGTGTGTGCCTACAGAATGGGCAGAGCTCATTACACAACTGAGGGAGTTTTCAATGATGCCCCCAGCTGATAAGGGGCGGGTAGTTAAATTTTACATACATAACACAAGCAATTTCAATACTTTACTGTGCCCATAGGCATTGATAAACCTACCCTTCAGTTGTGTAACCATGCCCCACAAAGATCCGCCCATTTGAGAAATCCACCCCCACGAGAATTGGGAGCGTGTGACAGAGTGTACTATTAATTGCGCAGGAGCCGTGTAGAGCTCATGAACTGCACCTGCACAGTACAGGGCGGAAACTATCTGATGGGGGGAACTTTCTTGTCAGAACAACCTTTGCCTAGGCACTTCATTGGATCTTGGGTAATTATAAAGGTTGTCAGAGGATAATTCATTATCTTGATGATTTCCTGCTGCTGGAAGACCCTGGTGACCCGCAGTGGCTCACAGAGCTGTTTTCAGAGTTAAATGGCCCCTTGTCTGCACATAGAATGGAAGGTCCGACCAAAGTTATCACTTTTTTGGGCATCGCTCTCGACTCCAATCGCATGATTGCGAGTCTGCCTTTGGAGAAACTGGTCAGGATACGCCAGACCATTCATCTTTTTGTCTGATACCCAGTCTGTTCCAAAAGGGACTTGCATTCACTTACTTCCCTTCTATCAGGATTCTAACTCGGTTGTCAAGTTACAAGCAGATGCTTGAACCGATTTAATCATGTGGGACCAGTTCCTGTATGACTAGAATGGCATCTCAATGTTTATCTTGCAACCATCGGATAGGTCGCCCATTGTTTTCAGACGCTGCTGCCTCAGTCGGCTTTGCAGCCATGTTTGGTTGGCCAGCCGTTGGCCCCCTGAAGGTTTTTCGTCTGTCGAAGTTTACTCTTACTTCAGCATTGTTCGAAATGTATCCAATTATGGCAGCAGCAGTCACATGGGGTCCAGTTTGGTCAGGCAACTCAGTCATCTTCTTTAGGGATAATTTGGCCACAGCCAAAATTGTTAATAAAAGGTAGATCGGGGTCCTTTCTCATCATGTCCTTCATGAGCAGGTTGACATGGCTGGGCTTGACATACAAGTTTAATTTTCTGGGAGAGTTCATCAGTGGGGATCTTAATGGTGCAGCTGATGATTTATCTTGTCTCAATTTTTCTTACAGCATCCGGAAGCAGAACTGATGGGCAAGCCAGTTCCCCCTTACTCACTACTGGTCATGGATTAAACACATTCTGGTCTCAGGCGATCGATCTGGCTAATAGGTCTTTATTCAGAAATACACTAGAAAGATACACTATGGGTTTGAAGACTTTCCTCAGGTTTATATTTTTATACCCTTGCAGTTGCCCTGAGGATATCAATTATGTTATGGCTTTCACTGCGTATTGCCATAGCAAATTGGCATTGTCCGCCAATACCATCAAGTTGTATTTGTCGGGTGTGCAGCACTTCAGGTCCCTGCAGACTCCTGACAGTCTGTCCATTTTTGCGGCTCACCATCTCAAAGCCATACTAAGGGGTATTCAGAGACCAGGGGAGTTCACATTTGTCTCGTCAACCAATCACTGGCCAGATTTTCCGTGATAATTCAGACTTACAGTCTCCTTCCCTTTTGGTGCAGGTGCCAATCTAGTGCTCAAGGCAGCTATTTATCTGAGTTTCTTTGGATTCCTCATGACCCAGGGAAGTGTCCCAGGCTGTCATGCACCTGTTCTGCTCAGAGGTAGTCTCACGATCATCACGATTTACAACTTCCCAATAACAAGATAAAAACAGACAGGCCAGGGGTTTGTGGTAAAAGAGTACAGAACCAACATTAATTGGTGCCCGGTTGGAGTGTTTGACTCTCTCTGCAATCATTTCGTAACAACTCCGCCAGACAGCCCTCTGCTCCCCTTTCCCATGCATCCCCCCCACTTCAAAACAGTTTATTTCTTATGTTAGGATCTTACTTGCCAAATTAGGTTTAAATCCAAAGCAATTTTCTGGACATTCCTTTAGGATCAGAGCAGCGTCCAAGCAGGGGACAATCACTTTAACCACTTGCCGACCAGCCATTGTCATTGTACTGCAGCAGGTCGGCTCGTTCCCATGAATCGCAATCATTGTGTGACAGGGGAGATCACCCAGATCTGTGTGTTTCCCCAGGCAGCCCATCCCCCAAACAGAACACACCTGCAGGGAACATATTAAACCCCTTGATCTCCCCTGATGTTAACCCCTTCCCTGCCAGTGTCATACAATGTTAGTGCATATTTTTAGCACTGATTACTGCAATAAAGTCACTGGTTCCCAAAAAAAGTGTCAAATATCAGTTAGGTGCCCGACCTGTCTGCTGCAATCTTACAGTCCCACTAAAAATCGCATCTATTTTGTACACACTATAACTTTTGCGCAAACCAATGAATATATGCTTATTGTGATTTTTGTTACCAAAAATATATAGAATATATCTCGGCCTAAACGGAGAAAGACTTTTTTATATATATATTTGTTTCTATTTATTATAACAAAAAGCTTTTTTTTTTTTTTTTTTCAAAATTGTCGCTATTTTTTTTTGTTTATAGCGCAAAAAATAAAACAGCAGAGGTGATCAAATACCACCAAAAGAAAGCCCTATTTTGTTTGGGTACAACATCGCACGACCACACAATTGTCAGTTAAATCGACTCAGTGCCATATCGCAAAAAATGGCCTGGTCATTAAGGGAGTAAATCCTTCCCGTCCTTAAGTGGTTAAAATTGCATGTGTTCTTGAAATGGCAACAAATGTCAGTACCCTATACTGTTCATAAGCAATGTATTAAAAGTCAGGTTATCAGTTTCGAGTGAAACCTTGAGTTATGGAGCTTATAATTTTTGTGCTACACATATTACATATCACAATGCATGCCAATCAGTGATTTTGTGCACAGGCACCCACAATGCATGCATTTATGTTCATTGATGCATATATGTGGGGGCAGGCTCAAATTTTATTGGGATTTAAGTATTTGGGTATGACTATTTTTTAACCATCATATAGGGGACAGAAGACCCCTATGATCATTTTTGGTCACGGGTTCTCTTTAATGAGACATCATGTCCCACCTGCCCACCAAGGAAACTAATGGCATGCAGATCGTAATCCATTAGTTCCTTCTCCAGCCATACTGGCTTAGGAAAAGTTACGTGGATCACTAGTAGGAAGGGGAGATCAGCGAATGAACTTCATCCCACTTGTACCTGGTGGCACTCACCATGCTAGTCCCAGGTCCACGCACAGTCCAGGAAACATGGCGGAGGGGTCTAGCAGTTACCTGGGTGTGTGAAGTAATCCATCCATTTGTCAGATTTTCACGCTCCCAACAGCCGGAAATGTTTGTAAAATGTCCCAAAGTCACTGATGTACAACATACATTGATGGCAGTATTTATGCTTTAACATACTTTAAAATAATTGCTAAACCCAAAAATAAGTTTGTAGGCTTTCAAATCAAGAAAAACTAAACCTTTAGAACAGGAAAAGGTTGGGACTGCTACGTTTGTCTTTAAAGAGGAACTGCAGTCTGTTCACATCATTTGTAATTTAAAAAAAAAAAAAAAAAAAAAAAAAAAAACATCTTTTCCATTCTGAAACTTCCCTCCAACTACTTTGCATATTATTTTATATGTACTGCGATTCTGTACTTGCCAAATATGCTGCAGAAATCTTCCTCCACTCAGTCTGGCTGCAACCATTTTAACTGTGGGCAGCTGAAGCTGATGCCTGTTCATTTCCTGGATTTACACAGACACACACCTCCAGTCCTACAGCTTTCATTGGCCCCCTTATGACTCATCCACCCTCCCTTCCTGGCAAACTCTCATGAGAGTGAGAGAGCTGTGCATGATATTATAAGCCTAGTCTTTTTACCAGACAAGAAACAGGAAGTGGGCTGTATAAGGTATTTAATGGCAGAAAAAAAAAAAATGTTTTACTATCCAAAGTTAAAACAACAAAGGACAGAAGATTTAATAGATGGGAAATTGAAAAAAAAAAAAAATATATGACTGAAGGTCTGCTTTAAGGGTCCTTCAACATAAAACCGATTGGAAATTGTAAACTGTTGAGCTTAGTGGCACTGGGAGGCGAGTGGGTGCGAAATCAGAGGATGGAAGATTTCAACGAAATCTTTAGCCAGCAGCAAGGGACACATCTTAAAGTTAATGTGATGTGTCCCTTGTGCTGATTTTACTAAAAAAATAAAACTAAAAAAATAAAAAAAAATAAAAAAGATTTTCTGACAAAATTATAGGCTTTAAGGAATCGAGGGGGTGAATCCTCAGAGAGGAGAGAGAGTACTGCTGTCCTCTGTTTAGGACCTATATATTGTACCCAAAGATTATGTTTCTACCTATGGGGATAAGGATAGTGGGAACAGCATTATAGTGTCTATGCCTCCTCTTTCTCCACTCAGTGCATATCTAGAACAGAGACCTTAATTTGAAGATTACAGAGTCACTGCTTTTGGAATCCTAACAGAGATACAGTGCCTTAAAAAGTATTCATATCCCTCAACATTTTGTCAGGTTACAGACAAAACCTAAAATGTATTATAATGTGATAGACCAACACAAAGTGGCACATAATTGTGAAGTGAAAGGAAAATGAATTTAACATTTTTTCACAAATAAACATCTGAAAAGCATGGCATGCATTTGTGTTCAGCTCCCTTTACTCTGATATCCCTAACTAAAATCTAGTGGAACCAATTGCCTTCAGAAGTCACCTAATTAGTAAATAGAGTCCACCTGTGTGTAATTTAATCTCAGTGTAAAATATAGATGTTCTGTGGAGCCCTCGGAGGTTTGTTAGAGAATCTTAGTGAACAAACAGCATCATGAAGGCCGAGAAACACACCAGACAGGCCTGGGATAAAGTTGTGGAGAAGTTTAAAGCAGGGTTAGGTCGTATAATAATATCCCAAGCTTTGAACATCTCACAGAGCACTTTTCAAGCCATCCTGAAAATGGAAAGAGTATGGCACAACTGCAAACCTACCAAGACATGGGCGTTCACCTAAACTGACAGGCCATGCATGGAGAGCATTAATCAGGGAAGCAGCCAAGAGGCCCATGGTAACTCTGGAGCTGCAGAAATCCACAGTTCAGTCAGGTGGGAGAATCTGTCCACAGGACAATTATTAGTCACGCACTCCACAAATCTGGCCTTTATGGAAGAGTGGCAAGAAAGCCATAAAAAGTCCTGTTTGCAGTTTACGAGAAGCCATGTGGGGAACAAAAACATTTTAGGCCTAAAAGCAAAAACATTGTGTGGCGAAAAACCCAACATTGCACGTCACCCTGAAACATGGTGGTTGCAGCATTATGTTATGGGGATTCTTTTCTTCAGCAGGGACAGGGAAGCTGGTCATAGTCGAGGGCAAGATGTATGGAGCCAAATACAGGGCAATAGAAGAAAACCTGCGTATGCAAAAGGCTTGAATTTGGGGAGAAGGTTCACCTTCCAGCAGGACAACAACCCTAAACACACAGCCAGAGCTACAACGGAATGGTTTAGATCAAAGCATATTCATGTGTTAGAATGGCCCAGTCAAAGTCCAGACCTAAAGCCAACCGAGAATCTGTGGCAAGACTTGAAAATTGCTGTTCACAGAGGCTCTCCATCCAATCTGACAGAGCTAGAGCTATTTTGCAAAGAATGGGCAAAAATGTCACTCTAGATGTGCAAAGCTGGTAGAGACATACGCAAAAAGACTTTCAGCTTTAACTGCAGTGAAAGGTGGTTCTGCAAAGTATTGCCTCTGGGGGGCTGAATACAAACGCACTCCACACTTTTCTGATATTTGTAAAACATTTTGAAACCATTTATCATTTTCCTTCCACTTCACAATTAAGTGCCACTTTGTGTTGGTCTATCACATAAAATACATTTATGTTTTTGGTTGTAACATGACAAAATTTGGACATTTTCAGTGGGGTATGAATATTTTTTCAAGGCACTGGAAAACCAGAGCAACCCTCAGGAGAACACTTGATGAAATTATTTAGAAATCACAGCATATAACTGATAACATGCAAGATGTCTTCACAAAAAAAATAATAATAATTATAATAATAATTATAAATTCTGCCATTTAACTTTTATTCGAAGCTATCTTTTCATGAGGCATCTTTCCAATCCACAGAAAAAAATAAAAAATAAGAAAAAATAAAAATAAAACCCAAAACAAAATGTATTACATGCACCAATAGACAGTCAGCAACATAACGTGCAAATGGCATCTTGCTTGATTGAAGCTTTAAAAATACAGTTTAGTACAAATCAAGATTGCCCATCACATGGAACATAATATAATTAACTGACTTTTAAACCATTTCTAGCAAATCACTACTAAAAACGTTGGTCAAATCACCCAGTAGAAATCTCTTCAGAGGAGGATGATGCTTCAATTGATTTTACAGAAGAAAAGTTGAATCCACATATTTACTGCACTTTGGAAATTTCTAACACCTGAGAATAATATTTCCAAAGGGTTTTGCACTCTGCATAATACAATTGACGTAGATAATCACAGATCATGAGATTACATGATGGTAGTAGCCATATACATGCCCCATTTATTGTTGCTCTATGGCTTCTGGTGGATTAACTTATGAAATAGTTAAATTTTAAGAATAGGGCAAGTTACAGTCTAATTTGTGACAAACTAAAATGTTATATGCAACTAGTGTTGGATACATCAAATTATTATATACAGTAGAGAAAATGAAAGTGAATAAGTTTAGTGTTCCCGTTACACAAAGCCTCCTGGAAATAAGATTGTATTAAACAATATATACAGCAATATGATTAGAGTATTTATGAAACGATGATACAGTCAGTGTAGAAGCGTTCCCATTTACTGAAACTGCTCTGGACATGTCAGCTTTCAAGTTCATGTGGCGAATGTGTCAAGTCTTCTATGGTAGCTGCTGTTTTTTCTGTAGAGGGCTGATCAGATTCTTTTATTTGTGTCTTGTGTATACTTGTTTTGGCTTTTTCATCTATACTCGTTTCCTGCATTTCTGAAGGCTTCTGGTCTTTTTCTACCGTACATGTTTCTTGTATATTTAAGGCATTCTGGTATTTTTCAGCTGCAGATTCCAAAGACTGCTTTCTTGCTTCAGCCTCCTGATGCTGCAGCATGTGGTCTACTTCAATCTCAAGTTCCAGTCCCTCGTCATCAGCCTCCATTTCTAGCTGCTGCATAAGCTCTTCAAGATGCTTAGCTTTACGTAGCTCGTTTTGTTGTATGATGGTACATAGGTGCTCTGTTAGTTGCTCTTTGATCTGGGTTTTCTTGTGCAAGTCCAGTTTGGCTGCAACAAATTCAGATTCTGCACGATCATAGCGTTTCCTGTAGATAAACAGAATACATTTTATTTAGGATGGTATATGTGATCACTCCCCAATTATATATTTTCAAGAAAACAATGAGCTTATGTCAAAAAGGAATGGTACTACAATAAGAAACAGGAAATAGTTGTCAGCTGTAAATGTTATCAGCAATTTGTTGGTGCAACATACTGTTTATATTATTTATACACTAACAGAAGATCAACTTAAAGCCCAACTCCAGGAAATGTAAAAATCCTCCTGAAAGGTGGGGCTGCCCCCACATTACACAAGTTTAACCTCTTCCCATCCCGCGTATAGTCAAATGACGGCCACAAGGTGGCTCTCTCATCCTGGGGTGGCCGTCATATGACATCCACGGCTTCCCAGGCCACCAGGGGGCGTGCACCAGGCATCCGTGATTGCCGGTCACAGAGCAAAAGTGTAATAACATAAAAAGTTACACCCAAGCACTTAAACCTGCCAATAAACAAATTTTAAGCCGCTCTAATTTCTATTATATACCTAGGGTATTCTTGTTCTACAAATCTATGCTTCAATTTTTAAACCTGAATACCACGATCATTAGTTTCACTGCAAATACCAAAAAACACACCTTTCATAAACGGTGAAACTGGAAGATTTGTAATCATCTATCTAGGATAGGCACTTCTAAATTGCAATAGAGGGTTTCTATTTGTGGGTTTAGAATACAGGTAGGTTTTCAATTTATCTTCCTCCTGAACAGGTGATTAACACATCAAGAAATGTCATATGTGACAGAAATCTCAGGGTTAAAACACAATGGAGAGAAAGGGAGTTTAGATACTGGACAAAAGTCTTCAAATTTTCTATACCCACCCCTCCAAATGACAAAAACGTCATATGTTTTTTGGAGCCATGTGCATACATAGCTGTGAAACAATCTGAGGGTTAAACAAACACACTTCTCTGTGGATAAACCTACGAACAGATTAGCATAGGCAGGGGCAACTGAATTGCCCATGACTGTACCACTAGATGGAGTTTTCGAATTGGAAGAAGTTGTTTTCTAGTATCACTTCTAAGCGCTGAAAAGTAAATTCAGGAAGCAAACTGTAATCATAAGTAATGAAAATTTGTTTCACAGCTTCTATGCTTGCTTAAGAATTTTGGTATACACTGCTGATAAACATGGATGGAAACGCCCAAAAAATTAACCAGTTTTGTAATGTAAACACCACAACGCTTATTCTATGAGCTATAATGAGTCTTTTGAACGTGTAATTTTTTTCCACAAGTTTTCAGAAACGTGTAAAGAAAAAAAAAAAAAAAAAAAAGTAAAAATAGGATTTTTGTACTCACCGTAAAATCCTTTTCTCTGTAATTCACCAACCAACACAGCTCCTCTCTAACTAAAATGGGTTTGTTAGCCTACCACTAGGAGAACTAGGCACAACTGTAACACAATACACAGAATTGTCAGTACCGCCCAGGGGGCGAACCCTGTGCGAACAACCCTCCCTGCTGCCCCAGCAGCCTTAGTAAGTCAACAAACAGTATGAACGTAGAGAAAAGGAGGGGTGGGTGCTGTTTTAATGCTGTTTTTTCCCACCCCTCGTTTGGCACTGCTTGGGGATGTCCCATTTAGTTACAGAGAGGAGCTGTGTCGGTTGGTGAATTACAGAGAAAAGGATTTTACGGCGAGTACAAAAATCCTATTTTCTCTTACATTCACCGACCGACACAGCTCCTCTCTGTAACTAAATGGGACATCCCCAAGCAGTGCCAAACGAGGGGTGGGAAAAAACAGCATTAAAACTTCATCCACCATGGCAAGTGGGAACTAGTGAAACTAAACCCACCAAAAAAAAAACAGCAGTGTACGGAAAAACACACCGCCACATAACCGGGTATTCTCAACAGGAGAGATCCCCAACACCGCAACCTTTTTGCGGAAGTAATGCAACAGTGCATTAATAAACAGTACTGCATTTTATCGAAAAACCAGGAAAAAAATCTCAATTGCAACTACACGGCTGCCTGCAAAACGTTGCGGCCAAAACAGGCATCGGCCGATGCACTGACGTCTACCTTGTAGAACTTGGTAAACGTATTGACAGACGACCAGGTCGCGCCTTACACACCTGAGCGACCGGCGCTTGGTGTCGGAAGGCCCAAGACATTCCGATTGCCCTTGTAGAGTGGGTTGCGACCGGAAAGGGGGGCACCTGCACCTTCAAGGAGTAGGCTTGTACTACATTCTGTCTGATCCACCTGGAAATGGTGGCAGACGAAACCGCCATACCCTTCTTTGGACCAGCCACCAAAACAAACAGCGAGTCTGACTTCCGAAAGGGAGCCGTTGCGGACAAATACACTTTCAGAGCTCTAACCAAGTCAAGAGCGTGAAGGGGCACCTCTTTGGGGTGCTTCGGCTTAGGACACCATGATGGTAAAACAATGTCCTCATTGATATGAAAAGGCGAGACCAACTTCGGTAGAAAGGAAGGTTGCCGACGCAACACCACCTTATCCCTGTGGATGACCAGATAAAGCAACTTGCAGGACAAGGCCGCCAATTCCGAAACCCTCCTGGCTGATGTGATGGCCACTTTCTGTGAAAGGGTCAACAGGGGAATCTCCCTGATATTCTCAAACGGCGGCTTCAAATCCCACGGAGGTAAACGGTGGACGCACCGGAGGGACTACATGTCGTACCCCCTGAACAAAAAGGTACTCACTAATGCCAGGAGTCGCTAATAATAAAAATAATATATATATATATATATATATATATATATATATATATATATATATATATATATATATATATATATATATATATATATATATATATATATATATATATATATATATATATATATATATATAATAATATGACAGCCAGAGCTGAAATTTGCCCCTTAAATGGTGGTCAGCGCCAATTTCTGGTCTACACCTTGAAGAAGCAGCAGGATCCTGGCTATAGAAAAGGAGCGCGGATGCCACCCTTTCTCCTCACACATAGAGATATAGGCCTTCCAGGTATGAAGGTATATCTTCTGTGAAGAAGATTTCCGCTCCCTCAACATAATTGGAATCACCGAGTCCGACAGACCCCGGTTCCTCAGCACCTGGCTCTCAATAGCCATGCCGTTAAAGCCAGCGATGGTAAAGCAGGGTGAAAGATTGGACCTTGAGACAGGAGTTCCTCTCGCAGTCGTCAGGGAGTGTCTGCCACCAGACGCACCAGGTCTGCGTACCAGGGCCGCTGAGGCCAATCTGGAGCCACCAGGATTACTGGAATCCCTCGGATTCCACTCTGTGCCGCAGGCGTGGCAACAGTTTTAGCGGAGGAAAAGCATAGATCAGCTGGTACTGATCCCACAGAGCCACCAGCGCGTCTGACGCGTCTGCCCACGGATCTCTTGTCACCTTCCGATTTAGACGGGAGGCCAATAGATCCACATCTGGTGTGCCCCATTTCAGGCACAGCAGCCTGAATATCTCCGGATGCAATGCCCATTCTCCTGGGTCCAGCATCTGTCGACTCATAGTCCGCCTGCCAATTTTCCACCCCCCGGAAGTAAATGGCCGACAGGCCTAGAATGTGTCGCTCTGCCCACCGAAGTATGTGAGCGACCTCCCGAGCAGCGGCTGAGCTTATTGTTCCCCCTTGGTGATTTATGTACGCCACAGCCCTGGCGTTGTCCGACTGTATCTTGATCAGACGTCTTTGAAGACTCGACTCGATGTGTGGAGGCACAGCCTGGTCACTCTCAATTCGAGCAGATTGATCGGCAACTTGGATTCTCCCGTCGACCAGAGGCCCTGAGCCGACTGAACACCCATCACCCCACCCCAGCCGGATAGGCTGGCAATCGGTCGTGATCACCGTCCATTGGAGAGGTAGGAACGACCTTCCTGACCGAATCACCGGGGATCTCAGCCACCATAGCAGGGAGTCTGACTGGCTGGCTCACCTGGATCGAGCGATCCAAGGACAATGGAGATTTGTCCCATTTTGAGAAAATCTCTCTTTCCACAAGACCCTGGTGTGGAACTGGGCATACGGCATGGCCTCGAAGGCGGCCACCATGAGTCCCAGAACTCGCACGCAAAAGCGAAACGACTGCTGCTCGCGATTCCAGAGCAGTTTGATCGTGGCTCTGAGGGTCTGCACTTTGAAGGGAGAAAGACTCTCGCTTCCCTGGAGTCCAGCAGCAAGCCTAGGTACTCCAGACGCTGGGTCGGTACAACCACCCAATT
Source organism: Lithobates pipiens (assembly GCF_037356315.1). Taxonomy (NCBI): domain Eukaryota; kingdom Metazoa; phylum Chordata; class Amphibia; order Anura; family Ranidae; genus Lithobates; species Lithobates pipiens. Next base: position 170,010,182 of record NW_027507785.1, on the reverse strand, counting down.
CTTTAGGTTCAACAGCCACCCAAAATCTTGCATGGTGATCACAACAACATCCTCCCTCAACTCTGAGGCGGAAGATGCTCTCAGGAGGAGATCGTCTAGGTATCCCACAATCGTGATCCCGCGTTGTCGCAGCAATGCCAAAACTGGAGCCAATACCTTGGTAAAGACTCGGGGAGCTGATGCCGGGCTGAATGGTAGAGCCACAAACTGATAGTGGGCTTCCCCAACTGCAAAACGCAGAAACTTTTGATGCCGCAGACATATGGGTATGTGCAGGTACGCATCCTGGATGTCCAAGGACGCCAGGGAGTCCCCTTGATGAAGTGCAGCGACTACTGAACGAACTGATTCCATTCTGAACCTCTGCACTTTTACAAAGTGATTGAGGACTTTCAGGTCCAAGATCGGACATACTCCTTCCTTCTTAGGAACCACAAACAGATTTGAGTAGAATCCCTGGAAGCGTTCCAATTCCGGAACTGGTAAATCACCCCTCGACTCAGCAAGTCCCCTACCGCCCCCAATAGGGACTCCCGGCAAACCGGGGATATGGGTATGCTGGAGGGGAAGAATCTGTTTGGTGGCCAAGAGAGAAATTGTATCTCGTAGCCCGTTGAAATCAGATCGCAGACCCATTGGTCGGATAATGGGGAGGACCACCGGGCTGCAAACTCCCGAAGGCGACCCCCCACTCAAGACATGGGTTGGGGCAAACCTTCATGCGGTAGCACTTTTTGTCGCAGGCTTGTAAGGCTTGGGATGGCAGGGACGCTTGTGTCAGTCCGAGGCTGTCCTGTCGGGCTGAGGACGCTTCGCCGAATACCCGGTCGGACGAAAAAGCCATTTGTGAGTGGAAAAAGAGGGCCCTTGTCTGCGGCGTGGCTCCTTAGGCTTCCTGGCTTGTGGGAGTAAGGTACTCTTACCACTGGTGGCATTTTTAATAATGTCATCTAATGGGGCCCCAAAGAGCTGGTCGCCAAGGAAGGGAAGATCAGTCAGGGCTTTTTTGGATGCCTGGTCAGCAGACCAGCATTTTAGCCAAATCAGGCACCGCAGCACCACAGCACCACAGCTGACACTGAAGCCCTGGATAACAAGAGGAGGGTATCCAGGGACGCGTCACAAGCGTACTTGAGGCCTTGCACTAGTTGGTCCGTCAATTCTACGCTGACAGGCGAAGACTTTTGCTCTCCCAATTCACAGTGCAAAAGCTTGGCCCACTCAATCAGTGTCTGTGACACAAGTGCAGATGCCAGTATTGGTCATATGGCGACCCCCACAACCGTAAACAAGGAGCGAGCCACTGCCTCGGCCTTCCTGTCCGTGGGATCCTGGAATGCAGGAGTCCCCTCTACTGGGATTGTGGTTACTTTATTCAACCTGGATACTGGGGGGGGGGGGGGGGTCCACGACTGGAGGAGCCGACCATTTATTGAGAAGGCCTTCCTCAAAAGGGTAACGCACCGCCATGTTTTTGGGGACCGAAAAGGTCCTTTGCGGCCGACCCCATTCCCTGTAGATGAACTTGTCAAAATAAGTCAAATACAGGAACACCTTAGGTGAACCTGCTGGCTTGTGGGACCCAAAGGGGACCGCTACATCAGCGGAGGGGTCCGCTGGCTCCTGGATCTTCAGTGTATCACGTACAGCTGTGATAAGTGTTCCAACCAGCGCCTTGTCGCGCCCGGACCCGGAATCATCCTCGCTGTCCGAATGGTCCTGGTCAGCCTCGTCCGATAGGTCAGAGCAGGGGGTCACCAGCCGCAGCAGGGCCCGAGTCTGCATCAGAGCTCTCCCCAGAGGACGGGGGGGGGCCTTTTTGCGCACTTTTCCTTCCACGTAACCGCCTCTATTTTAGCAACGAATGAATTAAGGACCGCCGTCAGGGTATCCATGGGCACAGCGCTATCCGCAGGTGACCCAGTTGCAATAGCCTGGATTTCGGAGGAAGAAACACCAGTTTCTGAAGCCATGTTGACCCTACCCTGTCTGCCACCTGAAGGGGACATAGGACAGTGAAGGTCCCACCCTCCTGCTGCCGCTGGGTGGGGGGGCAGCGTTCAGGGAATGGCCATCCAGCGTCTTGTATACACAGGGAACACAGGAAACAGTGTGTGAGAGCACATGGCATGCTGTCACAAGAAAGCTGCGGTGAAAAGAGCGCTCAGGCTTAAAAAAAATGGCCGCCAGTGATCTTAATAGGAAAATCTCACAGAAAATGGCAGCTGAAGCTCACGAGGGTAACCTACTCTGCCCTCATCCAAAATGGCCGCTGGTCGGGGGGGCAGATAGGGACGTGGGAAAGGAGAGAAGGAGGTGAGGTGGCCCCCGAATCGATCTCCCCTGGAATGCCCAGCTGCTCAACCCCCCGAAGCAGGGAGCGCCACACTTACTAGTCCTGAAGAGCTGGGAGACATTCCATCACAGACTCACTCCTGCGCAGTTACAGGGTAGCTGCTGGCCTCGGTATACTGTGATCCAGACATCAGTAGCCTGGCCATATGTCTACCCGGAGCATTGAAGCTCACGACCACCTCTGGAGCTTAGGTATGTCGTGGCCTGCCGAGCCTTAGCTGCGACCTGCACACGCTCGATGGCCGGACTGGGGGGGGGGGGGGAACTACAAGGATAACTCAACCAGCCTGTCACCCAGGCGGCAGTTGATGAAAGATCCTGTGATCTTCTATCTTGCGCAAAAGTATAAATCCTGCATCAAAAAAAAATAAAAAAATAAAAATGGACCAAAGGGTCCGCAGGGTTCCTAGGTCATTCTCTTTCACTAGGCTAAATAAAACTGGGGCTGCTGGGGCAGCAGGGAGGGTTGTTAGCACAGGGTCCGCAACCTGGGCGGTACTGCCAATTCTGTGTATTGTGTTACAATGTTGCCTAGTTCTCCTAGTGGCAGGCTAACAAATCCATTTATTTACAGAGAGGAGCTGTGTCGGTCGGTGAATATAAGAGAAACGCTTTTTTTTTTTTTTTTTTTTTTTAAACACAAAGTTGTCCATTTATAAGATACTTCAAATACACAGAATGTACATACCAAAAATTACGCCCCAATATATATTCTGCAACTCCCGAGTATGGCAATACCACATGTGTGAGAGTTTTACACAGCCTGGCCACATACAGAGGCCTAACATGCAGGGGGCACGACAGGTGTTTTAGGGACATACATTTCAAATCTAATTTGACTACTCATTAAACTTTTGTGAGCAAGGGATGGCTGAGCCACGGATGGAGCATGGCTGAGCATGAATGTGGATGGATGGATGAGCCAGGGACGGGCACAGATAAGCGTTGTGGGAACTTCATATCCAGCCCACAGCTTCTCACACACTGTATCGATCGCCGGAGGAGAGGGAAAGAACCGAACCAGACATGCCCCAGTTTGTTTACAAGCGATAACTCCATCATTGGACAGTGATCACGTCACCACTGTCATTGGCCCTTAACCCCAATCCGTGAGCTCGCGACCCACAGCTGAGCACTTAAAGAGCAACGTACCTGTACGCGCTTGTGCCCAGCTGTGCCAGTCTGCCGACGTACATCGGCGTGAGGCGGTCCTTAAGCGGTTAAAGATATACACAGCTGTTAATAAGTTGCGCCGATCACTCTTTATATCATACCCACTTTAAGTTCAATGTATACACTTTTCAGGTCTAGCAGCAATTTATTACTTACTATAAACATACTCACTCATCGTTCACTTTGATAGCGCAAGGGATCTCCCCCTTATTGCTATGGAACATCTTCACATCAATACATTTTTGTGCCTCTGCATTTTTGGAAAGGGTCAGGGACTTTAAATGCAAAACTGTGTTTTTCTTGGTTCAATGGACTTCAAAGGAGAAGCTGCAGAAAAGCATGTTGTGAGTTTTTACTGCGATTTGCGTTTTTTAAATCTGCCCAACAAATTAAATAAAATAAAATAAAAAAAAATAAAAAAAAAACCCCACCTCCAATAAAAACCGCAAATCTCTGCAAAAATTTACACAAATCGCAGCAAAAAAAAAAAAAAAAACAACACAGAAAAAAAAAAAAAAGCACTGCAGGAACGCTCTAAAGCAATGGTTTTCAACTCCTGTCCTCAAGACCCACTAAGAAACCAGATTTTAAGTATTGCCTTGTCTAGATGCAGATTAGAATACTTCAATCACTGAGCAGCAAGTTATATTACCTGTGATATATTTCAGTTATCTTGCAAACATGGCCTGTTAGTGGGTCCTGATGACAGGAGTTGAGAACCACTGCTCTAAAGCAACATGCATACCGTAGATGTGAATCAAGCCTGAGACTGAGAACCAAGCGATCAAACAGAGCTGATTGCTCAGTTCTCGGAGCTCCATGAGCAGAGAGCTGGTGACTGTCAGCAGCTCGCTGAGAGGCTGAGCCAGGTGCCGATCCAGGGTTGTGGGCAGATCCTAACCACGTTGTTGCCATCTTTCCCCAGCCTGAACCGGCACTACATGCTGCTGAAAACAGAACACAGGAGTACAGAACGAACTGCACTCCTGTGATCTACTTTATTTCTCCTTTAAGGAAATGGGGAGGGGAAACAAAAAAAAAAAAAAAAAAAAAATTAAGAAAAGAACAACTTAATTGACATTTTGCATTCTGTAAAATATAAACATCTATACTACTTACCTGGCTTGGGAAAATTCTAAACATGCTTGTTCAATTCTAGTGCGTAGTATGCCAATGTCTGTAGACACCAAATCATCCAGGGCTTGAAGCTGCTTTTGAATTCTCTTGAGTTTCAAAGCTTCTGCCTGAGTTTTTTTTGATCTACATAAAAAGTAAGTAATGAAAATATGCAACCAGAATGTAATATATGCAGTAGCCCTTCTGAAATAAAACCATATAAAAAACATATGGTAGATTTATAGTAATATTCATCCAACATTCACTACATGTGTATCTTCCTGGGGTAATTAACTACAGTTATCACATAAAATATGACCTAATAGCCCTGAGCCCAACATGCAATCTGCTGGCCCTCTACATGGGACCCATGTACTATTGGGCACCAGTAAAGCAGCGGGGTGCTGGGCGATCGACTGCTCTGTGTGTTCCAGCCTCCCTGAAAGGAAAGCTAAACTGGGGGCAGAGTTCTCGCCATCCACCCAGTAACTGACACCAATGTTGGGGGCTATAACTTACTATTGTGCCCGCTGATACCAATGTTGGGGGCTACAGTTGTCCACCAACACAAATGTTGAGGGTTTTTGTGTCTATTGACACTAAAGTTGAGGCTTATTGTGTCCACTGACAAAATTGGTAAGGATTACCGTTCTCCAACTTCTTCAGTGTGCATTAAAATACACTGAAATTGTAGCAGGGACACAATTTGTTTTGAGTAGGTTGCCTAATGAGACATTGCAAGAAAAACATCCCCTCTGGAAGTGTTTGGAAGGGGGGGGGGGGGCGGTTGCACACCTGAGGCCTTCTGTCATTTTCAAGTGGACCACAATTGCCCTATAGTTTACCGTGTTACAGTGTACAAAGTTCCTTACTATGCACTATTACTCCTATACACCTATCCCCATATTCCTTCTACAATCACTCCCCTACAGCAGATTCGCCAAATGGTGTTGAGCGCATACAGTGCCTTGCGAAAGTATTCGGCCCCCTTGAACTTTTCAACCTTTTGCCACATTTCAGGCTTCAAAACATAAAGATATAAAATTTTAATTTTTTGTTAAGAATCACCAACAAGTGGGACACAATTGTGAAGTGGAATGAAATCTTTTGGATATTTTAAACTTTTTTAGCAAATTAAAAACTGAAAAGTGGTGCGTGCAAAATTATTCGGCCCCTTTACTTTCAGTGCAGCAAACTCACTCCAGAAGTTCAGCGAGGATCTCTGAATGATCCAATGTTGTCCTAAATGACTGATGGTGATAAATAGAATCCACCTGTGTGTAATCAAGTCTCTGTATAAATGCACCGGCTCTGCGATAGTCTCAGGGTTCTGTTGAAAGCGCAGAGAGCATCATGAAGACCAAGGAACACACCAGACAGGTCCGTAATACTGTTGGAGAAGTTTAAAGCCGGATTTGGATACAAAAAGATTTCCCAAGCTTTAAACATCCCAAGGAGCACTGTGCAAGCGATCATTTTGAAATGGGAGTATCAGACCACTGCAAATCTACCAAGACCTGGCCGTCCCTCTAAACTTTCAGCTCAGACAAGGAGAAGACTGATCAGAGATGCAGCCAAGAGGCCCATGATCACTCTGGATGAACTGCGGAGAACTACAGCTGAGGTGGGAGAGTCTGTCCATAGGACAACAATCAGTCGTACACTGCACAAATCTGGCCTTTATGGAAGAGTGGCAAGAAGAAAGCCATTTCTCAAAGATATCCATAAAAAGTCTCGTCTAAAGTTTGCCACAAGCCACCTGGGAGACACACCAAACATGTGGAAGAAGGTGTTCTGGTCACATGAAACCAAAATCGAACTTTTTGCCCACAATGCAAAACGATATGTTTCGCGTAAAAGCAACACAGCTCATCACCCTCAACACACCATCCCCACTGTCAAACATGGTGGTGGCAGCATCATGGTTTGGGCCTGCTTTTCTTCAGCAGGGACAGGGAAGATGGTTAAAATTAAGGGGAAGATGGATGCAGCCAAATACAGGACCATTCTGGATGAAAACCTGTTGAGGTCTGCAAAAGACCTGAAACTGGGACAGAGATTTATCTTCCAACAAGACAATGATCCCAAACATACAGCAAAATCTACAAAGGAAGGGTTCCCAAATAAACGTATCCAGGTGTGGCCAAGTCAAATTCCAGACCTGAATCCAATCGAGAATCTGTGGAAAGAGCTGAAAACTGCTGTTCACAAACGCTCTCCATCCAACCTCACTGAGCTCGAGCTGTTTTGCAAGGAAGAATGGGCAAGAATTTCAGTCTCTCGATGTGCAAAACTGATAGAGACATACCCCAAGCGACTTGCAGCTGTAATCGCAGCAAAAGGTGGCTCTACAAAGTATTAACGCAAGGAGGCCAAATAATTTTGCGCGCCCCACTTTTCATTTTTTTATTAGTTAAAAAAGTTTCAAAAACTCTATAGATTTCGTTCCACTTCACAATTGTGTCCCACTTGTTGGTGATTCTTCACAAAAAATAAAAATGTTATGTTATATCTTTATGTTTGAAGCCTGAAATGTGGCAAAAGGTTGAAAAGTTCAAGGGGGCCGAATACTTTCGCAAGGCACTGTATATACATTGTGGTTCAAGACAAGCTCCTACACTCACAGTGTGAGTCTTCCTGTCTGTTCCTTCAAACTGGTCTGCAACAGCATTACAAAAACGCCTTCCAAAGTCCCATTTGGTTTGATAATGAAAGCAGGAGTAAAATGCAGCTCACAGCAGCAGCCATAGTGTACTATATCTATTAAATCAGTCAGGTTAAAGTCAAAACTTTAATAAAGCTTGCATCAGGCACAATCAGTAGGAACACTTGTCATGCAGAACTGCAGATTATTGATGAACTTTTATTCTCTGAAGAGGATTTGGAGGGCAGCAGCAAACAGCTACTTTAAATCTATAGTTCCTTTAATTCTGTGCTTATCAGTACTATGGGCCAACTATGTATAAGTGTATATTCATAAAAAGGATGTTGCATCACAAAGTTTCACTCACTTTTCAGATATGGCTTTTGCAAGCAGCGCTTTCTTGCGCTTATTCTTCTCTTCCATTAAACGTTGCTCCAGTTGAAGATGATCCAAACGAGATTTATCTTTCCTGTTTAATTTCCAAAATATTTTTTTAATTCGGATAATCAAGAAAAAAACATGTGTTATAATTCATTATAGGTTTGGTAAAGTGGATGTAAACCAACAATGGCATTTCATTTTGTTTTCTTTTTTTTATATATTTAATAAAATAGAAGCAAGTGGCGTAGTGGTGTAGTGGTTAGCACTCTCACCTAGCAGTAAGAAGGGTCGCTGGTTCGAATCCCAACCACGACACTACCTTCCTGGAGTTTGCATGTTCTCCCTGTGCCTGCGTGGGTTTTTTCCGGGTACTTTGGTTTCCTCCCACAATCCAAAGACATGCAGGTAGGTTAATTGGCTTCAGTCCAAAATTGACTCTAGTATATGAATGGAGATCTTGGATTGTGGGCTCCTTGAGGGTAGGGACTGATGTGAGTGTGCAATGTACAGGGACAATTGTAGACACTCACTCAGGTTGAACTGGATGGACTGGTGTCTTTACTCAACCTTACTATGAACTACTATGAAACTACTAAAGCTGGAAAGTGCAAAAATCAGGCTCCCTTCTACATAGAAACCAATGAGCCTAGGTTGAACAGGATGGCCTTTTTCAAGCCACGTCCTTACATGCATGAGAAAGCAGTGAAAGGGCGAGGAGTGGGCTTGGGAAAGTAGGGGGTATGGGTATGCGTAGGAAGAAAGTCTCCCCCGAAACCTACAAAAGTCACTTGATGAACCTGGTGTCAAGAGGAGGTACCCAACAGCGCCTTCACCTCACTTGGGGTTAACTTCTCTATCTTGTTGATTTTTTTCCAGTCTGCTTAGCTACAGCAGTGTGGAGGGAGATGACAATATCCCTGAAGTGCAGGGATCATAGGCTTTAGTTGGGCTAAAAGGGTGGTGAAGGACTAATTTTCCAAATAAATGTACGCAAAAGAAAAAAAATAGAGTCCTCAGAGAAAATTTGTTAAACATGTATTTACCTGCTTCATGAAGCTCACAGGGGATGTGGACCAGCAGAGCTTAGCAGAGATACTTTATAGAACTTAGGCAGCATTGCCATTTTAATATTGCAGCAGTCAGACCATGAGAACATTTGATTGCTGCCCAAAAAGTAGGGTGTGAAGTTGAAATTAAAAACGCCTGCTAAATTAGAACAAACAGAGTCCCTAAATATGTAATGGCTCTGGGGGCCCCATTTGAGCCTAAAGCCCCTTTTTAACAAACCCGTTAGGTGAGCCAGCATTGCTATCCCCACAGCTTTGAGATTCGGAAAATTGATTTTCAAGTGGAATAGTTCTCTGTAAATCTCAAATGTTCTAAGAAGGTTGGAGAGCAATATTTAAGGGTTGGGGAGGGAAACCAAATCACCCTTATATGCAGAGACCTTATATGGTGTCACATATTCAGAGGCCTGGAGATATTGAAATTAAGCTGGATTTTGCAAAGAATGAGTTCTATAGTGAGCACAGAGGCTAGGGGAGCGTGGACAGCCTCCCTCGTCCCGTTGGTTATAGTGAAAGGCTTCGAGAGGACCCTGTTGACTTTTACCATGCTCAAATGATAGCAATGTTGTGCCATTTTAACATGTTCCTACCAAGCCCAATATGTTGCAGGAAAGAAGTGATAAAGAACCAAATTAAACTTTATCAAATGATAAATTTCTTAGTGGCAGTCGCAACCAGAACAGAGTTCTAAGAAGAGGTGACTGTGTGGATCAGGTTAAGTACTATGATAGTACTGTCACAAGCCTCACAAGTAGGGATAAAGCCTACTTGATCAAGATGGACTAGTTTGGTGAGCAATAAAAAGGGAGGCAACTTCCGGTTCCGGCGCCACATGAGGAGGAGGTAAGCGGACTCTGCTCCCGCCGCATACCCCCTGAAAACCCGCTATAAAGCAGCGAATAGCCTCGGGGACCCCCCCTGTTCTTTGGGGAAGGTGCTGAGCCGTGGATGGACCGCTTTGTGGAGCGGTCCGGGAACCGATCGCTGACCGCAGCGATGCCCGCGCCGGCGGACACGGCCGCGTCCTTAGGCAATATGGCGCCGATACAAGGCCTTGCTGAGCCATCGCTCGTTCCATCCCTGCTCTCTGGCGCGGAGGCGCCCCATACGGCGGACATAGCCCAGGCAGTTGTGGCTTTATTAACCCCTACCTTAACTGCATCTATAGACTCTGCTATCCAAAAGGCCATGGAACACTACAGAAACGAATTACAGGCCCAGTCACAGCGCTTAACACAGGCAGAGGAAAGGAGCTCCCTCATGGAAGATGACACCACTGCTCAAGCTGCTGCTCTAGCTCGCCTCACACGTACCACCAGAGATCTGTGGATCAAATTGGATGATTTTGAGAACAGAGCAAGAAGGAACAACCTGAGAATAGTGGGTTTGCCTGAATCAGTCACTGCGGGACAGCTCATGGACCTCTGCATGGTTACTATCCCGGCTAGACTAGGCCTCACTACCCCCTGTGTGGTGGAACGAGCACACCGCCTGGGACAGCTCTCTGAACAGCGCAGCAAGCCTAGAGCGGTCATAGCTAGATACCTGAACTATGCAGACAAGCACGCTATCCTGCAAAAGTTTCGCTCTCAACGCACCCTCACGATTGACGGCGTTAATCTACTTTTATTTGCTGATTATTCTGCTGAAGTTATGCGATTGCGTAAAGAATTTTCACCGATCTGTGCCTCTCTCTTTAAGAACCATATTAAGTTTACTTTGGCCTATCCTGCAATATTACATGTTACTCTTCCTAATGGCACTCGCCGCACCTTCAATACACCTTCTGAGGCGGAACGTTTCACCAATTACCCAGCAGACATGGATACCACACGTGACCCTTTGATGGAGAGTCCAACTGCTGACCCTGCCGCGGCCCCCCAGGCCACTACTGCTAACCAGCTGAGCCCCTCCAAACCACCCTACAAAAGGATTCGCTCCACTAATCAGCACCCACGCTCTGAGATCCGCTGACTCTGTCCTTGGAATCCTCCTGGCACTGCGCCCGGATAAGGGTACTGTTTAAAGTGTTTCTCACTTGTTGGTAGTCACAGCTACTACTCTAGCTGTGAGGTCTTCTGTAAGTTGGTTACCTATGATGGTGCCTGTGCACGATTACTTTGTTTGATATGTTATGTTCCACATTTATTTGTTTTTCCCTGGGTCTATTGCCCATTTTTTTTTTTTTTTTTTTTTTTAGCACTTACTTCTAATATACTGTTTAAGCGTGTCAGCCGGCCTATTTCACCTTCCCGATTGGTTGTCCCATTCTTCATATACAGCAAACAGGCTGTACCTTTACAACTTTGGGATTGACCCCCCTTCCCTAACCCCCAAACCTTCCCCCACCCCCAACCCGAGATGCTGCTGACTATTCTCGCTCTTCCCATATCCTTCCCCCTACCCTCGTCCCCCCCCGGGGAACATTATCGGCCTATCCCAGGGGGCTACTGCGCCCACTGGGAGCCGACTACCATAGATGCAACCCATGTGGAAAAAGGTGAAGTGGGCTACGGCTACTCTATGGTGGATACACCTATTATGTTTGGTTACTTTTCATATTGTATGGATCTGTTCACTTTTCCCTGTCTTTTTCTTATCCCATTCCCTTCTCTATCCTGCTACGGCTTATCTTTTCTCTTTCCCTTATACCTCTCCACAAACACCCCTGGGGGTCTCCATATATATGCGCACTCCTGGGATAGATTTGGTCTGTCTCATTGTTAATTTACATTCTCCTCATCTTGATACTACCTCACCTCAAGGCCCCTATGGCTGATGCCTTTAAAGACCGACTGAATGTAGTATCTTGGAATGTTAAAGGCTTACGTTCACCCTCCAAACGCATGAAAATCCTCCGTCATCTGAAGCGATTGAAGACAGATGTGGCGCTCTTACAAGAGACACACCTGACTGACGGAGATTTTTCACGCCTTCGTAAACTGTGGGTTGGCGAAGTATTGGGTTCCCCGGCTGTGGGTCGCAAAGCGGGGGTGATTATTCTGCTTCATAAACAGCTGCAGTACACCACTCGTAATGTACGGGTGGACCCGGGGGGTCGTATGCTCACTTTGCACCTGACACTAGCTTCTAAAGACATTGCTATAACTAATGTATATGCGCCCAACTCCCCAGACTTGTCGTTTTTCGGTGAATTAGGAACTTGGATCTCCCAGGTGTCAGAGACACACCACCTGATAGGAGGGGACTTTAACTCAGTTATGAGTCCCTCTGAGGACAGGACACACACTAACCCCCGCGGGCCTACGCCTTTAACTCAAACTAGAAATGACACCACCCCCCTGGACCGTACGTTCTCGTCACAAAAGTTCACTGATGTGTGGAGATTGTCCCATCCAACGGAGCGTGAATTCACGTTCTATTCACACCCGCACAAGACGTTCTCACGACTTGACTATGTCTTTGTGTCCCCTGCACTCTTGCCGCTGGTGAGGGATTCTGACATCAAGGACATGGCCATTTCCGATCATAGCCCTGTTACGGTTAGCTTGTTGAATGTTAAGCCTTCCTCTTCCTCGCCCATATGGCGTTTCCCCTCCTATCTGGCAAATAATGAGGACTTTAAACACATGTTACTCACTAGTTGGACCGAGTATACAGAGACGAATGGGGAACATATCGCCACCCCAAATCTTTTCTGGGAGGCGGGTAAAGCCTTCCTCCGAGGCAAGATTATGGCTTATGTGACACAATACAAGAGACACTCAAAGCAAAACTATATTCAAGCTAGCGAAAAACTTCGCTCCATGCACCTTGAGCTCCAACATAATCGCACACAGGCTACTGTCAGGTCATGGCAGCTAGCCAAGCAAGACTTTGATCTCTGGGCGGAAAGGCAGGAGCAGATTGCCTCCTCCTATCTGTCCATGCGCCTCCACAAGTATGGCAATAAGGCGGGTAAGCTGTTAGCCAGGCTCTGTTCAGGCTTTAAAAGACCGACCCATATCCATGCTTTGAAACACCCTGACGGATCAGTTGCTACCTCCTCTAAATTGATCAGCCAACTACTAACTGATTATTATTCCTCCTTATATGCAGAGGACCCCATCGACCACTCCGTCGCTGACCAGGTGCTCTCGAGGGTGAATCTGCCACAATTGACTGGACCTCAATTAGAAGCCATAAATGCTCCTGTTACCCTGGAGGACATTAGGGCTACAATAAAATTGATGCCCCCTTCCAAAGCACCTGGACCCGATGGATACTCGGCTGAATTTTATAAACGTACCCGTGACTTTATACCGGCCACTTTATCTAAAGTTTTTACGGCACTATGGGATGGTGGTTCTTACCCCCCTACGGGTTCCCAGGCCTACATCAAGCTAATACCCAAACCGGGTAAAGACCCCTTATGCCCAGGTTCGTATAGGCCCATTTCTCTTATCAATGTAGATGTTAAAATAATGTCCAAAATTATAGCTTCACGGTTAGCTACCATCCTTCCTACACTCCTCCACCAGGCCCAATCAGGGTTCACTACTGGCAGGTCCGCAACACTGAATATCCGCAAGGTGCTTCTGGCACTGGAAAAAGCGAAATTATACCCGGAACAGGATTTAGCCATCATCTCTATTGACGCCGAAAAGGCTTTTGATAATATCAATTTTGCTTGGCTATTTAAGGTACTACGAGCCTTTGGCTTTTCGGGTCCAGTCACGCACTTCCTCTGCCAGATGTACACTGCCCCTACTGCCAGATTAGTTACGCCGGACTTTGTCTCGCCCACCATCTCTCTCACCAAAGGGACAAGACAAGGATGTCCCTTGTCTCCCCTGTTCAATCTAGTAATTGAACCTTTATCTAGGTTATTAAATTCACCGGACGGTATCAGCGGTATTATGGTTGGGGATCAAAATCTTCAATCTGCGTTATTTGCGGATGACATTTTACTCTTTTCGTCTAATCCCCCGGCCGATTTTGTTACACTCCGTGACCTATTTGCAGAATATCGCCTATGTTCGGGATTTCGAATCAATTTTGGTAAAAGTGAGATCTTATCCTTAAATTTGCGAACAGCCATCTCCTGGCAATCTTCCTCGCCTTTTACAATGGCACAACACCACATAACCTACCTGGGAGTGCGCATAGGTCGAGAACCCTCTTCCCTCTATACCCTCAATTACCCACCCTTGATTTCTAAGATTGTACAGGAGTTGGAGACCTGGGCGGGGCTGCCGTTGTCACTCTTTGGAAGATGCCATCTCTTCAAAATGGTTTCCTTTGCGAGGCTGCTCTATCCAATGCAAACCATCCCACTCCTCCTTAAACATTCTGATGTGCAAAAAATACATACAGCTTTATCCGCTTTTCTCTGGGCCAATAAGAAGCCACGCATTGCCCTTCAAAAGTTGTGTCTTCCGAAGCTTGACGGAGGGGCGGGCCTACCCAATCTCCGTTTCTATAACCTTTCATGTCTCCTGAGACAGGGCCTTGACTGGATAGCGGGCAAGTCAAGATATTCCAATCACCATCTCGAAAAGGCGCTGGTACATCCCTACACGCTCTCGGCGATCCTTCACTCCAACGTTCACGTTTTACCACCTCACCTTAAAAGCAACATTCTTATTCGGGACACTGTGGTGGCTTGGAGGGAGGTAAGGAAGCTCCTGGGCTTGCCCACAAATATTTCTGCTCATCTACCTATTCAAGGCAATCCCATGTTTCCGCCTTCTACCATTCATTCAGCTTTTGCTCAATGGGAACAGAGGGGTCTACGTACAGTGGCATCCCTCTACGAGCAGGGGCGAGGAACACTTAGATCCTTTCGATCATTGTCTCAGGAATTCTCACTACCCTCTAATCACTCGTTTTATCATCATCAACTGCTGAGTTACCTGAAATCCATTGGAGGTCTACGTCAAGATTGCCTCCGAAAGTCACCTTTGGACACTATGCTTCGACAGGGCGACTACTCTATTTCGACCCTATATTCCCACCTAATCGACTACCAGGCGGAAAAGTACCACATTGCTCCCTTCAAACAATGGGCTTCGATATTTCATGATACTACCTTGCCTGAAAGGATCCTGAAGGGATACAGACTTGTTTCCAAACTGGTTATCTCAGAAAAGTGGAGAGAAACTCAATTTAAGATCACCCATAGAGCCTACTACCCGTTCCGTACTACCACTAAGGAGCCCTCGGAAGCCAAATGCCCCTGGTGCTCTCAAGATCGACCTACCCTACTACACCGTTTCTGGGACTGCACCTCTATATCTGCATTTTGGGATTCAGTCTTGGACTACATCCACTCGGTTACCGGGACACTGATACCCAAAGACCCGTTGATTTGCCTGTTTAGCTGCGACCCTCTACCCGAGTCGCTAACCTCTCCAAGTCCACTCACCCTCTCACATTGGTCCCACCTATGCCTCCTGGCGGCACGCAGAACTATTATGAATTACTGGATTTCCACGACACCGCCAAGTCTAACTGGAGTTCAACAAACCCTCCTGTCGCTGTTCCACATAGAACGATTTGATGTTATCTCCTCCCAATTTGTTTCCACTCCCCGCTTCTTTACCAGATGGAGAGCTTACATCGAACGATCCTTTACCTCAGAGGAAATAAATAATATAATTTCCCCCTTTCGCTATACCAACTGGTACTTGCAACGAGACATAGGCAATGCATTGGGGAAACTCAAGCTGACATCATTACCGGACCATTTACCTCCCTCACAAGATGCCGCTCTTTTACTAGCTCAATTATCGCTGGACGGGTCTGACCCTACCGTTTCTGCAATGGAGGAACACCATCCCTCAGCTCAACCTTCCACATCTCAATAATTCTTCGTGGACTGGGACCCCGGACTAAGCCAAAGGTTACTGTCCCTTTGTGATCCTCAGTGTAGGAGATTTTCATTTCTGTACTTCTGTATGTATAGATGATATTGTTTCTCATCTTCAAATTCTATTGTGATACCATGCAGCACCTAAATTGTGATGCGATCCTTGTCCCCCAGGGTGTTACCCCCTACCCCCCTATCTCCTTCTCGTTTCTCTTTCTTTCTTTTCCGTTTTCTCCTCTCAACTTCCTTCTCCACTCTCTTCTCTCTTGAAGGATTAAACTGCCTAATAGTTTGGCCCTTGGGGTCGATGGAGCGTTTTGCTCCTTCTATTTTAAGCTGCTCTGATGTTTCATGTTGTTACTGCTTCAGAAAGATACTGTCCACTTCGACTGTCATTTAATTGTTTACATTTATCTTGTTTGTTCAATAAAAAAATATATTTAAAAAAAAAAAAAAAAAAAAAAAAAAAAAAAAGGGAGGCAGTGGGCCAGTACTTTTGTAAACAATTTGAGGTCTAGGTTCTGAAAGGAGATGGGGCGGAAGCTAGCACACATCAGATCTTTTCCATCTATTGGGAGTATGATTATATAGGCCTGGAGAGAGTTCAATGTTCTGTGGGGTTTTGGGTCAATACATTCAGAGCCTTCATAATGTGTGCAGTAAGATGCAAGGAGTAGTTTGCAGTAGTGTATTGTGAAGCCACCCAGCCCGTGGTGATTTAATCAGGTTTAATGGACTGGATCGCTCTCTGAATCTTATCCATCGTAATAGGCAAGTCTAGCTTCGAATGTAAGGAAGGCTCCAATTACGGTAGGTGGAAGGAAAGAAGGTATGCCTTAGTTTGCTCAATTGGGGCCTGGCATGACCCTGATGAAGCATATAACTGGAGATTGTATAACAGAATATAAATCCCCAAATGCATTAGCTCTTTGAGGTGATGGACTTTCTTTCCCTTGGAGCCAACAATGGGGAATACAAGATGAAGCCCATGGTCCTGAGAAGTCCCCACCAGAAATAGCCCACATTTATTGCCATGTTTGTAATCGAGGCAGCAGCAGCATGCAAAAGCTGGTAAAGACTTGATTGAAAGCTAAAATTACTACTTAAAAATATTAAAATGAACATTCACCATTTCCCCAAGGTTCAGTTTAATGGCAACATAAAATCATTATACATACAGATACATGTCAAACAATTAGAATATCAAAAGGTTAACCAGTTGAAGGCCAGGCATTTTCTGGCACTTTGTTTACATGTGAAAATCATTTTTTTTGCTAGGATTTAAAATTAGTTAGAACCCCCTAACATTATATTTTTTTTTTTAAAGCAGAGGCCCCATAGAATAAATTGGTGGGTTTTTCAATTTGTGTCACATGGTATTTGCGCAGTGGTTTTCCAAAACACAGTTTTTCAGGAAGAAAAAAAAAAACCCACACTTTAAAATTTGAATGCAAAAAAATATATATTTTTTTTTGTAAAATATAAAAGATGTCACGCCAAGTAAATACACATCAAACAGGTCATGCTTTAAAATTGTGCACGCCTGCACCATGGCGACAAATGACCTATTATTTTACTATCCATAGGTGACACTTTAAAAGCCTTTAACCACTTAAGCCCCGGACCAATTGTCAGCCTAAGGACCAGAGGTCTTTTTACAATTTCACACTGCATTGCTTTAACTGGTAATTGCGCGGTCATGCAATGTTGTACCCAAATGAAATTTGTGTCCTTTTCTTCCCACAAATAGAGCTTTCTTTTGATGGTATTTGATTGCCTCTGCGATTTTTTTTTTTTTTACGATATAAAAAAGGAAAAAGACTGACAATTTTGAAAAAAAAAAAAAAACATATTTTCTTCTTTGTTATAAGAAAAATCGAATAAACTCAAAATTTTAGTCATACATTTAGGCCAAAATGTTTTCAGCCACAAGTCAATAAGCGTATATTTATTGGTTTGCGCAAAAGTTATAGTGTCTACAAACTAGAGTACATTTTCTGGAATTTACACAGCTTTTAATTTATGACTGCCTATCTCATTTCTTGAGGTGCTAAAATGGCAGGGCAGTACAAACCCCCCCTCAAATGACCCCATTTTGGAAAGTAGACACCCCAAGGAAATTGCTGAGGGGCATGTTGAGCCCATTGAATATTTTGTTTTTTGTCCCAAGTGATTGAATAATGACAAAAAAAAAAAAAAGTTTACAAAAAGTTGTCACTAAATGATAAATGATACATTGCTCACACATGCCATAGTTATATGTGGAATTGCACCCCAAAATATATTCTGCTGCTTCTCCTGAGTACAGGGATACCACATGTGTGGGACTTTTTTGGAGCCTAGCCGCTTACAGCACCCCAAAAACCAATCATCGCCTTCAGGATTTCTAAGGGTGCAAATTTTTGATTTCACTCCTCATTACCTATCAAAGTTTTGAAGGCCATAAAATGCCAAAATAGCACAACCCCCCCCCCCATTGACCCCATTTTGGAAAGTAGACACCCCAAGCTATTTGCTGAGAGGCATGTTGAGTCCATGGAATATTTCATATTTTGCCGCAAGTTGCGGGAATATTACAAACTTTTTTTTTTGCACAAAGTTGTCTCTAAATGATATACTGCTCACACATGCTATGGGCATGTGTGAAATTATACCCCAAAATACATTCTGCTGCTTCTCCTGAGTATGGGGATACCACATGTAGGGGACTTTTTGGGAGCCTAGCCGCGTACAGGACCCCGAAAACCGAGCACCGCCTTCAGGATTTAAATATAAAACTCTACCAAAAAAAAAAAAAACTGTTAGCGATCGCAGGGATCAGGCCTGACTCTGCAAACGCTGCAGTTATGTGTTTTGTAAGTGACAGTGATCAATCGATACTGCACTTGGGTGGGCTGGGCGGAGGGGCAAAATGCAGGTGCTAGCAGGCATCTGGGCTGATGCCGCTAACAATTTTTTTGGAACCCTAAACTGCTGGGGGGTGCTAGTATAGATCTGATCAGATATTGATCTGTCCAGATACACTACCACTACAGGAGGTGTATGCTTTGCGCGTGGGCGTTAGTGGTACTGGCACTAACCTAGCGCTGCCTGGGGCGGCACAGGCCCTATCTGACCCTAAAACCTAATTGATATCACCCGCCGGGTGATCAGGGGGTTAAACCTTTATTGGGTAATAAATGGTGGGTGCCCTGATGCTATAAAAAGCAAACTAACTAACCAGAGTCACCCGTAACACTTATACAGTGATCACTGGTGAAAGGGTTAACTAGGGGCAATCAGGGGGTTAAAACCTTTATTAGGTAGTATATGAGGGTCCGACGCTATATAAAAACCTGACGGGGAACCTAAATAACTAACTAACTGGCTAACCAGTGTCACCAGTGACACTTATACGGTGATCACTTGTGAAAGGGTTAACTCTAGGGGCAATCAGGGGGTTAAAACCTTTATTAGGTAGTATATGGGGGTACCTAATGCTACAAAAACCTGGCGGTGAACCTAAAAAATAACTAGCTACCTAGCGGCAACAGTGACACTAATGCAGCGATCAGAAAAACGATCGCTTAGTGACACTGGCAAAAGGGGGTGAAAGGGTTAACTCTAGGGCCAATCAGGGGGGTTAAAACCTTTATGGGGGGGTAGGGAGCTACCCTGGACCTATCATTAACTGCCCTGATACTTTTTACAGTCACAACTGACACTAAATGCAGTGATCAGTAAATAAATGAACACTGCAATCAGTGACACTATGACTGGGGGGGGGGGGGCAGTGTGCCTATGTGTACCTACATGTCAGTGTAGTGTTGGTGCACTATGTCTTCTCTCCTCGCCGTCCGGTCAAAACGACCGTCCCGAGGAGAGTGACATCACTTCCTCCTGCCTGTGTTTACACTACACAGGCAGGGGAAGCTTCTCATTCGCCAGGAGCGATTCAGAGGGGATGGCCAGAAACCAAGGGCCATCCCCTCATCCTGGATCGCTCCTGAAGCGAAATGGACCACCGCAGCCAGCGGGAGGGGGTCCGATCGGACCCCCCACCCGCTGGAAGGCAAGCACGTACGGGTACGCAATTGTGCCTGTCCGTGCCATTCTGCCGACGTATATTTACATGCAGCGGTCCTTAAGTAATTAAAAGGTACCGCTTTAGATGTACAGAGGAGGTCTAGTGCTAGAATTACTCCCCATGATCTGAAATTTGCAGTGATGCGTGGGATGCTTTGCGCGCTGCACTTTTATATTTTATTGCTGTCACAATTACTCTTTGTAGAGGGATCTGAGATATCTATGAAAAAAAAAAATCCTATTATATATATTTTTTATTTCTAAAATTTGTTTTAACTGACATCAGAATCATACTTTGCATATGAACTAAACAAAAAGGAAATACAATGTAAAAATTATTTTGCCATAAGGGTTTAATCCAACTTCCATGGTAATTGAAAACAACCAAATAATATCATTTGATAACATGGGCATACAATATTTTACCAAAAGTCCATAAAGACATGGATGAGAGAGTTTGGGGTGGAGGAACTTGACCGGCCTGCACAGAGTCCTGACCTCAACTCGATAGAATACCTTTGGGATGATTTATAGACTGAGTCAGGCTGCCTTGTCCACATCAGTGCCTGACCTCACAAATGCACTTCTGGAAGAATGATCAAACATTTCCCTAGACACACTCCTAAACCTTTTCATAGAGCTGCACGATTCTGACTAAAATGAGAATCACAATTTTTTTGCTTAGCAGATAGATCACGATTCTTGCGGCATAACATTATCTTTCGCATAAAAAAAAAAAAAAAAAAAAAAAAAAAAAAGACGAAGGGCTAACTTTACTGTTTTTTTTTTTTTTTTTTTTTTTTTTTATAATTCATTGAAGTGTATTTTTTCTCAAAGAATTGCATTTGAAAAGACTGCTGGGCAAATACAGTGTGCAGCAATTGACATTTTATTCCCTAGGGTCTCTGCTAAAATATATATAATGTTTGGGGGTTCCAAGTAATTTTCTAGCAAAAAATATTGATTTTAACTTAAGAACAAGTGTCAGAAAAAGATTTAGACTTTAAGTGGTTCAACTTCCTGCATTTAAACATTGTTAAAAACTTGGCAGACTGCCTGGATTTTTTCTTTACACACAAGTTTATCCCTTTGATCTAAGAAGGAATAGTTAGTTACAATGTTTCATGTTAAAAACTTGGCAGACTGCCTGGATGTTTTCTTTTGACAGCTGAGTGAGTAGATAAGTCTCTCCACTTGTTATATGAAAGAATCGGCAAACTCTGCAATAGAGATCCTGGGGGAGGGGTATGCATCGGACTGATTCCGTCGGACCTAATTTTCCAACATGTTGGAAATATTTCCCGACCAACTGGGCCGGTCAGACATGCTCCGATCAGGTGTAGCAAATTTTGATCGGACCAAGTGCCACGCATGCTCAGATCAAATTCCTACATCAAAGCTATTGGCTACTAGCCTGAATGTAGTCCCATCGTAACAAAATTATGCCATCACGTTCTGAAAGATCGGATTTTTCGACAACTTAGTCGGACCGTGTGTATGCAACAGTTTCGGACAAGATCCGACAGATTTGGTTGTCGAAATCTTCGACCGTGTGTACAGGGGCTAAGACTGGGATGCCATTAAAGTTCATGTGTGTGTATAAAGACAGGCGTCACAATACTTTTGGTAATATAGTGTATGACCTACTAACACATGTGAAGTGTGATTTTTTTTTTTTAAAGAAAAAAGACTTACTAACAGTTCCATCTCCATTTTAAATAGCTGTTCATCTGGTTCTTCGACATTCTTCTGCTGTGGCTCAGATTTGTTGTCTTTGTCCTTTATCATCGATGCTTCTGGGAGTTTTTGCAATTTGTGTGAGCTGGGCATCGGAGCCACACTTTGAGCCATCTTTGGTTTGGGCTCTACACATGTTGCTTTGCCTGGATTCTTCAGAGCCCTTTTCTGATTTGGTGCCTGAAGACTTTTCTTTCCTTGAGTTGGCTCCTGGGCACTTCTCTTGCCAGGAGGTTGAGGGGAGCTTAAAAATGCTTCAGGGGGACATGCTTGTTTCAGATTGTGTGATGTATCTGTTAACAAAAAGTGAAGCGTTTTGTTAAAGTTATGTCAAAAGGTTAACAAATATTTGCATTCTCTGCATTAGGTTAAAAAACAAATATATCATCTTTTATATGCAGTCTGCCCTCCCTAAATAAATACTTACCTGAGCTCAATCTCAATCCAGCAGCAGTGCTGCTCTCTCTCCTCATAGGCTCAGATAGAGCAGAATGGCCCCTGCTGCTGTCAGGCAAAGCCAATGAGCAGAGAGCAGGGGGTGGAGCCAAGCCGCACCGTGTGTGTTTTTTGGAGACAATCAGCTCGGAAGCAAGCCCGCATGTCTGCCCCCCATAGCAAGCACTTGCTATGGTGGCAGACACTGATGAAGAGCGAAGAGAGCAGATGAGGAATCCCTGAAGAGGAGGATCAGGGCCTCTCTGCGGAAAACCATTGCACAGAGCAAGTATGTATAACATTAAAGTGGTTATAAAGGCAGAAGGTTTTTTACCTTCATGAATTCTATGCATGGAGTTAAAAAGCCTTCTGTGTTCAGCAACCCCCCCCAATACCCATTGAGCCCAATATCTATCCAGCGATGTCCACGAGTGCCTCGGCCGCCCAGGACTCTCCCTCTTGATTGGCTGAGACAAAGCAGTGGCGCCATTGGCTCCCGCTGCTGTCAAAGTCAGTTAGTCAATCAGGAGAGAGGGGGCAGGGCCGAAACAGGGCTCTGTGTCCGAATGGACACAGGAAGCGGTGACTGGACTCTGGTGCCCCCATAGCAAGCTAATTGCTGTGGGGGCACTTGACAGGAGGGAGGGGCCAGGGGCACCAAAAAGGGATCAGAGAAGAGGAGGATCCAGGCTGCTCTTTGCAAATCCACTGCACAGAGCAGGTAAGAATAACAGGTTTATTATTTGTATATAAAATAGACTTTACAATAATTTTATTTATAAAATAGTAAGCAAATACCTTTGAAATTGCAGTACACCTCAGTAATGAAGACAGAATCAGAATAGTCTGAACACAAATTTTTGATTTGTCTGAATATTTGCACACAAACATCCAAGATCTGAGAAAAAAAATGTGCAACCCATGATTCCAAGCAATCGTGTTTCAGGAATGATATCCGTAGACTGAAGTACCTGCTGATATTGCGCCCCTGATTTCTTAAGCTGGCTATATAATAGTAGAATTTGTTACAAACATTTATTTTTAAGAGTGTTTCTTCGATTCTATAATAGTTGGTGGGGTCAAATACTGTAGGCATTTTCGACCATCGTTACAAGATATTTTTAAGACGCAGGATGAAGAATTTTTTAGTGAATGTGAGATATATGTGTAGGAAAGTCCATTTGTTCCAAAAATGAATGAAAAGCAAATAAGATCTTGAAGTACTTTTGAACATCTATCAAGTTATCCAATGCTTTTGTATAAATGTTTATTCACAAATCTACTAGTGCATGGCCAATGGAACATTTTACTATGTTAGTAAAATAAGTTTGCGTTAGAATTGATGTGACAGGTTAGGACCACAAACAGCCCCACAATCAACAGTGCATGTCAATGCATGCCAACTACAACAGAAGTGAGATGAATCCAGCCCGAGGCTGGAATCACACCAAATTCACTACGTTTAGCATATATATGCATTAAATATAATGTGTTAACATGCCTTTTTTTTCCACAAAATATTACTATATTTTGTGGTTAGCATTCCTTCATACACACCAGTTTCTAGGACACAGCAGACGCTGAACACAGTGTTCCTGTGACATGCACGGCTTTTGAATGAGGGAATGCGCTCTGTGATGCTGGGGGCAATGTCCGCTGCGTCCTAGCAACTAGCCAAAACAGGTTTTCTTCATCAGGAGATAATAGTTAAAGTCATAAAAAGTGATAGTAAAGTCACTTTTTTTGCTAAATGAGATTAGAGTTCTAAAAAGGAGAGAGATTGTAGCTCTAAATGGGAAAGCACACATAGTGATGACTCCAGCAGGAGCCCCTCAACCTTTACCAGGCTCTCCCATTCCACCGGGAAGCTGGGGACAGATGTCACCTCATAGACGGAGAAGAATGGAAGAAACTGAAGTTCCCTCCCCTCCTTCCCTGACGTCACAAGCTGGAAGAAGGGAGGACTTCATCACTTGTTATTGTGGTTTCTTGGCAAGCTGTTACTGTCTTATACAACATCTGATCAAACCAATCTCAGTTTGATCAAATGCTTTGGAGGCCAGGAGGAGAGATATGGGGTCTAACACACCTGAGAACGCTACATAAAGAGGACTTGTCATGACCCATGCTATCCCAAGGGATGTTGTTCGTCCCTTGGGATAACACTGAAGTTGATCCAAAAGAAAATAAAGTGACATTGTAAAAATAAATGATATACACCAACTCGGGAAAGCCTGTACTGTCTTTGATAAGACTTTGTTTGCTATGTTTGGATGCTATGTGGTATTTTACACTACATTTTCCTATGCAACTCCTTTATGAACATGCTGACTTTTCTATTTCCCATGTATTGTAAAAAATTCTATTAAAAAAAAAAAAAAAAAAACATTTATTTTATTTAAAGTGCCCCCATCTCCCTGTGTTTACACACAATGCACACACGAAGGTTCAACATGCATATGTAAACGACGATCAGCATGCGCAAGGTATCGGCATGAAGGACGGAGCAAGAGCAATAAGTCAAGGGCTAGACCCCCAGAGAAAGATCTTGGCTCCTCCTGCATAAGCCATATATTGGATGTATACAGCAGCTGCAAGTCATGTGACAGGCCTGAAGATCTTTCCAAATAGTCATTTGCAACACTTTTTCTTATAAAAGACTAATGCACAAATGTTATCCCGTCTATAAAATAGTGGATAGATTTATTGCATTTTTATTATTATTTTTTAAATTTTTCTTTTTTATTATTAATGGCGGTGATCTGCGATTTTTATTGTGACTGCAACACTGCAGTGGACACATTGTACACTTTTGACACTATTTTGGAACCATTGGCATTTATACAGCGATCAGTGCTATAAAAAAATGCACTGATTATTGTGTAAATGTCACTGGCAGGGAAGGGGTTAAACACTAGGGAGGCGCTCAAGGTGTTAAGTGTGTTCCCTGGGCATGTTCTAACTGTAGGGGGTGAGGGGGTGAGGGGGGGGGGGGGGTGGGCTCACTAGAATATGACAATGATCACTGCTCCCGATTACTGGGAGCAGTAGATCCCTGTCATGTTGCTAGGCAGAACAGGTAAATGCCTTGTTTACATCTCATCGTTCTGCCTCTCCATGTCACAATCGTGGGCCACCAGTGGACGTCAAGTCTGCGGGCACACTCATGTGCCCTGCCGATGACGCAGCAACGTACGGGTATGTGATTTTGCGCATCTGTGCCACTTGCTGACGTATATATGCGTGAGCCGGTCGGCAAGCGGTTAAAGGGACATCTACATTGATAAGCAGGGCACTGATTATCAGTGCAGTCCCAACAGTCCTGCCAATTAGCGCCTCCTCATCAGTGTCACCCATCAGTGCTGCCTATGCATTATTCTCAATAAATGCAACGCGTTCTCTGAGGACAAGGTAAAGAGATCATGCGGTTACCATCCTGTCAAACCAGTGAATGCTTTGTATTTATTGAAAATAACGGAAGGCGTTTCCTGAATAACGGCGTGCTGAGCAGGCGCCCTTCTGTGGTGTCCTCCAGGCAGCGGCTCACCTCAGGTCCCAGAAGACAGTGAGGACCACTATAGAGATCCTAGGCTTCCACTGGCCGGGTATGGAATATGGACGGGACCACACTGCGCCAATCTAACCATCTACAAAACAGTCATCCCTGGAATTCAGATAAACACCTAGAGAAGACAGAAACCATTCAGTGTTAGATGTACAGGGCTCCCCCTATAGATGGGGTGTCACATCTCCCCCTCACACTGGTCTGGTCACCCCATGTACAGAGCAGGAAACCTTCCATACCAGCAGACATTCTACACACACTATTCATGTACCTTGCTGCTGTCTGAGTCTCCTGAGATCAGCCTCTGAAAATCCAGCCCAGCCCGCCATGTCCGCCCTCTTCGGGTCACCCCCCGGCCTCTCACAGATCTCTCCGTACACTTCCACTTGTCTCTCCGCTCTGCCACGTCACACCCCCATTCATAGAACCCGGGCCGATGTTTCATCAGATTAGGCGACTCGTCAGAATGTGAAACGGAAGTGATGTTTCGTTGCCGCCATCTTGCTACACCCCATATTCCGCCCCTGTAAAAATACACTGATAAGAGGAAAAGCGGACATCTTGTTAACCCACCGGAGTCTTGCATTTTACACTTATTTTACAGTGAGTTTATATAGTGAAATGCAGTAGTTAAAACGCCGCCTGACTGGTTAGATGTTGAATTTTAAAAGCAGCGGCGAACCTGCTGGTCTCACAGGTTTACTAATCTGGCAGACGTTCGCTGCTTTTAAAATTAAACAGCTAAACTTTCAGACGGAGTTTTAAGCACTGTATTTCACTGTATAAACTCACGTTACTGTTAAAAATAAGTGTAAAAATGCAAAACTCCGGTGGGTGTAACAAGATGTCCGCTTTCCCATTCTCACTGTATCCTTACTGCAGAGGAGTACGGGGTGTAGAAAGGTGGGAGCGACGGAACGTCACTTCCGTTGCACATTCTGACGGGTCGCCGAATCTGACGAAACACTTGGCTGTCTGCGCTGCCTGACGGAGACCGGAAGCTGGGAAGGATGCTGGAGTTCTGATTGGATGGCTTGTCATGTCTGACAATGAATTGGTATAGAGTGTTGAAAGGCTGCTCTGTGGAAATATAAACTAAGAGCAAATACCAATATAAACTTACCAACAATATTTAAAGTAGAAAGACGAAAGCTTTTTATGTTTTTCTAATTTCCGATACAGTAGTGGAGGGTTATAATTAGGGATGAGCTCAGGCGTGTTTGGATTCTACTCTAAACCCACCAGGAAACTGCCACTTGTATTGGGAAAATAATAAGCATTGGAGGCAATGTGCCTCAAGTGTACACACGACAATTATGTATGTGCAGGAGGGGGCATGTCTCGGCTTCTTATGCTTGGTCCAGTACAGGTAACAGGCTCTGGTTGGACTAGCATAGTTGCCAATATTGTAAAAAAATGTATAGGGACACTTTTTTGGCTGTAGGCGGAGGGGCAGGGCATGCGTTTGTAGGTGAGACATAGCAAAAAAGAAAAATGTGTGATGCGCTAAAAAATGGGCGTGGTTTACGTGAAACAGAAGGAGTGGCTTATATGGACATGGTTCAAATGGAGGTGTGGTTAGAGTCTGAGATGAATGAGAGATGGAGAAAGAATAGGCAAAAGAGGGATGGAGGGAAAGCAGGCCCAGATCCTACACTAAAATAGAAATGTAAATTCCAGAGTTTAACAAATCAGCAGATAAAGATACTGCAAACACCTGGTGTTAGTGCTTCAGTCATCCCAGCACCATGGTTGTTGTGGTGTCAGGATGATTGAAGTGCATTATTACTATTATTACATTGTAATATAGAATGAAATCGTTCAACTCACCATAATCCAGAATCAGTGGGACCCCTGAGAGTCTCACCTGCCACCAGATGCCATCAGGTACCCCCAGCAGAGTCCGTCCTTGCATCAGGTGCCCCAGCAGAGTCTGTCCTCAGCAGCTGGTAGCAGTGGAGCCCTCCTTACAGAGCAATCTGTGTCACCATGCAACAGAGCCCTCCTTACTTCAGTGTCCCTGGCAGCAGCAGAGGAGCCCTCCTCACAGAGCAATCTGTGTCCCCCAGCAGCGTGGCAGCTACAGTTCCCGGCTTTCTCGTGTGTGTTCAATGGCGAGGGGAGAAGCTGATTGGCTGCCCCTCCCCTCTCCACTGAACACAAGGGGACATAATCCTTGTGACGGCAGCGGTGGCCATCTTTTTGTAGCCCACCAGCCGTTTTTTTCCTAAAACCTTCCAGATTTTCCCTGGACAAAGGCAAAATCTCGGGGGGAAATTAATCAGGACAAGCTCCGATCAGGACGAGGGTCCGAAAATCCGAACTGTTGGCAAGTATAGACTAGGATATGAACACACCCAAGCTTATCACTAGTTATAAAACCTGACAGTTTTTTGGTTTTTTTTTTGCCATTTGTGTCTTGTTAGGGAGATTTCACTTCCTGTCCCATAACCAGAACAGGAATTGCAAGGAATTCGATCCACAGCAAGAGAATCTAGTGGTGACCACCCAAAATTTGGGGTTTTCTTTCACTTTCACTCTCAGTGATAGCAATAAAAAGGGCAAACCAAAAGGGTTGATTCTCCCCCACACAGAGACAACAATAAAAAAGTGATGTGTTCTAATTGAATACCACCCCACCATGTATCCTAGGCTCCACTGTCCTACTGCAGGCTCATGGTGGGTGTCATTAAGTAGAGGGAGGGGAAACAAATACTTATCCATCATGCCATACCATCAGGGAGGTGTGTGATTGGCCCCAAATGTATTCTGTTGTAGGAATGAGCTCAATGTTCGAACGTTATGGAGCGTTCAGGGGACATTTTTTAATGCCGCGGAATGCCCCATAATGCATTATGAGATCGCATTGCATTACTGTATGATGATTTCCCAAAGCATGCACCTGACCTGCATGTTTTGGCCAATCACAGCATGCTCTGCAGAGAGAGCCATAATTGGCAGGGCCGTCTTTAATTTTGATTGGGCCCTGGGCAAACATTTTCTTGGGCCCCCCCAACTCCATTCTGAGACATACAAAAAAATAACAGATAGACTCAAAATCAGTTTACTGCAGCAGATCACGCAGCGATTGCTGTGCTAGAGGTTACAGTTTATCCTTACCGCTCACTGGCTGGTTGCTAAAGGTTACAACACATATTTTCTGCTTGTCGTTTGGTTGCTAGAGGTTACTGCACATTATTAGCGCTCACTGATTGGTTGATATAGGTTAATGCACAACATTACCACTCACTGAGCAGTGGAGCAATTCCAAATAATTGAGCAAGTAAAGCGGCACATTAATACACATACTACAGGAGAGGGTGAAAGAGTGTAGACACACTGCGGGAGATTACCAGAGACTGCGGACATACTGCGGTAGATTACCAGAAACTGCGGACATACTGCGGGAGATTACCAGAGACTGTGGACATACTGCGGGAGATTACCAGAGACTGCGGACATACTGCACAAGATTACCAGAGACTGCGAACATACTGCAGGAGGTTACCAGAGACTGTGGACATACTGCGGGAGATTACCAGAGACTGCAGACATACTGCAGGAGATTACAAGAGACTACGGACATACTGCACAAGATTACCAGACTGTGGACATACTGCACGAGATTACCAGGCTGCGGACATACTGCACGGGATTACCAGGCTGCGGACATACTGCAAGGGATTACCAGGCTGTGGACATACTGCACGGGATTACCAGGCTGCGGACATACTGCATGGGATTACCAGGCTGCGGTCTTACTGCACAGGATAACCAGGCTGCGGACATACTGCACGGGATTACCAGGCTGCGGACATACTGCATGGGATTACCAGGCTGCGGACATACTGCACGGGATTACCAGGCTGCGGACATACTGCACGGGATTACCAGGCTGCGGACGTACTGCACGGGATTACCAGGCTGCGGACATACTGCACGGGATTACGAGGCTGCGGACGTACTGCACGGGATTACCAGGCTGCAGACGTACTGCACAGAATTGCCAGGCTGCGGACATACTGCATGGGATTACCAGGCTGCGGACATACTGCACGAGACTACCAGACTGCGGACATACTGCACGAGACTACCAGACTGCGGACATACTGCACAGGATTACCGGGTGACAGTTTTGCAGAGTGCACAGAGGACAGAGGCTGTATTCGCACGCTAGCCAGCAGAGAGGGGGCGGGGGCGGGAGCTCCACTGACGCTCTGACCCCCGCCCCATGTAGCCTGTATGCTTGGAACAGAGCGGCTGTAGTTAGAGCAGTGATTGGAATGGGCACGTCAGTGGAGCTCCCGGCCCCGCCCCCGGGACCTCTGTATTCCCCAGCCAGTATAGAGGGGTGGAGCCGGGAGCTCCACTGACGCATCCACTCCAATTACTGCTCTAACAAGGGGCAGGGTCAGCGCGTCAGCGTAGCTCCTGGCCCTGCCCCTCTCTGCTGTCTAGAACGGGAATACAGCCTCCAGTGTCGTCTATGTACTCTGCAAAGCCATCATCGGGCCCCAATTCAAGGGTGGCGTGGGCCCCCCTACAAAGATTGGGCCCAGGGCAAGTGCCCCGTTTGCCCTGCGCTAAAGACGGCCCTGATAATTGGCCAAAGGCAGGAGGCCTCTGGCCAATCATGGCTTAGGAGGACTAAGTCCACACCCCACACAATCTAAGGCTGCTTATATAGTAGCTGCGTGTAGTGTTGTTGGCATTGACAGAGAGATAGCCTGAGTTAGATTAAGCAGGCAGGTTATTTAGTTAGTGATAGTGTTTTTGATATATATATATATATATATATATATATATATATATATATATATATATATATATATATATATATATATATATATATACAGTCTCTGACAAAAGTCTTGTCGCTTGTGTACAAATTGACCTGAAGTGCCACTAAAATATATTTCTAATCAAGATTTTGTTACAAGAAATGGGTCATTTTAATCCCAACAGCTTTTGTAATAATGTTTCAGTGCAAAACGAAACTGACAAAAAGTATTCTAATATTCACAGCTTGGTAAAGCCCATTGAGTTAATTTTTGCCAAGACATAAGTGTTGACGCCTTTTTATATGAGCTTCACCTGTGACTAATAATGGATCAATTAGGTCTCAGGTGTGTATAAAAAGAACACCAGTACACTAGACCTTCTCAACTGCAACTAGACCTCTGCAAACATGCCTAAGATTCACCCAGAGACTAAAGTGTTGATTATCAAGAGGCTGTAGACCAGATCCACTGCTGATGTGGCAGACACCTTCAATGTGTCTCAGCGTCAAGTTCAGAGGATAAAAAAAAAAAGATTTGAAGAGACTGGAGACGTTTTGGACAAGGCCAGGTCAGGCCGACCCCGCAAGACAACTACTCAAGAGGACCGTTTGTTGGCTCGAAAATCCAAGACCAGCCCATTTTCCACTGCAGCAGAGCTCCACGAGTCCTGGTCACCTGAAGTCCCTGTGTCAGCCAGAACAGTTTGTCGGATTCTGTCTCGAAATGGCCTCCATGGTCAAATCAGTGCCCATAAGTCATAACTAAACAAAAGACAATTGAAAAACCGTGTGGCATTTGCCAAAGGCCACAGCCTGCTAAAACGATGGACTCTGAAAAAGTGGCAGAAGGTGGATTTTTCAGATGAATCTTCTGATGAATTACACCACAGTAGCCGCAAATATTTCAGGAGACCTACTAGAGCCGAGATTTACCCAGAAAACAGTGAAGTTTGGTGGAGGCAAAATCATGTTCTGGGGTTACATCCAGTATGGGGGTGTGCGAAGGATCTGTATGGTGGAAGGCAACATCAATAGTCTAAAATACCAAGAAATCTTAGCTACCTCTTATATTCCCAACCATAAAAAAGGCCAAATTTTGCAGCAGGATGGTGCTCCATCGCATACTTCCATCTCCACATCAACGTTCCTTAAGGCAAAGAAGATCAAGATGCTCCAGGATTGGCCAGCCCAGTCACCAGACATGAACATCATTGAGCATATGTGGTGTAGGATGAAAGATGAAGCATGGAAGACGAAAACAAAGTATATTGATGAACTCTGGGAGGCATGCAAGACTGTTTTCTTTGCTATTCCTGATGACTTCATCAATAAATTGTATGAATCCTTGCCAAACCGCATGGATGCTGTCCTTCAAGCTCATGGAAGTCATACAAGATATTACATTTGGATCTCACAGCACCACTACTTAATTTGCTGACATATTTTTGGATTTTCAGTAAAGTTGTTCAATTTCTGTATAGGCGACAAAACTTTTGTCTTGCCAAAATTTGACCTCTCTGTCTTGATTAAATGATAAATCTTTTTCAGTAAAACTAATTTATTTCAGTGCATTAAACATCATTTGGGAGGGCTTTAGCTTTTCATATGAGCTATTTCTAACACCAATTGATTAATTAAAAGTCAGGTTAATAGCAGGAGTTTCTACAAAATAGTGAAGCGAAAAGACTTTTGTCAGGGACTGTACAGTCTGGTATATATACGTATGTATATATATATATATATATATATTATGTATATATATATCTATATATACACTCTGCGTTAACATAGACTATATATTCAGTGTATACTCTATATATACTCTGCATTCAGTGTAGTGTATATATACAGTGCAGCCGGTGTACAGTTTCTAATACAGTGCATGTTGTGTACATAGTACATAATACAGTGTGTGCAGTTTCTAATACACTTTTGGTGGTGTACACAGTATATAATACTGTGCAGGTGTTGTACACAGTATATAATACAGTGTGTACAGTTTCTAATACACTTCAGGCAGTGTATTAATACACAGGCTAGTATATCTATCTCTCTCCCTCTCATATATATATTTATACACTCTGCATTCAGTGTAGCCTATATATACAGTGCAGCCAGTGTACAGTTTCTAATACAGTGCAGGCGGTGTACACAGTTTATAATATAGTGCGTACAGCTTCTAATACAATGAAAACGATATACACAGTATATAATTCAATGCAGCCAGTATACAGTTTCTAATACAGTGCAGTTGGTATATACAGTATAATACAGTTTAATACACTTCAGGTGATGTACACAGTATATAATACAGTGAAGTGATGTACAGTTTCTAATGCAGTGCAGGTGATGTACACAGTATATAATACAGTGTGTACAGTTTCTAATACAGTGCAGGCAGTGAACATAGTATATAATACAGTGTAGTGCGGTGTTAAAAAAAAAAACATCATGTCCGGAAAGGCCACCTTGGAGAGGCAGACGCTCACATGCCACTAAAAGAGGGCAAGCAGCCTCTGTGTCTACAGTCAACAGTGGTGGTCATGAACATGGTGCATCCTCTGCAGGTGGCCGCGAGCACGCTTGTGCTTTTTGTCTGCTGCTGGCCATGTTATTGAGCCACAACACAGAGAAGAGTTGGTGGAGTGGATATTGAAGCCATCCTCATCCTCTGTCACCCAGGCTCATAGTAATTTGCCTTCCAAGCAGCTGCCAAAGCGGCCTATTCCACTGACTCCTTGCCCACAGTTACTCCTTTCGTAACCCCACCATCATGAACGGGGGAGTCACCAGAATTTTTCAACCATAGTGTCGGTTACATGCTGCTGGAGAATGCACAGCAATTTGAAGGCTCCGATGTTGGTTTCCAGGTTGAGGAAGGGAGTAACGTGAGCCTATAGAGAGGGGGTTCCACAGAAGGACAAGGAACTGGCAGTCATGTTCCCCCAGCTGCAGCATACTGCCAAGTTTGCTCCAGTGACAAGTAGGGGGGGCATGATGAGGTCACTGACTGTACTTAGGTGCCTGAGAGAAGAGAGGAGGAAAGTGAGGAGACACAACTCCAACGAGGCAGGATGTCCTCCAGGATGCAGCTTAAGGGCAGCCACCATATTGCATCCCACATAGCTCCCCATTGCAGGGCTCTGCTGACTCCCTGCTGAATGCAAAAGTTCCTTGGTGTGGGTTTTTTCGACACGTGTGCAGCAGATCGCACCGCTGCTATTTCCAAACTATGTCTGAAGTGGATCAAGCATGGCCAGAACAGTAGCCGCTTGGGCACCACATGCTTGACCAGACATATGATGACCTGCCATGTAGTCCATTGGCAACAGCACCTGGAAAACCCACATCATAGAAAAGGGCAAACTTCTCCTTGCTCCTCATCTGACATCTCAAACCCTACTACACCTTCAGCCCTCTCAAAAACCTGCACTAAGAGGAAGGAAGGTATAGCAATAGGTGCCACAAGTACTTGTAGCCAATCTGCTAGTACAGCCAGTACCAGTTGATTTCAGCAGGCAAATTTCGCTACCCCAGTTGCTGAACCGTAGAAATAAATTCTGTCCCAGCCATCCACATGCTCAGAGTCTAAATGCTAGCTTGGCCAAATTGCTAGCGCTGCAACTGCTGCCTTTTCAGCTAGAAAGCTCTGCCCCTTTTGTGAATTTGTGGAATGTGCTGTACCACAGTGGCAGGCTCCAAAACGCCATTTCTTTTCACGGAAAGGCCATTTTGTGGAAGCCAATGTTTTGGCCTCGTTGGAAAGGGCGGTCAGCAGTAAGGTGCATATTACCGCTGACTCATGGTCCAGCAGGCATGGGCAGGGATGTTATCTTTCCTTCACGGCGCACTGGTTAACTCTGCTGGCAGCTTTGATGGATGCAGGACAGGGTTCAGTGTTGTTGGAGCTTGTTCCGCCACCACGCCTCCAAAAAGCTGGTGGTGATTCAGCCACGGCTCTCTGCTCCACCCCCTCCTCTTTCTTCCTCTATGGCCTCTTCTGCAGAATTCTCCTCTGAACCAGCAGTGCTCCGTAAGTGTTCAAGGGGGCTACACAAGCAGTCAGGCTAAAAGATGCCATGCTGTGCCTGAGTTGGTCTGCCTAGGAGACAGGAGCCACACTGAGGCATAGGTTCTGTCAGCTCTGCAGGGGCAGGCTCAGAGGTGGTTGACACGCCATGCCAGCTTCAGCCAGAAATTGTTGTATGCGACAATGGCACCAACCTCCTTGACCCATGTTCCATGTTTGGCACACATCCTGAATTTGGTGGTGCAGCGTTTCTTGCCAGTGGCTACTGATCAAGGATGCATGCACTGTCCTGTGACCATTTGAGGAGGCCACAAGGATGATGAGCAGCGGCAATGCATGCATCAGTAACACTGTCCCTCAAGTCTTCCTGCTGGAGCACACGCTTCGTGGAATCATGGACAGGGCACTTGAGGCAGAACAGTGGGTGGAAGCACACAGGAAGAAGAGGAAAAGAAGGATTGTGTCAGCATGGATGTAAAAAATAACACGCAGCAGTCTTCAAGGGATGGTTTTCAACCCCCAGAAACCCAAGGAGTTGTACGTGACTGGGAGGAGGTAATTATGGTTAATGTCACCCTTAGTGACCCAGAGGACTCAGAATCTAATGCCTCTGTAAACTTACGCTACATGGCCTCCCTCATTCTGTAAAACCTGTGAAAGGACCCTAGGATTCATGGTATCAAGGACCGGGATCATTACTGGCTGGCAACCCTTCTTGATCCACATTACAAGGGTAAAGTTACAGAATTCATCCTGCTTTCGCAGAGGGAGCAGAGGATGAAACATCTTCAGGAGACCTTGAAGAAAATTTGTGTACCGCATTTCGAGACCCTGGGAGGTTACCATTTCCTGGTGCTGGACAACGTGTTTCTGAGGCTTCGTTCGGTCAGAGGAAGAGCAGTGGAGAAGGTGGATGGCTGACCAATGCCTTTAAACAATTTTTCAGTTCTCAGCACCAAGGTCTGATAGGTTCAAGCAACCATCACCAGCGTATATGGTGCAGGAATATCTAGGGGGAAGAGCAGACTTGGGGATCTTTCCAACAGAGCAACAACTGGGTTACTGGGTTTAGAGGATGGACCACTGGCCAGAACTTGCTCAATATGTAATCAAGCTATTGGCCTGTCCTGCATCCAGTGTGCTTTCTGAATGCACATTCAGTGCTGCTGGAGGGTTTGTAACGGATCAAAGAGTGTCGCCTGTCCACAGACTCCATTGATAGGCTTGCATTTATAAAAATTAATCAGTCCTGGATCAGCAGCTATCAAGCACCTGATGCTGATGTAACTGATTGAATTTTCTATAGATCTGGGATCCCTTGAAGATTATGCTGCTTATCCTATTCCTCCTGAACCTTGATGATGCTAGCTTCGAACAATATTTTTGGTTTAGGGCACCACCAACAACCAAGGCCCAATTTTTCTGCACCTGTTTAACAGGGGCATGTAATTACAATTTTTTAAATAATATTTAATAACAGGGCCTGTTCCTGTGCCCAACAAGAGAAACTGTGAGGGTTTACAGTGCTCTGGCATCACCAAAACCAAAGGCCCAATTTCTCTGCCCCTGTTTAGCAGGGGCATGCAATTACTATTTTAGAAATAATATTTAACAGAAGGACCCATTCCTGCGCCCAACAAGAGTAACTGTGAGGGGTTATAGTGTTCTGGCTTCACCAAAACCAAAGGCCCAATTTTTCTGTCCCTGTTTAACAGGGGCATGCAATTACAATTTTTTATATAATTTTAACAGCAAGACCCGTTCCTGTGCCCAACAAGAGTAACTGTGAGGGTGTAGTGGAATATTTATAAGATTCTCCTATAAGCAAATAATTTTTTTGTGCTGAAAAGCACAGTTATAGCTCTCTTGTATAATGCTGGGAAAGCGAGCTTTTATATCTCCAAGTAACACAGACACAGATGCTGGTATCACATTGAGCTTAGCCAAAATCCTCCTGGATAGGAGCTGCTGTCTTTATTTATAGTATAAAACATGAATAACAAAGGGAGGTGGTGGCTTCACAATCAGCCAATCAGACACTTGTATTCCTTTAAAAGAACCAATCAGACACATGTATATATTCAAATAGAATCATAGCAGTGATGTGTGCAGTTATGTGCAGGGCCATGTGGGCAGTTTCCTGTTGAGACACAATGTGCCTCACATTGTAAACACTGCAAACATGGTTCTGATCACAACCGTGTGCTCATTCCCACCACTATCATTGATGCAAGCCATACTCTACCATGGCTCAGTGAACCATAATTATGTATGATTATGCTATTGTTCCCATGTAGACAGATCTGTTTGTTAGGAGCGTGGATACAGTCACCATGAGCTGGCCAGTCTCTTGGTGAGGCAAAAACAAACATCCCCAAAAGACCAAACAGATCTGTCGTGTCCACGGGAAGGTTTCCGCAATCTCGCATGAGCGCATTGCAGCAAAACTGACACTGGGGGACATCCGACAACATACATTAATAAAAATCTCCACAACAAGGGGTTATAGTGTTCTGGCACCACCAAAACCAAAGGCCCAATTTTTCTGCCCCTGTTTAACAGGAGCACGTAATTACAATTTTTTCAATAATATTCAACAGCAGGGCCCATTCCTGCGCCCAACAAGAGTAACTGTGAGGGGTTACAGTATTCTGGCCCCACCAAAGCCAAAGGCCCAAATTTTCTACAAAGTATATAGTCCAGTCCTTATAGTAGATATACTGCAGTTCTGAGTATATAGTGAAGTCTGTATAATATATCTACTGCAGTTCAGAGTACAGTATATAGTGCAGTCCATATAGTATATACTGTATACTGCAGTTCAAAGTATATAGTGCAATCAGTGTAGTGTACATATTGCAGTGTACAGTATATAATATAGTGTATTGAAGTGCTTACGGGGGACCCTATGACAGAATTAAGAAAAAAACAGCACCCCCCCCCCCCCCCCGCCCCAGTCCATACCAGGCCCTTTGGGTCTGGTATAGATTTTAAAGGGAACTCCACGCCAAAATAAAATAAAACGACGTGGGCTCCCTCCAGGTCCAATGTACCCCTACCAATTCACATAGAGCCTGGTATGGACTTGTGGGGGGGGGGGGGCACATGCCATTTTTTTCAATGATTTTTTACGTATATTGCAAATACGTTGCATATCCATTGTGGCTTCCTATACACGGCCATGTTATACCAATAAACACGGAGGCCGTTTGGGGGATACGGTCCATGATGTTTGGAACAACCTACCTGCCTACTTGCCAAGTTCCTTCAAAAACTGCGTGTAATGCCGCATACACACAATCGAACTATCCAGCGGACTTAGCCCGATGGACAAACCGCCGGACTTTGAAGCGGAGGTCCGCCGGACTTTCTGAATGAGCCACCCTGCCCACACACAACAGGACTTTTCCGGCGGACTAGGTGCGGCGGACAAACTGCCGGATAGGGATGAGCTCAGGTGTGTTCGCATGGAACATGTGCAGAGCCTGCCAGGAAGTCAGGGCATCACTGTGCTAATCACAGGCAGTGAGACATTGCCCCGTCTCTGCAGCCGCACATCATGCCTGTGATTATTGCAGCGCTGCGCCCACTTCCTGGTGGGCTCTGCACGTGTTCCATGCGAACACGCCTGAGCTCATCCCTACTGCCAGACTATGGCGGGAGTCCGCTGGACTTTTGAAATGAACAGACTTGTCCACAAAATGAACAGAGGAAAGTCCGTTCATTTTGAACACGGCTCCAGGTAGATGGGACTAGCGAAGGAAGTCAATGTTCGGCGGCGAGATTGACACCTCGCTGGCCCCGTCACCTGGTATGGACTTAAAGGGGAAGCCCTACGCCGGAAAACGGCGAAAAACGGCGTGGAGTTCCCCCACAAAGCCCCTATCAGACCCTTATCCGAGCACACAGCCCGGCCCGTCAGGAAATAGGGTGGGGACGAGCAAGCGCGTGTTTGGGCAAGTCCGTTCATTTCAAAAGTCTGGCGGACTAGCGCACAGACGGGGGACAATTTTGAGTCAAAACTTCTTTCTAAGTCTGCCAGACCTTTGGAAAGAAAAAGTCTGCTGGAGCCCACACATGGTCCGCCAGATAGTCTGATCGTGTGTACACGCATAAGTGTACCTAGATCCCCAGTTCACACTTATGTGAATTCATTGCGGATCAGATGCGATCCGAAAAGCATAGATTTGCATTGTCATCTAAACAAGCATTATTTCCAATAAAAGCTGTTCACATATAGGCGGGTGAATAGTGTCATCGGGAGCAGTGATCGCTGTCATGTTCTAGGTAGCCCACCCCCCCACAGTTAGAATCACTCCCTAGTACACACCTAACCCCTTCATCGCCCCCTAGTGGTTAACCCCTCCCCTGCCAGTGTCATTTACACAGTAATCAGTGCTTTTATAGCACTGATCACTGTATAAATGGCAATGTTCCCAAAATAGTGTCAAAAGTGTCCAATGTGTCTGCTATAATGTCTCAGTCCCGATAACAATCGCTGCCATTACTAATAAAAAAATTTAATAATAATTATAAATAAATATTTAATATATATATATATTTAAATATTTTATAAATAAATGCCATAAAACTATCTCATATTTTGTAGAATCTATAACTTTTACGCAAACCAATCAATATACACTTATTGCATTTTTTTTACCAAAAATATGTAGAAGAATACATATCGGCCTAAACTGAAGAAAAAATATTTTTTTATATATATCTTTGGGGGATATTTATTATAGCAAAAGGTAAAAAATATAGCTTTTTTTTCAAAATTGTCGCTCTTTTTTTTTGTTTATAGCGCAAACAATAAAAACCACAGAGGTGATCAAATACCATCAAAAGAAAGCTCTATTTGTGGGAAAAAAAGGACGTCAATTTTGTTTGGGTGCAACGTCGCACATCCGCGCAATTGTCAGTTAAAATTACGCAGTGCCAAATCCAAAAAGTGCTCTGGTCAGGAAAGGGGTAAAATCTTCCAGGGCTGAAGTGGCTAGTATAACTAAAGTCAAAACTTTTTTTTTCGTTTTGGATAGAGTGGCGAGAGATTAGAACACCTGTCAGTTTTTATTGTCTGTGTCCCTGTTAAGGAGATTCATCCTTTCTATTTGTCCTGTTTACCATTATCATTGAAAGCTAAAGTAAAAATCCCAAATTTTGAGTTGTCCCCAGAAAAGTAATAGGGGAAATCTTCCAATGGGAACTTTGCAGGGATTTCCTCTCACTTCCTGTTTGGCTACGGGACAGGAAGTGAAGGGAAATCTCTGCAATGGGACATAGATGGCAAGGTATAACCCTCCCCTACTCTATTCAAAATGAAAAGTTTTGCGTATAGTTCTACGTTAAAGTGATACTAAAGTATAAATGTTTTCTTTAAAATTAAAAAGATGTTATACAGGCATACCCCACTTTTAAGTACACAAAGGGGTTTATTTACAGACACAGTGGTGCAGGGGCGACACAGTGGTGTAGTGGTTAGCACTCTCACCTACCCTGTTTCCCCTAAAATAAGACCTAGCCTGATTGTCGGTGTTGGCTGCAATATAAGCCCTACCACCCAAATAAGCTCTACCCTGTTTCCTCAAAAATAAGCCCTACCCTGAAAAGAAGACCTTCAAGGACTTTAACTAGGGCTTATTTGGGGGGTAGGGCTTTTATTGCAGCTATCACCGACAATCACACTAGGTCTTATTTTAGGGGAAACAGGGTAGCAGTAAGAAGGGTCGCTGGTTCAAATCCCAACCATGACACTACCTGCCTGGAGTTTGCATATTCTCCCTGTGCCTGCATGGGTTTCCTCCGGGTACTCCAGTTTCCTCCCACAATCCAAAGACATGCAGGTATGTTAATTGGCTTCTGTCCAAAATTGGCCCTAGTATATGAATGGGGACTTTAGGTTGTGGGCTCCTTGAGGGTAGGAACCAATGTGAGTGTGCAATACACAGGGATAGGGACAATTGTAGACACTCACTCAGGCTGAACTGGATGGACTGGTGTCAGTACTCAACCTTACTAACTATGAACTACCATTAAACTACTAAAGCTGGAAAGTACAAAATCAGGCTCTCTTCTACATAGAAACAAATGAGCCTCCAACCCCAGCTTGTTCAATTAAACTTTGGTAATAAAACCTGGAAGCTCATTGGTTTCTATGCAGACGTAAACCTGATTTTGCACTTTCTAGCTTTAGTGAATAAACCCCATCATGTACTTAAAAGTGGGGTATGCCTGTACTTACCTGCTCTGTGAAATGATATTGCCGTAAATAATATTGCAGTATATATGATAAGAGCAGACTCTTACCTCCCCTTCTGCCGGCTCTGTCCATATCTCCTTTCTCCAGGTGCCTATTCAGCAAGCTGTGTGCCACGGTGGCACCCCTGCAGACGTGCTCCCTAGCCAGGCAGTGTGTTGCCATAGACCAGGTGTGCCCAACCTTTGGAGGAGCGAGGGCCACTTTATCAACTTGGTAACCGGTCGCGGGCCACAATGAGTGTAAAGAGGGGGGGGGGGGGTGTCAGGTCTGTGTCCACTCTGCATGTGTAGAGCAGACACGGATGCAACCCACTCTACCCTAAGGGCCCTCCGACCCACCCAGACAGAAGGGGCTGCTTTCACACTGATGCACAGCGGTTTACCTGCTCCTCAACTGACCTCAATCTTCACTTCTTCCTCAGGATTCCTGCA
Organism: Lithobates pipiens; assembly: GCF_037356315.1. Classification (NCBI taxonomy): domain Eukaryota; kingdom Metazoa; phylum Chordata; class Amphibia; order Anura; family Ranidae; genus Lithobates; species Lithobates pipiens. The sequence continues at coordinate 169,969,330 of NW_027507785.1, read as the reverse complement.
GCTGGCTGGTACTGCCGGTGGGCACTGCTGACAGGTGCTGGTGGCTAGTACTGCTGGTGGGTACTGGTACTGCTGTCTGGTATTGGTACTGATGACTGGTACTGCTGGCGGGTACTGATAACGGTGGCTGGTACTGGTACTGCTTGTGGGTACTGCTGGCTGGTACTGCTGGTTTAAACTGCTGGCTGGTATTGATGACTGGTATGGATGGTGGGTACTGGTACTGCTGGCGAGTACTGCTGACTGGTACTGCTGGTTTATCCTGCTGGCGAGTACTGATCACTGGTACGGATGCTGGGTACTGGTACTGCTGGCGGGTATTTCTGGCTGGTACTGGTACGGCTGGTTTATACTGCTGGCTGGTACTGATGACTGGTATGGATGGTGGGTACTGGTACTGCTGGCAGGTGCTTCTGGTGGGTACTGGTACTGCTGGTGGGTACTGTTGGCTGGTACTGGTACTGCTGGTTTATACTGCTGGCTGGTACTGATGATTGGTATGGATGGTGGGTACTGGTACTGCTGGCGGATGCTTCTGGTGGGTACTGGTACTGATGATGGGTACTACTGGCTGGTACTGCTGGTTGGTACTGGTACTGTTGGTACTGGTACTGCTGACTGGTACTGTTGGTTGGTACTGGTACTGCTGGCTGGTATTGATAATGCTGGTTGGTACTGATACTGATGGTTGGTACTGGTACTGCTGGCTGGTACTGATACTGGTGGCTGGTACTGATACTGGTGGCTGCTGTCCCAGATCGGAGGTGCCTGTGTCCCGACCCACCATCTCCAAGCATAATTGTGACAGAAACATGCAGCTGCAGTAGAGAGCAGAGCCGATGCTTCCTGTCACAGGCGGAGTACATTTGCTATCACTCCGCTTGTGAAGGAGCCGGCAATATAATGGAAGCATCGGCTCAGCTTCCTCTAGCGGCAGCTCCGTTCTTCGCACTAATGCTTGGAGATGGCTCAGAGCAAGACATGGCGGGCCACATCGGAGGGGCCAGTGATTGGGCAATCCTGCCATAGACACACACAGCCCTGGTAAGCCATGCCCCTTCTCCCTCCTCACAGGAGTTTCGACTGACTTCCTATGAGACCAGGAAGAGAAGGCGTGTTGCTACAGCCAGGGCATGACTTGACTACCGGGATACGGCAAAATGTCCCAGTAGGCCGCCTGCCCTGGGGCCGCTTTGAGTGGTGGTTGCAGTGCTCCTCTCCCTCTGTCCTCCGGCTCTCGTATGTCACTGAGCTGGGTCTGTGTGTGCAAGGTCCCGCCCCCTAGACCGGCTCGTGTGATAGTCTTCTAGATGGAACACTGATTGAATCAGTGTTCCGCCTATCAGAAGAGCTGGTCTAGGGGGGTGAGACCTTGCACACACAGATCCAGCTCCATGATATACAAGAGCCAGAGGACAGAGGGAGGGGAGCGCTGCGTGTTATCCTGGAAATTATGAGGCTGCAATTAGTGGGCACAGAGGCTGCAGTTGGTGGGCACACAGGGGCAGAAATTGGTGGGCCCAGAGGCTGCAATGGATGGGCACAGAGGCTTCAATTGGTGGGCACAGAGAGGCTGCAAATGGTGGGCACACAGAGGCTGCAGTGGTGGACACAGAGAGGCTGCATTGGTGGGCACAGTAAGGCTGCATTGATTGCGATCATCTCTCAGCGCCGCTCTCCCTCCTCACACAGACAGTGTGAGAGGGGAGAGATGAACGGCTGCAGCGGCAGCCGTTCTGCCTCGAGTTAAAAAAAAAGAAAAAGTAAAAAAAAAAAAGTGCCATCCTCCCCCAGCAGTGCCATCCTCCCCCAGCAGTGCCATCCGCCCCAGTGCCATCCGCCCCAGTGCCATCCACCCCAGTGCCATCCACCCCAGTGCTACCTGCCCCAGTGCCATCCACCCCAGTGCTACCTGCCCCCAGTGCTACCTGCCCCCAGTGCCACCTGCCCCCAGTGCCACTTGTCCCCAGTGCCATCTGTTGTCATTGCCATTTGTCCCCAGTGCCATCTGTAATCAGTGCCACGTATAAGTGCCATCTGTCATCAGTGCCACGTGTCATCAGTGCCACACAGTGCCATCTGTCATCAGTGCCACGTATTAGTGCCATCTGTCATCAGTGCCACGTATCAGTGCCATTTGTCATCAGTGCCACCTGTCAGTGTCACGTGCCATCTGTTGTCAGTGTCACGTGCCATCTGTTGTCAGTGTCACGTGTCATCAATGCCACTTATCAGTGCCATCTGTCATCAGTGTCACGCGTCATCGGTGCCATGTATTAGTGCCATCTGTCATCGGTGGCACGTATTAGTGCCATGTATTAGTGCCATCTGTCATCAGTGCCACGTATTAGTGCCACGTGTCTTCAGTGCCACGTATTAGTGCCACGTGTCATCAGTGCCACGTATAAGTGCCACGTGTCATTAGTGCCACATATTAGTGCCATCTGTCATCAGTGCCACATATTAGTGCCATCTGTCATCAGTGCCACGTGTCATCAGTGCCACGTATAAGTGTCATCATTGCCACGTATCAGTGCCATCTGTCATCAGTGTCACGTGTCATTGTCCTGGTGCTTCAAAGGTGTAATAAATAGTCAACAAGTTAGATGTGTAATTTATGTTCCTAGAACACATGATGGCGCTACCTGCATGTTGGGCCTCGCTATGTGGCCAGGCTGTGAAAAAGTCCCACACATGTGGTATTGTAATACTCAGGAGGAGTAGCAGAATTTTTTGGGGGGTGTCATTTGTGGTATACACATGCCACGTGAGAGAAATAACCTATTACAATGACAATTTTGTGGAGAAAAAAAAAATGAAAAATCTTAATTTTGCAAAGAATTGTAGAAAAAAAATGACAACATCAAAAAGCTCACTATGCCTCTTACTAAATACCTTGGAATGTGTACTTTCCAAAAAGGGGTCATTTGGGGGGTATTTGTACTTTCCTGACTTGTTCGGGTCACAAGAAGCGAGATAGGCCACTAGTACATCAGATGTGATCAATTTTGTGCGATTCGCACCACAGCTTGTAGACTCTCTAATTTTCACAAAGACCAAATAATATCCACTAATTTGGGTTATTTTTACCAAAGATATGTAGCAGTATAAATTGTGGCCAAAATTTATGAAGAAAAATTAATAATTTGCATAATTCTGTCACAGAAACAAAGAAATATGCGTTTTTTTTCAAAATTTTCGGTCTTTTTTCATTTATAGCGCAAAAAATAAAAACCCCAGAGGTGATCAAATACCACCAAAAGAAAGCTCTATTTGTGGGAAAAAAAGGACAAAAAATTCATTTGGGTACAGTGTTGCATGACTGAGTAATTGTCATTCAAAGTGTGAGAGCACCGAAAGCTGAAAATTGGTCTGGGCAGGAAGGGTGTTTAAGTGCCCAGTAAGCAAGTGGTTAAAGTAGAACTGTAGAATTATAGGCAAAACCTTTTTTTCATTTTCGGAAGAGCAAGGGAGTGTTATAATCCTTGTCAGATTATTTTTCAACATCTGTGTCTCATTGCATAGATTTTCTTTCACTTCCTGTCCAGTAGCCAAACAGGAAGTGAGAGGAAATCCCTGCAAATTAATGGAATACCTTGGGGACCCTTAGGTCACCATTGGTAGTTTTCCCCTCTATTATTTTTCTGGGGGACAACCCAAAATGTGGGATTTTGTTTACTTTCACTTTCAATGATAATGGTAAAGAGGACAAATAGAGAGGCTGGATCTCCCTGATGGGGGCATAGACAGCAATAAAAACTGACAGGTGTTCTAATCCCCCTCCCCTCTATCGAAAACCAAAAAAAAATAAAAATTTGCCTTGAGTTATACTTTAACCACTTAAGGACCGCCGCATGCCATTGTACGTCATTACAATGGCATGTACAGGCACAAGCACGTACATGTACGTGCTTGCCTTCCAGCGGGTGAGGGGTCCGATCGGACCCCCTCCCGCTGGATGCGGCGGTCCGGTTTGCTTCAGGAGCGATCCGGGATGAGGGGATGGCCGTTGGTTTCTGGCCATCCCCTCTCGATCGCTCCTGGCGAATGAGAAGCTTCCTCCCACTGTGTATTGTATACACAGGCAGGGAGGAAGTGATGTCATTCTCCTCGGGGCGGTCTTATTGACCGGACTACAAGGAGAGGACACAGTAAGTCTGCACCAAACAATACACTGACACTAAATAACACATAGGCACACAAACCCCCCCCCCCGATCACCTCCCCGATCGCCCCCCCCCCCGATGTCCCCCCGCCCCCCCCAGTCACAGTGTCACTGATTGCAGTGATCATTTATTTACTGATCACTGCATTCAGTGTCAGTTGTAAAAGTAAAAACTGTCAGGGCAGTTAGTGTTACGTCCAGGGTAGCCCCCTACCACCCCCCAATAAAGATTTAACCCCCTGATTGCCCTTAGAGTTAACCCTTTCACCCCCTTTTGCCAGTGTCACTAAGCGATCATTTTTCTGATCGCTGCATTAGTGTCGCTAGTGTTGCTAGGTAGCTAGTTAATTTTTTAGGTTCACCGCCAGGTTTTTATAGCGCTAGGTACCCCGATATACTACCCAATAATGGTTTTAACCCTCTGATTGCCCCTAGTTAACCCTTTCACCCCCTTTTGCCAGTGTCACTAAGCGATCATTTTTCTGATCGCTGCATTAGTGTCACTAGTGTCGCTAGGTAGCTAGTTATTTTTTTAGGTTCACCGCCAGGTTTTTATAGCGCTAGGTACCCCCATATACTACCCAATAATGGTTTTAACCCCCTGATTGCCCCTAGTTAACCCTTTCACCAGCGATCACAGTATAAGTGTCACTGGTGACGCTGGTTAGCCAGTTAGTTATTTAGGTTCCCCGTCAGGTTTTTATATAGCGCCAGAGACCCCATATACTACCTAATAAAAATTTGAACCCTCTGATTGCCCCTAGTTAACCCTTTCACCAATGATCACCGTATAAGTGTTACGGGTGACTCTGGTTAGTTAGTTTGCTTTTTATAGCATCAGGGCACCCACCATTTATTACCCAATAAAGGTTTAACCCCCTGATCACCCGGCGGGTGATATCAATTAGGTTTTAGGGTCAGGGTCTGCGTCGCCCCAGGCAGCGCTAGGTTAGTGCCAGTACCGCTAACACCCACGTGCAAAGCATAAACCTCCCGTAGTGGTATAGAATCTGAACAGATCAATATCTGATCTGATCAGATCTATACTAGCGTCCCCACCAGTTTAGGGTTCCAAAAAAACGCATTGTTAGCGGGATCAGCCCAGATACCTGCTAGCACCTGCGTTTTGCCCCTCCGCCCAGCCCACCCAAGTGCAGTATCGATCGATCACTGTCACTTACAAAACACTAAACACATAACTGCAGCGATCGCAGAGTCAGGCCTGATCCCTGCGATCGCTAACAGTTTTTTTTGGTAGCGTTTTATATTTAAATCCGGAAGGCAGTGCTTGGTTTTCGGGGTCCAGTACGTGGCTAGGCTCCCAAAAAGTCCCCCACATGTGGTATCCCCGTACTCGGGAGAAGCAGCAGAATTTATTTTGGGGTGTAATTTGACTTATGCCCATAGCATGTGTGAGCAATATATCATTTAGTGACAACTTTGTGCAAAAAAAAAAAAAAATTGTAATATTCCTGCAACTTGTGGCAAAATATAAAATATTTCATGGACTCGACATGCCTCTCAGAAATTTCCTTGGGGTGTCTACTTTCCAAAATTAGGTCATTTGGGGGGGTTTTGTGTTATTTTGGCATTTTATGGCCTTCGAAACTGTGATAGGTAGTGAGGAGTGAAATCAAAAATTTGCACCCTTAGAAACCCTGAAGGCAGTGATTGGTTTTCGGGGTGCCGTACGCGGCTAGACTCCCAAAAAGTCCCACATATGTGGTATCCCTGTACTCAGGGGAAGCAGCAGAATATATTTTGGGGTGCAATTCCACATATAACTATGGCATGTGTGAGCAATATATCATTTAGTGACAACTTTTTGTAAACTTTTTTTTTTTTTGTGTCATTATTCAATCACTTGGGACAAAAAAAAAATATTCAATGGGCTCAACATGCCTCTCAGAAATTTCCTTGGGGTGTCTACTTTCCAAAATGGGGTCAATTGGGGGGGTTTTGTGTTATTTTGGCATTTTATGACCTTCGAAACTGTGATAGGTAGTGAGGAGTGAAATCAAAAATTTGCACCCTTAGAAATCCTGAAGGCAGTGATTGGTTTTCGGGGTGCCGTACGCAGCTAGACTCCCAAAAAGTCCCACATATGTGGTATCCCCGTACTCAGGAGAAACAGCAGAATATATTTTGGGGTGCAATTCCACATATAACTATAACATGTGTGAGCAATATATCATTCAGTGACAACTTTTTGTAAACTTTTTTTTTTTTTGTGTCATTATTCAATCACTTGGGACAAAAAAAAAATATTCAATGGGCTCAACATGACTCTCAGAAATTTCCTTGGGGTGTCTACTTTCCAAAAAAGGGTCTTTTGGGGGGGTTTGTACTGCCCTGCCATTTTAGCACCTCAAGAAATGAGATAGGCAGTCATAAATTAAAAGCTGTGTAAATTCCAGAAAATGTACTCTAGTTTGTTGACGCTATAACTTTTGCGCAAACCAAAAAATATACGCTTATTGACATTTTTTTTACTAAAGACATGTGGCTGAATACATTTTGCCCTAAATGTATGACTAAAATTTAGTTTATTCGATTTTTCTTATAACAAAAAGTAGAAAATATCTTATTTTCTCAAAATTTTCGGTCTTTTTCCATTTATATCGCAAAAAATAAAAATCGCAGAGGCAATCAAATACCACCAAAAGAAAGCTCTATTTGTGGGAAGAAAAGGACGCAAATTTCGTTTGGGTACAACATTGCATGAACGCGCAATTACCAGTTAAAGCAGTGCAGTGCGAAATTGTAAAAAGACCTCTGGTCCTTAGGCTGTTAATTGGTCCGGAGCTGAAGTGGTTAAAGCGGTAGGAAAAAAAAACCTTCTCCCTGCAAGGGTAATGTCATAATGTGCTAGTATGCATTGCATACTGGCACATTATGAAAGACATACCTGAAAATGAAGCCCTCCAGCGCCACACTGTCATCACTGACAGGGCTTCCATTTTCACTCAGTCTTCCTTCCAGGTTAGCGGGCAGCAGCCATCTGATTGGCTGAGCCGCAATATCGTCACTTCTACGCATGCGTCACCGGTACTGCTTAAGTAAATATCGCCTAAACAGTACACGTTTAGGAGATATTTACTGTACCTACAGGTAAGCCTTATATAGACTTATATGTAGGAATAAATCAGCAAAAACACCTTTACTACTAAGTCATTTTGCCACACTCATCTATCAGTATTTTTCCTGTTCATCTTAAACCAATAACATTTTAAAAAAAAAAACACTTCAGGGGTTCTAACCTTTTTCCGTTATAGCAAAAGTTAAAATATACTTATATATGTTTAAAAATACTTACAACAATACCTAGAATAACATGTCCATGTTCTTAATGCTGAAATATGTTGCACTTATAGTGCACATTTCATACCACCCCCCCCCCCCCCTTCTTCATTCTGTACCTCTTATTTGTTTTAAATTGAATTGAGCAAAAATATATTTCCTTGAAATATAAATGATAGAGCCATTTCTATTTACAAGTTAGTAAAACATTTATTTCTAGTCTGTAAAAAAATCAAAAAACATTTAGTTCAATCACCTGGATTGATAGGTATACATACATATTTTACAAAAGATTTAAAAAACAATTCTTACAACAGTTATATACAATATTCTTAAGAGCATACAAATATAAGAAATTCCAAAAAATAATACCTATGGTACTTTGTAACACTTTGGGGGGAATTTACTAAAACTAGTGCACAGAGAATCTGGAGCAGCTCTGCATAGTATCCAATCAGCTTCTAGGTTTTATTGTCAAAGCTTAATTGAACAAACTGAAGTTAGAAGCTGATTGGTTACTATGCACAGCTGCGCAAGATTCTCCGTGCTCCAGTTTTAGTAAATCTCCCCCACTTTGTTCTTAATTTGTTGTTTCTCATGTTACATTTTGAAGTTACTCATTGCAATTGTGGCTTCCCCCCCTCTCTCTCTCTCTCTCTCTCTCTCTCTCTCTCTCTCTCTCTCTCTCTTCTCTTCTGTTTCAGTTTCTGTTTATTTCAATACATCTAATTTACAGGTAAAAGTATTACACAGTAATAAGATTTTTATAAAACAGTTATTCATCTTATGAAATAAAAATGGTATTGTAAAAGTTGTAACAGGTTTTACAGATAATTGTGAGTATGAATGTTTAATATGTACAATACTGAATACGGAAAAAGGGACACCTTACAAGCTCTGTTGGAATGAAACCCACAAAACTATTAATGAGCTGAAAGATGAAACAACACTTTCACATGTATCACTACTGAATTTGTTAGATCCACTCTTTTAGAAGTCATGCACATTTATATTTCATGTCTTCCTAATGGGATTACATGAAAGCCTAACCAATCATGTTACAGAATGAAAGATGACCTGCTGGAAAGATTCAACTATTGTATTGAATAAATAATGGAATGATAAAAGGTGTCATTGCTTTTTAGTAGTGATATAAGCAGGCATGGCAGATTTCTGTTTAGGTAAAGCAATCAAATAACATGATTATGTGCATTTTGGTGTAACAATCATAACACAAATCATCTAAAAGTTTGTCTTCTTTGCAGACAAAGCAGTTGTTACATTCAGATATGCCAAGAGTTTTTTTCATTACAATCATTTTTACAATTTTTTTTTTTTATAAAATGTAAAGTCCCATGATGGCCAAGAGAACACATCCACCAATGGCAACCCATCTTGGAAACTGATTGAAGAATGTTGTCTGCTCAGAAGTATGGATCCTGTAGTTGGAGTCTCCTGCTAAAAGGGGAAGAACATAAATAAACATTAATAGATAGTCATATATTAGTATTTTGCCTGTCCATAGTTTTTAAATAACAATAATATTTCTACTTGAATAACAAATACACATCTTTTTTTTCTGAGTACAATATACTATTTTCTTTCAGGTATTTTGATGAATTCTATTAATAATGTTAAGGTTATACTTGAATATTTGTAAAAATGACTGATCCACAAGGCAAATCTATATGCTTTCAATTTCCACATGTAAGAACCAGTAAAATTAGTTATTTCTCCCCCTTAAGAGTTAACTTCTGCATTCTAGAGGACTTATTGTATAAGTTAAGTAACTGCAGATGAGAAGTCCCCCAGAAACCCTTCTGCAGATTTTATAGCAGGAGAATAGACGTGGAAAAGGGAGCTGTGATAGGCTACAAATATATTTCAATTCATCAGATTGCCTGCTAAATGCATTTCTAGCTATTCACTCCTCTCTACTGCAAATCTTAAACAATTATAAGGCAACTGTATTGGTTAATGTTATATTACAATACTTTTCTTCATTTTTTTTTCAAATCACACAAATGTTTTTAGCAGAATGTATTTGATTCCAAATAAAACAGTTGCCATTCTATAAGTATTTTTTAATACATTTCTGAAGAGAGGGAGAAGTGTCTTTATTTCTTATAAAGTTATTATAAAACCCATCTAATTGACCCCTTTACTAGGTTTGTTGGGAGGGAGTACCCACTTACCTGTCCTTATGACCACTTAAGGACCTCATTCTCAATGCCCACATGAACTGCTAACAGGATATTGGTGCACTAAATTTGTCACGATGCTAGCCAATAACCTTTATTAGGAACCACAGTTTTTTCAAAAATGAAATTAAAAAAGCTAAATTTGCCCAAGGCAAAACCAGTGGATCAGATTTCAGGAGCAAATCTAGCAAACGAATGATACAAATGTTGCTTAAATATTAGTTCATCCCCACTATGTTGATCGTCAGTCTACAACTAATATTACCTGCCCCACAATGAATGAAGTTACCACTGAACAGTCAAAATCACATTATTCTAATTATTACTATTTCACTGGTATTGTTTTACACCATAAAAAATCAGTTCAAAATGGAATAATAATATCGAACCTTTTATTGATTTGGGTACTCTGTTTCTTAATGTTGTAGCGTCATCTGTTAAATTTTCATTCTGTCTTGTTGATAATGTTTGCAGTTCTTCAAACACCTTAAAAAAGAATAAATATAGTAAATTAGATATATGATAAAAGTTACAACTTTTTTTTTCATAAAAATGTAATATGGTGGCCAGGGCTATAATAATAATTGCAACGCAAACAATACTTGCTGGAGTGGTCCAATTATTAGGTTAGTAGGGGTCCAACTGCTTTTTTTTTAAAGCCAAGACTCTATTAAGCACTGGTGAGGGAAAATTAACTGGGTCCTTTGAGGAGTAATATGTACACTTAAATATTGAAGTGGTAGTGCAACTTTCTACAGCAGCCATAACACAGCTCTGAAAAGGGAGTAAGGTGTAACTGGACGGGGAGGGGGCTTCCTGCTAAAAGTACACCAACAAATGTATAAAATAGCAGGTAACATTTAATTAATGTGCTAGAAAATGTGTCTCCATTATGATAACCAGATGAAGATGTACAATAGTGCTCACAAATTATTATTTTAGTTCTTAACCTTTCAATTAATTGTTAATCTATTTCTTTGAATGGATTTTTTTCTTGTCCAACAAAAATATAGAATGATTACCTTTACATTAAGCAAAAATGCTGTCTTTGCTTCTTCTAAGATTTTTTTTTTGGTAGCACTGTCAAAATCTATAGAGTTCATTCTGGAGCGATAAAGCTGTTTGAACTTTGTTGCATTGGTAACATGTGGAAAGGTGAAAAAGGCCAGTCCTTCCCCAGTGGCTGGTAGCTGAAGTGCTTTCTGAGCAATCTTTTTCAGAACTTGACCACCTGAAAGGTCTCCTAAATATCTTGTGTATGCATGAGGTAACAGCAACTCTGGTTCCTTACGACCGATATGATGAAGCCTCTCTACGTAATTTTTAGTGGACTGTGGGAAATTGATCTTTTTTCGCCACTGTGGTCCGAAGAAGTATTCAAGATCTTCTTCCAAAGCACTTTTGCGATGGAGTTCCAGAGGGAAATACAGTGGGGAAAATACTGGATTTTCTTTGTTGCGTTCAATCTCTTCTTCCAGGGCTTCGTACACATAGTATAAGGATGACATGACAAGCTATAAATGAGAGAAAGTCAAAATATCAGATAAAAGACCTGCCATATTTTCCTGTTTATGATATCTCAAGAGTAATAATGTAAAACTTTATACTGACTAAATTCATGTAAAATCTCCATAATGTGATCATTGTTATGATAATCAGCTAGTTAAAAATGTTACCTTGAATTCATGTAATGTGACGTGTCCTTTCTGAAAATTCATCATGAACTCTGTATTTTCTGCTTGCTGATGGACATCCTTTGTTGCTTCTTTTAAGGCCTCAGACAAGTCCCCCATAACACTAAAAGGGATAATAGTTCAACGTTTTTTTTAAAATATAAATTATTAAAGCAAACATGTAAAAAAATTTGGCTCGACAGTGGTACTTTGTAATAGTTATTCACAAACTGTAGAAAAGATTAAAAATAATATCTAATACAATGCTTTCCTGTCCTAGACATTTTTCTGAAACCAATCCCCCACTGTGGCTTCACATTTTTTACATGTTCTTACCATAAATAAAAATGTCATTAGATATAGAATTTATCACCTCTCAGGCAAGCTGGTCACAGATTATTTAGAAATCAATAGTATGTCTATGGGCTCATCTTAAATTGGCCAGCTATATTCTGATTTAGAATGGATCAGCTGGGCTGAATGTTCCTGGGCAGTCACATATGTGATCAGTAAAGCCTAACTCTAGGCAAAAGATTTTATCTTGTTTTGGATGCAGGGACGGGTTATAACCTCTGTTAGGTTTTTATATCTGCCTGTGTGCCTATTGGGGAGATTTCCCCTCACTGTCAGGTAAGGAAGGGGTAGAACTTGTGACAATGTTTTATTGCTTTTGGTGCCTTCCTACCCTTGTTAGACACCTTTCATTTGTTTACAGGTGTAAAAGGGACAGAAAGCGAGGGAAAATCTCCCAATTAGTCAACGTACAGAAAAAAAGATAAGCTGGTGTCAGAGGTAGCAGTAAATCAAAGCAGGGAAAGATCTTTTGGCACCAAACTTGCACCATTTGGTGTCTTTGAGTAGCTTCAAGGAGCAGACTATAGATACCATATTCGACCCATGGACCAGAATAATTTCATGCTTACATAGAATTTCTACCTGGGTGCAATAGGTTGATGAAGTTCTGTTCTGATTTTGAATATGCATATACATACTGTATGTTCTCTTCATATAAATGTTTCCATTCATCCAATGAGAATACTTTGCTGGAATCAAACTAGAATCCAACAGGCCAAATGCTGCTGATTTCCTGTTTTAACAACGTAAACAAGCCAGCAGAGTGAAGCAATAGAACAAAATGTGAGAAGTATGTTGAGCAATGTTTCATCTCTACTTGAAAAATCATTAAGAATCTGCATGACCTACTTTCATTCCACTGTGGAGTCATAGCATTTACAGATATCAAATTAATGAGTTGCTATAGTGGTTACAGTGGCAATATGTGCAAATACTGAAAACTGAAGTTCTTACCCACAGAAGCCCATCTGGTTGCTTCACCTCAACACTTTTCCCCTGCTATTTAGCAAATGATCCCACAAAATGGATTTGACCTGAAGTGGGTAAAGTTTACCAGCTGCCTATATACTGTAGCTGTCATACCATGTCATTGCCTGAAAAGTGTTTAGCCAAAATTCTATGTTTTGTTTTGGGTAAAGAGGAAGAGTAAGAACCTCTGTATGTGTCCAACTGGGGAGATTTAACCTATTTGTCCTGTTGGTTTAACCACTTCATGACCACAATATCTCTTATATATGTACATATATATATATATATATATATATATATATATATATATATATATATATATATATACTGCCTGTACAACTAAAATGTGTTTGAATAGATGCTCAGTATTAAAAGGTACCTACAACATAGCTAATTGTGCATAGGAATGTTAAAAGAAACAGAGAATGAGATTAACATAGTTATTACTCTGACATACTTTTGTAATGTATTCATTTATTGCACAATAATACTAATGCCTGTTTGCATGTTTCGCATTCCTTAGTGACACATTATAGATTATTATAATAATTATAGATTATTAGTGCTTAAAGAGCAACTGCAGCCAAAAAGTTTCTTTTAATTTTGGATAGGGTGAAGAGGGATTAGAACATCTGTCAGGTTTTGTTGCTGTCTGTGTCACCGTTAGGGTTGCCATACACACCACAATCTGTACAATCCCTGAACAATCTCATTTACATCTAACAAAACTCGCATTTAAACAGTCGTTAGTAGATCCAATTAAGATTTTACAATCATATTGTGCAGTGTACAGCTAGCTTTAGGAAGCTTCAACCTCTCTATTTGTCCTGGTGACTATTATCACTAAGAGTGAAGGTGAAACAAAATGCCAAATTTTGAATTTGCAGAAGTGAGCCTGATTTTGCACTTTCCAGCTTTAGTAAATAATACACATTGTGTACTTAAAAGTGGGGTATGCCTGTACGTGATTTACTCAGTTCTACAGGCAGTAATATAAGTAGGGGTAAGTCACAAAATATAGAATGTAAAAATAAAACATAAGAGTAACATGTTTACCCGTTGGATTCCTCTCTGTCGGATGATTCCATGTTCGGTCCCTGAGTCTCGGATGTGATGTCCTCACTGAGTTGTGCAGGCAGCTTCTGATGAACAATAGTACGCTCGCTCTTCTCTTTTATAGGAGAACTGCTTCTCCTTTTCCAGTCATGTGACAGGACTAGGAGTGCTGACTGGGATCTTTCCAAAGATACGTTATTACAGACCGAGGAGGAGAGAAAGGAGAAAAACAGGAGTCAGTAGAAGTACACTGATTTGTGTCATGTTGTAACTTCTGCCTAGAGGGAAGTGAATACTCATTACACTGCAGAAATATACAAATGTCTAACTGGCTATTGGGTGTGAAATTGGGTATGCTCTTTTAACAGAGCTGACCGCCATAAGCTTAAATCTGACTTTTGTTTTTTGAACCCTACAGCACCTATCCACAAACCTGTAAACGGTGTTAATTTTGTCTATGAAAATATTTTAACACTGGTACTGGAGATTTTAGTTGACTAAAATGCGACTAAAACTAAAATAATTCAGATCACTAAAATAGGACTAAAGCTAAATTGGCCTTTTATTCAAAAGACTATGACTAAAACTAAATTGAAATTTAACATCCAAATTAACAAGGACAACGCAATTCCATCCC